>NC_091309.1:2826006-3148562 GCF_038502225.1 Cherax quadricarinatus | reverse complement strand
ACATCTTTTGGATATTAACATCTTAAGCCCGATAGTTAACATCACAGCAGATAGTTAACATCTTTTATCGAAAAAAAAGAAAGTGATGTCAATTTGTTTTTACTGTTGCTACCGTTGCCGCCCGCGGCTACCGTGGCATTCCCCCCCGCGCCCCCCCCCCCCCCCCCCCCCCTTCCGGCGCACTACACCGTTGCTACCGCTGCCCCCCACCGCTGTGCCACGTTGGTGCACTACGCCGCGCTGCGCCACCGCTCCGCTGCCACGTTGTTTGGGGACGCCCGCTGCGGTGGTGTTTGGTGCGGAGACAGTTACCGCCGATCCCGGGAACCCTGCTGGTTTCACCACCGGCCCAATCACCCCCGGGGGGAGGGCGAGGCCAGTCCGCCATCAACCTTTTGGGCCAAGATTCTTGATGACAAGGTAAGTACAAGCGGATCAAGGTGGGAGATGGGATCAAGGTGGGGGTGGATCAAGGTGGAGAGATGCAGGATCAAGGTGGAGGGATGCAGGATCAAGGTGGAGAGATGCAGGATCAAGGTGGAGGGATGCAGGATCAAGGTGGAGGGATGCAGGATCAAGGTGGAGAGATGCAGGATCAAGGTGGAGAGATGCAGGATCAAGGTGGAGAGATGCAGGATCAAGGTGGAGAGATGCAGGATCAAGGTAAAGAGATGTTATGATCAAGGTGAGAGATGGCGGATCATGGTGAGAGATGGTGACTGGCGTGAGACATGCAGGACTGAAGGTAGAGGCGGCATCTGGCGATTTACATTCAGCGAAGATTATGATCCGTTGCGAGACGGACCACGTTATATCCACAGAGACGGTTATATCCAGAGATGTGATCATACATATGATCCATACAGATACATGATCATACATTACGCGATATATGATGGATAATATAGTTAAAATATATATACTGAGAGTAATGAAGATGGAGCGTGATAACAAAAAGCAGAGGAGGTAGCAGATAAAAGCTGTAGATAGCGAGATATATGAATGGCAGAGTGTAAGTATAGTATATACATATAGTATATATAAGTTATACGCGCATGCATGCGGCAAACGATTTTACAAACATGTTGTTATATACGTATAGAGGAGTGCAGGAGGGCGTACAAGATAAATGAGCGCACAATACAGGATGAGTGTATGGCGAGCATGGTATATATTTATGCATGATGATGCAGCAACATGATAACCATACACACACATTTATGAAAGCATGAGGAGGTAGGAGGGAGGTGGAGGATGTAGGAGGAGGTAGAGGAGGAAGGAGGGAGGGAAGTAGGACGGAGGTAGAAGGGAGGTAGGAGGTAAAGGAGGTGAAGGGAGCAAGTGGGAGGCAGGAGGGAGATAGAGGAGGTAGGAGGAGGTAAGGAGGCAGGAGGGAGGCAGGTGGGGAGGCAGGAGGAGAGGAGGGAGGCAGGAGGAGGTAGGAGTGGAGGAAGGAGTGAGGTAGGAGGGAGGTAGAGGAGGCAGGAGGAGGCAGAGGGAGGTAGGGGAGGGGAGCAGAGGAGGCAGGAGGGAGGTGAGGGAGGCAGAGGAGAGGAAAGAGGTAGGTGGGAGGCAGAGGAGGCAGGAGGAGGTAGAGGAGGTAGGAGGGTGAAGGTAGAGAGGAGGTAGGAGGAGGTAGGTGGGAGGCAGGAGGAGAGAGGAGTAGGAGGAGGCAGGAGGGAGGTAGGAGTGAGGCAGGAGGGAGGTAGAGGGGAGGCAGGAGGAGGCAGGAGGACAGGAGGAGGCAGGAGGGAGGCAGGGAGGGAGGCAGGAGGGAGGTAGGAAGGACAGCAGGAGGAGGCAGGAGGGAGGCAGAGGAGGCAGGAGGGAGGCAGGAGGAGGTAGGTGGGAGGTAGGAGGAGGTAAAAGGAGGTAGGAGGAGAAGGAGGGAGGTAGGAGGAGGTAGGAGTGGAGGTAGGAGGGGAGTGTAGGAGGAGATAGGTGGGGAGGTAGGAGGGAGGTAGGAGGGAGGTAGGAGGGAGGAAGGAGGGAGGTAGGAGGGGAGGCAGAGGAGGCAGGAGGGAGGCAGGAGAGATAGGAGGAGGCAGGAGGAGGTAGGAGGGAGGCAGGAGGGGAGGTAGGAGGTAGGTAGGAGGGAGGTAGGAGGGAGGAAGGAAAGAGGTAGGAGGGAGGTAGGAGGGAGGCAGGGAGGAGGAGGGGTGGAGGCAGGAGGAGGTGCAGGAGGAGGGGTAGGAGGAGGAAGAAGGAGGCAGGAGGAGGCAGAGGAGGGAGGCAGAGATGGAGGCAGAGGAGGGAGATAGGAGGGAGGCAGGAGGGAGGCAGGAGGAGGCAGGAGGAGGAAGGAGGGAGAGGAGGGAGGCAGGAGGGAGGTAAGAGGGAGGTAGGAGGAGGTAGGAGGAGGTAGGAGGGAGGTAGGATTGAGGTAGGAGGGAGGTAGGAGGGAGGCAGGAGGGAGGTAGAGGGGAGGTAGGAGGGAGCAGGTGGGAGGCAGGAGGGGAGGCAGGAGGGAGGTAGGAGGAGGAAGGAGGAGGTAGGAGGAGGTAGGAGGGGAGGCAGGGGAGGGAGGAGGAGGGAGATAGGAGGGAGGCAGGAGGGAGGCAGGAGGGAGGTAGTGAAGGAGCAGGAGGCAGGCAGGGAGGGAGGTAGGAGGAGGCATGAAAGAGGTAGGAGGGAGGTGAGAGGAGGTAGGAGGAGGAAGGAGGAGGCAGGAGGAGGCAGGAGGAGGTAGGAGGGAGTAGAGGGGAGACAGGAGGGAGGCAGATATGCAGGAGGGAGGCAGGAGGAGGCAGGAGCAGGCAGGAGGGAGGCAGGAGGGGAGGAAGGAAAGTAGGTAGGAGGGAGGTGAGGGGAGGTAGGAGGGAGACAGGTGGGGAGGCAGGAGGAGGTAGAAGAGGGGTAGAGGAGGTAGGAGGAGGTAGGAGGGAGGTAGGAGGGAGGAAGGAGGAGGCAGGAGGAGTGGGGCAGGAGGAGGGAGGCAAGAGGGAGGCAGAGGAGGTGGGTGGAGGGAGGCAGGAGGGAGAGGAAGGAGGTAGGAGGGGAGGTAGTGAGGGAGGTAGGAGGGGAGGTAGGAGGGAGGCAGAGGATAGGTGGAGGTAGGAGGAGGTAGGAGGAGGCAGAGGGAGGAAGGAGGGAGGTAGGAGGAGGTAGATGGAGGCAGGAGGAGGTAGGAGGAGATAGAGGAGGCAGGAGGAGGCAGGAGGAGGCAGGAGGGAGGTGAGGGAGGCAGGTGAGAGGACAGCAGAGGGAGGAAGAAAGAGGTAGGAGGAGGCAGGAGGGAGGTAGGAGGGAGGAAGGAGGGAGGCAGGAGGAGGCAGGAGGGAGGCAGGAGGGGAGGTAGGAGGGAGACAGGAGGTGGAGGTAGGAGAGGTAGGAGGAGGTAGGAGGGAGGTAGGAGGTAGGCAGGAGGAGAGGTAGGAGGGAGGAAGGAAAGAGGAGGAGGGAGGTAGAGGGGAGGCAGGAGGGAGATAGGTGGGGAGGAGAGGAGGTAGGAGGGAGGCAGGAGGAGGAAGGAGGAGTGCAGGAGGGAGGCAGGAGGAGGTGAGGGGAGGTAGGAGGGAGGCAGGAGGGAGATAGGAGGAGGCAGGAGGAGGCAGGAGGAGGCAGGAGGAGGAAGGAGGGAGGCAGGAGGGAGGAGGAGGTAAGAGGGAGTAGGAGAAGGTAGGAGGAGGTAGGGAGGAGCAGGAAGGAGGCAGAGGGGAGGCAGAGGAGGCAGGAGAGGTAGGGAGGAGGCGTAGGGGTAGGGGTGTAGGAGGGAGGCAGGAGGAGGCAGGAGGGAGGCAGGAGGAGGCAGGAGGAGGTAGGAGGAGGTAGGTGGAGGGAGGTAGGAGGGGTGTAATAGGGAGGTAGTGGGAGGTAGGAGGGAGGTAGGAGGGGAGGTAGGAGGGAGGTAGGAGGGGAGGCAGGAGGAGGTAGGAGGAGGCTGAGGAGGTAGAGGAGAGGAGGAGGGGGAGGAGGGAGGCAGGAGGGAGGCAGGAGGGAGTTAGAGGAGGCAGAGGAGGCAGGAGGGAGGTAGGAGGAGGTAGGAGGGAGGTAGAGGAGGTAGGAGGAGGCAGGTGGGAGGCAGGGATTGAGGCAGGAGGAGGCAGGAGGGAGGTAGAGGAGGTAGGAGGAGGCAGGAGGGAGGCAGGGAGGGAGGCAGGAGGGACAGGAGGAGGCAGGAGGAAGTAATAGGAGGCAGTGGGAGGTAGGAGGGAGGTAGGAGGGAGGCAGGAGGAGGTAGGAGGGAGGGGGTAGAAAGTGAGGTAGGAGGAGGTAGGGAGGGGAGGCAGGAGGGGAGGTAGGAGGAGGCAGGAGGAGGTGAGGGAGGCAGGAGGAGGCAGGAAGGGAGGTAGGAGGAGGTAGAGGGGAGGCAGGGATGGAGGTAGGAGGAGGTGAAAGGAGGAGGAGGGAGGCAGGAGGGAGGCAGGAGGAGGAGGAGGAGGCAGGAGGGGAGGTGAGGGAGTGCAGGAGGGAGGCAAGAGGGAGGTAGAGGAGGTAGAAGGAGGTAGGAGGAGGCAGGAGGGAGGTAGGAGGAGGTAGGAGAGTGCAGGAGGAGGCAGGAGGAGGCAGGAGGGAGGTAAGAGGGAGGCAGGAGGAGGCAGGAGGGAGGCAATGAGGAGGCAGGAGAGGCAGGAGGAGGCAGGAGGGAGGCAGGAGGAGGTAGGAGGGAGGGTAGGAGGGAGGAAGAAGGGAGGTAGGAGGGAAAAAGAGATGGAGGAAGGAGGGAGGTAGGAGGGAGGTAGGAGGAGGTAGGAGAGAGGTAGGAGGGAGGTGGAGGAGGGAGGTAGAGGGGAGGAAGGAGGAGGTAGGAGGCAGGTAGGAGGAGGTAGGAGGAGGTAGGAGGGAGGTAGGAGGAGGTAGGAGGAGTAGGAGGAGGTAGAAGGGAGGTAAAAGGGAGGCAGAGGGGTAGGAGGAGGCAGGAGGAGGCAGGAGGAGGCAGGGGGAGGTAGGAGGGTAGGGGAGGTAGGAGAGGTAGAGAGGAGGAGGGAGGGAGCAGGGAGAGGTAGGAGGAGGAGGAGGAGCAGGAGTGAGGCAGGGGAGCAGCAGGAGGTGGTAGGGGGAGGCAGGAGGAGGTAGGAGGGAGTGGCAGGAGAGGTAGAGGAGGAGGAGGCAGGAGGAGGCAGGAGGGAGGTAGGAGGGAGGCAGAGGTTGGAGGAGGCAGGAGGAGGCAGGAGGAGTGCAGGAGGAGGTGAGGGAGGCAGGAGGAAGGCAGGAGGGGAGGTAGGGAGGAGGTAGGGGGGAGGTAGAGGGAGCAGGGAGGAGGCAGGAGGGAGGCAGGAGGGAGAGGAGGAGGTAAGAGGGAGGCAAGGAGGGAGGGGAGGAGGGAGGTAGGAGGGAGGTATGGTAGGAGGGAGGCAGGAGGAGGCAGAAAGAGTGTAGGAGGGAGGTAGGAGGGAGGTAGAGGAGGTAGAAGGAGGCAGGAGGGAGGCACGAGGGAGGCAGAAGGAGGTAGGAGGAGGCAGGAGGAGGCAGAGGGGAGGCAGAAGGGAGGAGGGAGGCAGGAGGGAGGCAGGAGGGAGGCAGAAGGAGCAGGATGAGGTAGGAGGGAGGTAGGAGGAGGTAGAGGGAGGTAGGGGAGGTAGGAGTGGTAGGGGAGGTAGGAGGAGGTAGGAGGAGGTAGGAGGGAGGTAGGAGGGAGGTAGGGGGGAGGTAGGAGGGAGGTAGGGGGGAGGTAGGAGGGAGGTAGGGGAGGCAGGGAGGGAGAGGAGGAGGTAGGAGGAGGTAAAAGGAGGTTGGAGGGAGGTAGGAGGGAGGTAGGGGGGAGGTAGGAGGGAGGTAGGACTGAGGTAGGAGGGAGGTAGAGGAGGTAGGAGGAGGTAGGGAGGGAGGAGGGACTGAGGTAGGAGGAGGCAGGAGGAGGTAGGGGGAGGTAGGAGGTGGTAGGGGAGGCAGGAGGAGGTAGGAGGGAGGCATGGAGGAGGCAGGAGGATGGCTGAGGAGGCAGGGAGGAGAGAGGAGGTAGGGAGGGGAGGTAGGAGGGAGGTAGAGGAGGTAGGGGAGGTAGGAGGTGGTGTGGGAGGCAGGAGGAGGCAGTGAGGAGGTAGTAGAGGAGGCAGGAGGGAGGTAGGGAAGGGAGTGGTGTAGGAGGGGAGAGAGGAGGTAGGAGGAGGCAGGAAGGAGGTAGGGGGAGGCAGGAGGGAGGTGGAGGGAGGTAGGAGGGGAGGTAGGAGGGAGGCAGGAGGAGGTAGGAGGAGGTAGGAGGGAGGTAGGAAGGAGGCAGGGAGGGAGGTAGGAGGAGGCAGGAGGAGGCAGGAGGGTGGTAGGAGGGAGGAGGAGGGAGGCAAAGGAGGCAGGTGGGAGGGGTAGGGGATGCAGGGGGAGGCAGGAGGGAGGTAGGAGGAGGCAGGAGGGTGGCAGAAGGAGGCAGGAGGAGGGCAGGAGAGGCAGAGAGGAGAGGGGATGCAGGGAGTGTAGATGTAGAGGACAGGTGGAGGTAGGGGAGGGGAGAGGTGCAGGAGGAGGTAGGAGGAGGAGGAGGGGGTAGGAGGGAGGTAGGGGAGGCAGGAGGAGGTAGGAGGGAGGCAGGGGAGGTAGAGGAGGCAGGAGGGGAGGCAGGAGGGTGGTGAGAGGAGCAGAGGGGGGAGGCAGGGGGGAGGCAGAGGAGGCAGGAGGCAGGAGGTGAGAGCATGTAGGAGGAGGCAGGAGGGAGGTAGGGGGGAGGCAGGAGGGTGGTAGGAGGTAGGAGGGAGGCAGGGGGGGGAGGTGGTGGAGGAGGGGAGGCAGGGGGAGGCAGGAGGGCGGCAGGAGGAGGCAGATGGAGCAGAGGAGGCAGGAGGAGGGGAGGAGGTGGAGGAGGCAGAGGAGGCAGGAGGAGGCAGGAGGAGGCAGGAGGAGGCAGGAGGAGGCAGAGGGAGGCAGGAGGAGGCAGGAGGGGCAGTAGGGGAGGCAGGAGGGGTGGGTAGGGGAGGCAGGGGGAGGTAGAGGGAGGTAGGGGAGGTAGGAGGAGTAGAGGAGGCAGGAGGGAGGCAGGAGGGAGGCAGGAGGGAGGTAGGGGAGGGGAGAGGGAGGCAGGAGGAGGCAGGAGGAGGCAGGAGGAGTGCAGGAGGAGGCATATGGAGGAGGAGGTGAGGAGGAGGCAGAAGGAGGCAGGAGGCAGGGGAGGCAGCAGGAGGCAGGAGGAGGCAGGAGGAGGCAGGAGGAGTGCAGGAGGAGGAGGAGGATGCAGGAGAGGCAGGAGGGAGGTAGACAGGAGGAGGCAGGGGAGCAGGGAGGAGGCAGGAGGAGGCAGGAGGAGGCAGGAGGAGGTAGGAGGACAGGAGGGAGGAGGGGAGGCAGGAGGACAGGAGGACAGGAGGAGGCAGGAGGGAGGCAGGAGGAGGTAGGAGGGAGGTAGGGGAGGTAGGAGGGGAGGTAGGAGGGGAGGAGGAGGGGAGGTAGAGGAGGAGGAGGTAGGTAGGAGGGATGTAGAGGAGGCAGGAGGAGGCAGGAGGGAGGCAGGGGGAGGTAGGAGGAGGCAGGAGGAGGAGGAGGGGAGGTAGGAGGGAGGCTGGAGGAGGCAGAGGGAGGCAGGAGGGAGGCAGGAGGAGGCTGGAGGAGGAGTGGGGAGGCAGGAGGGAGGCTGAGGAGTGGCAGGAGGAGGTTGGTGGGAGGTAGGAGGGAGGTTGGAGGGAGGTAGGAGGGAGGTAGGAGGGAGGTAGGAGGGAGGTAGGAGGGAGGTTGGAGGGAGGTAGGAGGGAGGTAGGAGGGAGGTTGGAGGGAGGTAGGAGGGAGGTTGGAGGGAGGTAGGAGGGAGATTGGAGGGAGGTAGGAGGGAGGTAGGAGGGAGGTTGGAGGGAGGTAGGAGGGAGATTGGAGGGAGGTAGGAGGGAGGTAGGAGGGAGATTGGAGGGAGGTAGGAGGGTGGTTGGAGGGAGGGAGGAGGGTGGTAGGAGGGAGGTTGGAGGGAGGTAGGAGGGAGGTAGGAGGGAGGTAGGAGGGAGGTAGGAGGGAGGTTGGAGGGAGGTAGGAGGGAGGTTGGAGGGAGGTAGGAGGGAGATTGGAGGGAGGTAGGAGGGAGGTAGGAGGGAGGTAGGAGGGAGGTAGGAGGGAGATTGGAGGGAGGTAGGAGGGAGGTAGGAGGGAGATTGGAGGGAGGTAGGAGGGAGATTGGAGGGAGGTAGGAGGGAGGTAGGAGGGAGATTGGAGGGAGGTAGGAGGGAGGTAGGAGGGAGGTAGGAGGGAGGTAGGAGGGAGGTTGGAGGGAGGTAGGAGGGAGGTTGGAGGGAGGTAGGAGGGAGATTGGAGGGAGGTAGGAGGGAGGTAGGAGGGAGGTTGGAGGGAGGTAGGAGGGAGATTGGAGGGAGGTAGGTGGGAGGTAGGAGGGAGGTTGGAGGGAGGTAGGAGGGAGGTAGGAGGGAGGTAGGTGGGAGGTAGGTGGGAGGTTGGAGGGAGGTAGGAGGGAGATTGGAGGGAGGTAGGAGGGAGGTAGGAGGGAGATTGGAGGGAGGTAGGAGGGGGGTAGGTAGGAGGGGGACCAGCAGAAGGAGCTGACAAAACCACACATGTTCTTCACCAAAGTTTGAGAGGAATTTTTTTTTTGTGTGTGTGTGTGTGTGTGTGTGTGTGTGTGTGTGTGTGTGTGTGTGTGTGTGTGTGTGTGTGTGTATGTGTGTATGTGTACTGTTCACACACTGACAGTACCTACTTCCCCAGGGCCACAGATCGTGGACAGTAGGAAGTACATCAACCAGGAGGTGGTTGTCAACCAGTACACACTAAGAATGCACCTGACCATCAGAGACCTCAAGCCAGACGACTTTACCAGTTACAAGTGTACTGCTAAGAACTCCCTGGGTGAGGTGGAAGGTACCATTAAACTTTACGGTGAGTTTCACCGTAGCTACACTCACAGTACAGTTACAGTGAGTCACATGAGAGGTACAGTGAGTCACAGCAGACGTACAGTGAGTCACAGCAGAGGTACAATGAGTCACAGCAGAGATACAGTGAGTCACAGCAGAGATACAGTGAGTCACAGCAGAGGTACAGTGAGTCACAACAGAGGTTCAGTGAGTCACAGCAGACGTACAGTGAGTCACAGCAGAGGTACAGTGAGTCACAGCAGAGGTACAGTGAGTCACAGCAGACGTACAGTGAGTCAGCAGAGGTACAGTGAGTCACATGAGAGGTACAGTGAGTCACAGCAGACGTACAGTGAGTCACAGCAGAGGTACAGTGAGTCACAGCAGAGGTACAGTGAGTCACACCACAGGTACAGTGACTCACATCACAAGTACAGTTGGTCACAACAGAGTTACAGTAACTCACAGCACAGGTACAGTGAGTCACAGCAGAGGTACAGTGAGTCACAGCAGAGGTACAGTGAGTTACAGCAGAGGTACAGTGAGTCACAGCAGAGGTACAGTGAGTCACAGCAGACGTACAGTGAGTCACAGCAGAGGTACAGTGAGTCACATGAGAGGTACAGTGAGTCACAGCAGAGGTACAGTGAGTCACAGCAGAGGTACAGTGAGTTACAGCAGAGGTACAGTGAGTCACAGCAGAGGTACAGTGAGTCACAGCAGAGGTACAGTGAGTCACAGCAGAGGTTCAGTGAGTCACAGCAGAGGTACAGTGAGTCACAGCAGAGGTACAGTGATTCACAGCAGAGGTACAGTGAGTCACAGCAGAGGTACAGTGAGTTACAGCAGAGGTACAGTGAGTCACAGCAGAGGTACAGTGAGTCACAGCAGAGGTACAGTGAGTCACAGCAGAGGTACAGTGAGTCACAGCAGAGGTTCAGTGAGTCACAGCAGAGGTACAGTGAGTCACAGCAGAGGTACAGTCAGTCACAGCAGAGGTACAGTGAGTCACAGCAGAGGTACAGTGAGTCACAGCAGAGGTACAGTGAGTTACAGCAGAGGTACAGTGAGTCACAGCAGAGGTTCAGTGAGTCACAGCAGAGGTACAGTGAGTCACAGCAGAGGTACAGTGAGTCACAGCAGAGGTACAGTGAGTCACAGCAGAGGTACAGTGAGTTACAGCAGAGGTACAGTGAGTCACAGCAGAGGTACAGTGAGTCACAGCAGAGGTACAGTGAGTCACAGCAGAGGTACAGTGAGTCACAGCAGAGGTACAGTGAGTCACAGCAGAGGTACAGTGAGTCACAGCAGAGGTACAGTGAGTCACAGCAGAGGTACAGTGAGTCACAGCACAGGTACAGTGAGTCACAGCAGAGGTACAGTGAGTCACAGCAGAGGTACAGTGAGTCACAGCAGAGGTACAGTGAGTCACAGCAGAGGTTCAGTGAGTCACAGCAGAGGTACAGTGAGTCACAGCAGAGGTACAGTGATTCACAGCAGAGGTACAGTGAGTCACAGCAGAGGTACAGTGAGTTACAGCAGAGGTACAGTGAGTCACAGCAGAGGTACAGTGAGTCACAGCAGAGGTACAGTCAGTCACAGCAGAGGTACAGTGAGTCACAGCAGAGGTTCAGTGAGTCACAGCAGAGGTACAGTGAGTCACAGCAGAGGTACAGTCAGTCACAGCAGAGGTACAGTGAGTCACAGCAGAGGTACAGTGAGTCACAGCAGAGGTACAGTGAGTTACAGCAGAGGTACAGTGAGTCACAGCAGAGGTTCAGTGAGTCACAGCAGAGGTACAGTGAGTCACAGCAGAGGTACAGTGAGTCACAGCAGAGGTACAGTGAGTCACAGCAGAGGTACAGTGAGTTACAGCAGAGGTACAGTGAGTCACAGCAGAGGTACAGTGAGTCACAGCAGAGGTACAGTAAGTCACAGCAGAGGTACAGTGAGTCACAGCAGAGGTACAGTGAGTCACAGCAGAGGTACAGTGATTCACAGCAGAGGTACAGTGAGTCACAGCAGAGGTACAGTGAGTCACAGCAGAGGTACAGTGAGTCACAGCAGAGGTACAGTGAGTCACAGCAGAGGTACAGTGAGTCACAGCAGAGGTACAGTGAGTCACAGCAGAGGTACAGTGAGTCACAGCAGAGGTACAGTCAGTCACAGCAGAGGTACAGTCAGTCACAGCAGAGGATCAGTCAGTCACAGCAGAGGTACAGTGAGTCACAGCAGAGGTACAGTGAGTCACAGCAGAGGTACAGTGAGTCACAGCAGAGGTACAGTGAGTCACAGCAGAGGTACAGTGAGTCACAGCAGAGGTACAGTGAGTCACAGCAGAGGTACAGTGAGTCACAGCAGAGGTACAGTCAGTCACAGCAGAGGTACAGTCAGTCACAGCAGAGGTACAGTCAGTCACAGCAGAGGTACAGTGAGTCACAGCAGAGGTACAGTCAGTCACAGCAGAGGTACAGTGAGTCACAGCAGAGGTACAGTGAGTCACAGCAGAGGTACAGTCAGTCACAGCAGAGGTACAGTGAGTCACAGCAGAGGTACAGTGAGTCACAGCAGAGGTACAGTGAGTCACAGCAGAGGTACAGTGAGTCACAGCAGAGGTACAGTGAGTCACAGCAGAGGTACAGTCAGTCACAGCAGAGGTACAGTCAGTCACAGCAGAGGTACAGTCAGTCACAGCAGAGGTACAGTCAGTCACAGCAGAGGTACAGTCAGTCACAGCAGAGGTACAGTGAGTCACAGCAGAGGTACAGTGAGTCACAGCAGAGGTACAGTGAGTCACAGCAGAGGTACAGTGAGTCACAGCAGAGGTACAGTGAGTCACAGCAGAGGTACAGTGAGTCACAGCAGAGGTACAGTGAGTCACAGCAGAGGTACAGTGAGTCACAGCAGAGGTACAGTGAGTCACAGCAGAGGTACAGTGAGTCACAGCAGAGGTACAGTCAGTCACAGCAGAGGTACAGTCAGTCACAGCAGAGGATCAGTCAGTCACAGCAGAGGTACAGTGAGTCACAGCAGAGGTACAGTGAGTCACAGCAGAGGTACAGTGAGTCACAGCAGAGGTACAGTGAGTCACAGCAGAGGTACAGTGAGTCACAGCAGAGGTACAGTGAGTCACAGCAGAGGTACAGTGAGTCACAGCAGAGGTACAGTCAGTCACAGCAGAGGTACAGTCAGTCACAGCAGAGGTACAGTCAGTCACAGCAGAGGTACAGTGAGTCACAGCAGAGGTACAGTCAGTCACAGCAGAGGTACAGTGAGTCACAGCAGAGGTACAGTGAGTCACAGCAGAGGTACAGTGAGTCACAGCAGAGGTACAGTGAGTCACAGCAGAGGTACAGTGAGTCACAGCAGAGGTACAGTGAGTCACAGCAGAGGTACAGTGAGTCACAGCAGAGGTACAGTGAGTCACAGCAGAGGTACAGTGAGTCACAGCAGAGGTACAGTGAGTCACAGCAGAGGTACAGTGAGTCACAGCAGAGGTACAGTGAGTCACAGCAGAGGTACAGTGAGTCACAGCAGAGGTTCAGTGAGTCACAGCAGAGGTACAGTGAGTCACAGCAGAGGTACAGTGAGTCACAGCAGAGGTACAGTGAGTCACAGCAGAGGTACAGTCAGTCACAGCAGAGGTACAGTGAGTCACAGCAGAGATACAGTGAGTCACAGCAGAGGTACAGTGAGTCACAGCAGAGATACAGTGAGTCACAGCAGAGGTACAGTGAGTCACAGTAATTTTTCGGAAGCCTTAATCTTCACTCTGAGTCGCTCAGCTGTGGTGCTAGGCACTGTGCCAGTACTCTGTGGTGCTAGGCGCTGTGCCAGTACTCTGTGGTGCCAGGCACCGTGCCAGTACTCTGTGGTGCTAGGCACTGTGCCAGTACTCTGTGGTGCTAGGCACCGTGCCAGTACTCTGTGGTGCTAGGCGCTGTGCCAGTACACTGTGGTGCCAGGCACCGTGCCAGTACTCTGTGGTGCTAGGCACTGTGCCAGTACTCTGTGGTGCTAGGCGCTGTGCCAGTACTCTGTGGTGCCAGGCACCGTGCCAGTACTCTGTGGTGCTAGGCGCTGTGCCAGTACTCTGTGGTGCCAGGCACCGTGCCAGTACTCTGTGGTGCCAGGCACCGTGCCAGTACTCTGTGGTGCTAGGCACCGTGTCAGTACTCTGTGGTGCAAGGCACCGTGTCAGTAAACTGTGGTGCCAGGCGCTGTGCCAGTACTCTGTGGTGCCAGGCACTGTGCCAGTACTCTGTGGTGCTAGGCACCGTGCCAGTACTCTTTGGTGCTAGGCACCGTGCCAGTACTCTGTGGTGCTAGGCACCGTGCCAGTACTCTGTGGTGCTAGGCACTGTGTCAGTACTCTGTGGTGCTAGGCACCGTGTCAGTACTCTGTGGTGCTAGGCACCGTGTCAGTACTCTGTGGTGCTAGGCACCGTGTCAGTACTCTGTGGTGCTAGGCGCTGTGCCAGTACTCTGTGGTGCCAGGCACCGTGCCAGTACTCTGTGGTGCCAGGCGCTGTGCCAGTACTCTGTGGTGCCAGGCGCTGTGCCAGTACTCTGTGGTGCCAGGCGCTGTGCCAGTACTCTGTGGTGCCAGGCACTGTGCCAGTACTCTGTGGTGCTAGGCACCGTGTCAGTACTCTGTGGTGCCAGGCGCTGTGCCAGTACTCTGTGGTGCCAGGCGCTGTGCCAGTACTCTGTGGTGCCAGGCGCTGTGCCAGTACTCTGTGGTGCCAGGCACTGTGCCAGTACTCTGTGGTGCTAGGCACCGTGCCAGTACTCTGTGGTGCTAGGCACCGTGTCAGTACTCTGTGGTGCTAGGCACCGTGTCAGTAAACTGTGGTGCCAGGCGCTGTGCCAGTACTCTGTGGTGCCAGGCGCTGTGCCAGTACTCTGTGGTGCCAGGCACCGTGCCAGTACTCTGTGGTGCCAGGCACCGTGCCAGTACTCTGTGGTGCTAGGCACCGTGTCAGTACTCTGTGGTGCAAGGCACCGTGTCAGTAAACTGTGGTGCCAGGCGCTGTGCCAGTACTCTGTGGTGCCAGGCACTGTGCCAGTACTCTGTGGTGCTAGGCACCGTGCCAGTACTCTTTGGTGCTAGGCACCGTGCCAGTACTCTGTGGTGCTAGGCACCGTGCCAGTACTCTGTGGTGCTAGGCACTGTGCCAATACTCTGTGGTGCTAGGCAACGTGCCAGTACTCTGTGGTGCTAGGCACTGTGCCAGTACGCTGTGGTGCCAGGCGCTGTGCCAGTACTCTGTGGTGCCAGGCACCGTGCCAGTACTCTGTTTTGCTAGGCACTGTGCCAGTACTCTGTGGTGCTAGGCACCGTGCCAGTACTCTGTTTTGCTAGGCACTGTGCCAATACTCTGTGATGCTAGGCACCGTGCCAGTACTCGGTGGTGCTAGGCACCGTGCCAGTACTCTGTGGTGCCAGGCGCTGTGCCAGTACTCTGTGGTGCCAGGCGCTGTGCCAGTACTCTGTGGTGCCAGGCACCGTGCCAGTACTCTGTGGTGCTAGGCACCGTGCCAGTACTCTGTGGTGCTAGGCACCGTGTCAGTAAACTGTGGTGCTAGGCACCGTGCCAGTACTCTGTTTTGCTAGGCACTGTGCTAATACTCTGTGGTGCTAGGCACCGTGCCAGTACTCTGTGGTGCTAGGCACTGTGCCAGTACTCTGTGGTGCTAGGCACCGTGCCAGTACTCTGTGGTGCTAGGCACCGTGCCAGTACTCTGTGGTGCTAGGCACTGTGCCAGTACTCTGTGGTGCTAGGCACCGTGCCAGTACTCTGTGGTGCTAGGCACCGTGGCAGTACTCTGTGGTGCTAGGCACCGTGCCAGTACTCTGTGGTGCTAGGCACTGTGTCAGTACTCTGTGGTGCTAGGCACCGTGCCAGTACTCTGTGGTGCTAGGCACTGTGTCAGTACTCTGTGGTGCTAGGCACTGTGTCAGTACTCTGTGGTGCTAGGCACTGTGCCAGTACTCTGTGATCCTAGGCACCGTGCCAGAACTCTGTGGTGCTAGACACCGGGCCAGTACTCTGTGGTGCTAGACATCGTGCCAGTACTCTGTGGTGCTAGGCACCGTGCCAGTACTCTGTGGTGCTAGGTACCGTGCCAGTACTCTGTGGTGCTAGCTACCGTGCCAGTACTCTGTGGTGCTAGGCACCGTGCCAATACTCTGTGGTGCTAGGCACCGTGCCGGTACTCTGTGGTGCTAGGCACCGTGCCAGTACTCTGTGGTGCTAGGCACTGTGCCAGTACTCTGTGGTGCTAGGCACTGTGCCAGTACTCTGTGGTGCTAATCACCGTGCCAGTGCTCTGTGGTGCTAGGCACCGTGCCAGTACTCTGTGGTGCTAGGCACCGTGCCAGTACTCTGTGGTGCTAGGCACTGTGCCAGTACTCTGTAGTGCTAGGCACCGTGCCAGTACTCTGTGTGGTGGATACAGCTGTATCTCCCCCCTGATACTTCCATTTCTCCCCCTGATGCTACCACCTCCCCCTGATACTACCACCTCCCCCTGATACCACCACCTCCCCCTGATGCTACCACCTTCCCCTGATACTACCACCTCCTCCTGATACTACCACCTCCCCCTGATACTACCACTTCCTCCTGATGCTACCACCTCCCCCTGATGCTACCACCTCCTGATACTACCACCTCCCCCTGATACTACCACCTCCTCCTGATACTACCGCCTCCCCCTGATTCTACTACCTCCCCCTGATACCACCACCTCCCCCTGATACTACCACCTACCCCCTGATACTAAAACCTCCCCCTGATACTACCACCTCCCCCTGATACCACCACCTCCCCCTGATACTACCACCTCCCTCTGATACTACCACCTCCCCTTGATACTACCACCTTCTCCTGATACCACCACCTCCCCCTGATAGTACCACCTACCCCCTGATACTACCACCTCCCCCTGATACTACCACCTAACCCTGATACCACCACCTCCCTCTGATGCTACCACCTCCCCCTGATACTACCACCTCCTCCTGATACTACCACCTCCCCCTGATACTACCACCTCCCCTTGATACCACCACCTCCCCCTGATACTACCACCTCCCCCTGATACTACCACCCCCCTGATACTACCACCTCCTCCTGATACTACCACCTTCCCCTGATACTACCACCTCCTCCTGATACTACCACCTCCCCCTGATACTACCACCTCCTCCTGATACTACCACCTCCCCCTGATACTACCACTTCCTCCTGATGCTACCACCTCCCCCTGATGCTACCACCTCCTGATACTACCACCTCCCCCTGATACTACCACCTCCTCCTGATACTACCGCCTCCCCCTGATTCTACTACCTCCCCCTGATACCACCACCTCCCCCTGATACTACCACCTACCCCCTGATACTAAAACCTCCCCCTGATACTACCACCTCCCCCTGATACCACCACCTCCCCCTGATACTACCACCTCCCTCTGATACTACCACCTCCCCTTGATACTACCACCTTCTCCTGATACCACCACCTCCCCCTGATAGTACCACCTACCACCTGATACTACCACCTCCCCCTGATACTACCACCTCCCCCTGATACCACCACCTCCCTCTGATACTACCACCTCCCCCTGATACTACCACCTCCCCTTTATACCACCACCTCCCCCTGATACTACAACCTCCCCCTGATACTACCACCCCCCCCCTGATACTACCACCTCCTCCTGATACTACCACCTTCCCCTGATACTACCACCTCCTCCTGATACTACCACCTCCCCCTGATACTACCACCTCCTCCTGATACTATCACCTCCCCCTGATACTACCACTTCCTCCTGATGCTACCACCTCCCCCTGATGCTACCACCTCCTGATACTACCACCTCCCCCTGATAGTACCACCTCCTCCTGATACTACCGACTCCCCCTGATTCTACTACCTCCCCCTGATACCACCACCTCCCCCTGATACTACCACCTACCCCCTGATACTAAAACCTCCCCCTGATACTACCACCTCCCCCTGATACTACCACCTCCCCCTGATACTACCACCTCCCTCTGATACTACCACCTCCCCTTGATACTACCACCTTCTCCTGATACCACCACCTCCCTCTGATACTACCACCTCCTCCTGATACTACCACCTCCCCCTGATACTACCACCTCCCCCTGATACCACCACCTCCCTCTGATACTACCACCTCCCCCTGATACTACCACCTCCTCCTGATACTACCACCTCCCCCTGATACTACCACCTCCTCCTGATACTACTACCTCCCCCTGATACTACCACCTCCTCCTGATACTACCACCTCCCCTGATACTACCACCTCCTAATGATACTACCACCTCCCTCTGATACTACCACCTCCTCCTGATACTACCACCTCCCCCTGATACTACCACCTCCCCTTGATACCACCACGTCCCCCTGATACTACCACCTCCCCCTGATACTACCACCCCCCCATGATACTACCACCTCCTCCTGATACTACCACCTCCTCCTGATACTAACACCTCCTCCTGATACTACCACCTCCCCCTGATACTACCACCTCCCCCTGATACTACCACCTCCTCCTGATACTACCACCTACCCCCTGATACTACCACCTCCCTCTGATATTACCACCTCCCCCTGATACTACCACCTCCTCCTGATACTATCACCTCCTCCTGATACTACCACCTCCCCCTGATACTACCACCTCCTCCTGATACTATCACCTCCTCCTGATACCACCACCTCCCCCTGATACTACCACCTACCCCCTGATACTAAAACCTCCCCCTGATACTACCACCTCCTCCTGATACTACTACCTCCCCCTGATACTACCACCTCCTCCTGATACTACCACCTCCTAATGATACTACCACCTCCCTCTGATACTACCACCTCCTCCTGATACTACCACCTCCCCCTGATACTACCACCTCCCCTTGATACCACCACGTCCCCCTGATACTACCACCTACCCCTGATACTACCACCCCCCCATGATACTACCACCTCCTCCTGATACTACCACCTCCTCCTGATACTAACACCTCCTCCTGATACTACCACCTCCCCCTGATACTACCACCTCCCCCTGATACTACCACCTCCTCCTGATACTACCACCTACCCCCTGATACTACCACCTCCCTCTGATATTACCACCTCCCCCTGATACTACCACCTCCTCCTGATACTATCACCTCCTCCTGATACTACCACCTCCCCCTGATACTACCACCTCCCCCTGATACTACCACCTCCTCCTGATACTACCACCTACCCCCTGATACTACCACCTCCCTCTGATATTACCACCTCCCCCTGATACTACCACCTCCCCCTGATACTACCACCTCCTCCTGATACTACCACCTCCTCCTGATACTACCACCTCCCACTGATACTACCACCTCCTCCTGATACTACCACCTCATCCTGATACTACCACCTCCTCCTGATACTATCACCTCCCCCTGATACTACCCCTCCCCCTGATACTACCACCTCCTCCTGATACTACCACCTCCTCCTGATACTACCACCTCCCCCTGGTACTACCACCTCCTCCTGATACTACCACCTCCTCCTGATACTACCACCTCCTCCTGGTACTACCACCTCCTCCTGATACTACCACCTCCCCCTGATACTACCACCTCCTCCTGATACTACCACCTCCTCCTGATACTACCACCTCCTCCTGATACTACCACCTCCTCCTGGTACTACCACCTACCCCCTGATACTACCACCTCCCTCTGATATTACCACCTCCTCCTGATACTACCACCTCCCCCTGATACTACCACCTCCTCCTGATACTACCACCTCCTCCTGATACTACCACCTCCCCCTGATACTACCACCTCCTCCTGATACTACCACCTCATCCTGATACTACCACCTCATCCTGATACTATCACCTCCCCCTGATACTACCACCTCCCCCTGATACTATCACCTCCCCCTGATACTACCACCTCCCCCTGATACTACCACCTCCTCCTGATACTACCACCTCCCCCTGGTACTACCACCTCCTCCTGATACTACCACCTCCTCCTGATACTACCACCTCCTCCTGATACTACCACCTCCTCCTGATACTACCACCTCCTCCTGATACTACCACCTCCCCCTGATACTACCACCTCCTCCTGATACTACCACCTCCTCCTGATACTACCACCTCCTCCTGATACTACCACCTCCTCCTGGTACTACCACCTCCTCCTGATACTATCACCTCCCCCTGATACTACCACCTCCCCCTGATACTACCACCTCCTCTTGATACTACCACCTACCCCCTGATACTACCACCTCCCCCTGATACTGCCACCTCCCTCTGATACTACCACCTCCCTCTGATATTACCACCTCCCCCTGATACTACCACCTCCCTCTGATATTACCACCTCCTCCTGATACTATCACCTCCTCCTGATACTACCACCTCCCTCTGATATTACCACCTCCTCCTGATACTATCACCTCCTCCTGATACTATCACCTCCCCCTGATACTACCACCTCCCTCTGATATTACCACCTCCTCCTGATACTATCACCTCTTCCTGATACTACCACCTCCCTCTGATATTACCACCTCCCCCTGATACTACCACCTCCCTCTGATATTACCACCTCCTCCTGATACTATCACCTCCTCCTGATACTACCACCTCCCTCTGATATTACCACCTCCCCCTGATACTACCACCTCCCCCTGATACTGCCACCTCCCCCTGATACTACCCACCCCTGATACTCTTGTGACGTCATGCGTACTCTGCTTCACTCGAAGCTGTGTACGTACTGAAGCGTTTTTATGTATATTCATAATCTGGTCACAATCAGAGGACAGGTCACAGAGGACAAAAGGTCACAGAGAACAGGTCACAATCATAGGGCAGAACGTCACAATCAGAGGACAGAAGGTCACAATCAGATGACAGGTCACAATCAGAGGACAGAAGGTCACAATCAGATGACAGGTCACAATCAGTGTACAGATCACAGAGTACAGATCACAATCAGAGTACAGATCACAATCAGAATACAGATCACAATCAGACGACAGGTCACAATCAGAGTACAGATCACAATCATAGGACAGATCACAATCAGGGGACAGGTCACAATCAGAGGACGGGTCACAATGAGAGGACAGATCACACAATCAGAGGACAGAAGGTCACAGAGGACAGAAGGTCACAGAGTACAGAAAGACGAGACAGACAGTCAACTTTAGTGTCCTCTCTGACATCTTGTTGTAATCATCTAAGAAATACAGTGTTAATAACTCTGGTCCCCTGGGCCACCTGGGCCACCTGGGCCACCTGGGCCACCTGGGCCACCTGGGCCACCTGGGCCACCTGGGCCACCTGGGCCACCTGGGCCACCTGGGCCACCTGGGCCACCTGGGCCACCTGGGCCACCTGGGCCACCTGGGCCACCTGGGCCACCTGGGTCACCTGGGCCACCTGGGCAACCTGGGCCACCTGGGTCACCTGAGCCACCTGGGCCACCTGGGCCACCTGGGCCACCTGGGCCACCTGGGCCACCTGGGCCACCTGGGCCACCTGGGCCACCTGGGCCACCTGGGTCACCTGGGCCACCTGGGCCACCTGGGCCACCTGGGCCACCTGGGTCACCTGGGCCACCTGGGCAACCTGGGCCACCTGGGTCACCTGAGCCACCTGGGTCACCTGGGTCACCTGAGTCAACTGGGTCACCTGGGTCACCTGGGTCACCTGGGTCACCTGGGTCACCTAGGTCACCTGGGTCACCTGGGTCACCTAGGTCACCTGGGCCACCTGGGTCACCTGGGTCACCTGGGTCACCTGGGTCACCTGGGTCACCTGGGTCACCTGGGCCACCTGGGCCAAAAGGGGCAACCTGGGCCACCTGGGCCACCTGGGCCACCTGGACCGCCTGGGCCACCTGGGCCACCTGGGCCACCTGGGCCACCTGGGCCACCTGGGCCACCTGGGTTTCCTGGCCCACCTGGGCCACCTGGGCCACCTGGGTCACCTGGGTCACCTGGGTCACCTGGGTCACCTGGGTCACCTGGGTCACCTGGGTCACCTGGGTCACCTGGGTCACCTGGGTCACCTGGGTCACCTGGGTCACCTGGGCCACCTGGGCCACCTGGGCCACCTGGGCCACCTGGGCCACCTGGGCCACCTGTGGTCTGGTCAGATTTTCATCGTAAACCCCAACAATATTTGCTGATGTAAACTACTTGACCAACGTCACTACTGTGACCCCGTCAAGACCCCCTGCTAACTGTGACCCCGTCAAGACCCCCTGCTAACTGTGACCCCGTCAAGACCCCCTGCTAACTGTGACCCCGTCAAGACCCCTGCTAACTGTTACCCCGTCAAGACCCCCTGCTAACTGGGACCCCGTCAAGACCCCCCTGCTAACTGTTGACCCCGTCAAGACCCCCCTGCTAACTGGGACCCCGCCAAGACTCCCTGCTAACTGGGACCCCGTCAAGATCCCCTGCTAACTGGGACCCCGTCAAGACCCCCCTGCTAACTGTGACCCCGTCAAGACCCCCCTGCTAACTGGGACCCCGCCAAGACCCCCTGCTAACTGGGACCCCGTCAAGACCCCCCTGCTAACTGGGACCCCGCCAAGACCCCCCTGCTAACTGTGACCCCAAGACCCCCTGCTAACTGGGACCCCGTCAAGACCCCCCTGCTAACTGGGACCCCGTCAAGACCCCCCTGCTAACTGGGACCCCGTCAAGACCCCCCTACTAACTGTGACCCCGTCAAGACCCCCTACTAACTGTGACCCCGTCAAGACCCCCTGCTAACTGGGACCCCGTCAAGACCCCCTGCTAACTGGGACCCCGTCAAGACCCCCTGCTAACTGTGACCCCGTCAAGACCCACTGCTAACTGTGACCCCGTCAAGACCCCCTGCTAACTGTGACCCCGTCAAGACCCCCTGCTAACTGGGACTCCGTCAAGACTCCCCTGCTAACTGGAACCCCGTCAAGACCCCCTGCTAACTGGGACCCCGTCAAGACCCCCTGCTAACTGGGACCCCGTCAAGACTCCCCTGCTAACTGGGACCCCGTCAAGACCCCCTGCTAACTGGGACCCCGTCAAGACTCCCCTGCTAACTGGGACCCCGTCAAGACTCCCCTGCTAACTGGGACCCCGTCAAGACCCCCCTGCTAACTGGGACCCCGTCAAGACTCCCCTGCTAACTGGGACCCCGTCAAGACTCCCCTGCTAACTGGGACCCCGTCAAGACTCCCCTGCTAACTGGGACTCCGTCAAGACTCCCCTCCTAACTGGGACCCCGTCAAGACCCCCCTGCTAACTGGGACTCCGTCAAGACTCCCCTGCTAACTGGGACACCGTCAAGACCCCCCTGCTAACTGGGACCCCGTCAAGACTCCCCTGCTAACTGGGACCCCGTCAAGACTCCCCTGCTAACTGTGACCCCGTCAAGACTCCCCTGCTAACTGGGACTCCGTCAAGACCCCCTGCTAACTGGGACCCCGTCAAGACCCCCCTGCTAACTGGGACCCCGTCAAGACCCCCTGCTAACTGGGACCCCGTCAAGACCCCCTGCTAACTGGGACCCCGTCAAGACCCCCTGCTAACTGGGACCCCGTCAAGACTCCCCTGCTAACTGGGACCCCGTCAAGACCCCCTGCTAACTGGGACCCCGTCAAGACCCCCTGCTAACTGGGACCCCGTCAAGACCCCCTGCTAACTGGGACCCCGTCAAGACTCCCCTGCTAACTGGGACCCCGTCAAGACCCCCTGCTAACTGGGACCCCGTCAAGACCCCCTGCTAACTGGGACCCCGTCAAGACCCCCTGCTAACTGGGACCCCGTCAAGACCCCCTGCTAACTGGGACCCCGTCAAGACCCCCTGCTAACTGGGACCCCGTCAAGACCCCCTTGCTAACTGGGACCCCGTCAAGACTCCCTGCTAACTGGGACCCCGTCAAGACCCCCCTGCTAACTGGGACCCCATCAAGACCCCCTGCTAACTGGGACCCCGTCAAGACCCCCTGCTAACTGGGACCCTGACCAGACCCCCGGCGAACTGGGACCCCGTCAAGACCCCCTGCTAACTGGGACCCCGTCAAGACCCCCCTGCTAACTGGGACCCCGTCAAGACTCCCTGCTAACTGGGACCCCGTCAAGACCCCCCTGCTAACTGGGACCCCGTCAAGACCCCCTGCTAACTGGGACCCCGTCAAGACTCCCTGCTAACTGGGACCCCGTCAAGACTCCCTGCTAACTGGGACCCCGTCAAGACCCCCCTGCTAACTGGGACCCCGTCAAGACCCCCTGCTAACAGGGACCCCGTCAAGATCCCCTGCTAACTGGGACCCGGTCAAGACTCCCTGCTAACTGGGACCCCGTCAAGACCCCCCTGCTAACTGGGACCCCGTCAAGACCCCCTGCTAACTGGGACCCCGTCAAGACCCCCCTGCTAACTGGGACCCCGTCAAGACCCCCTGCTAACTGGGACCCCGTCAAGACTCCCTGCTAACTGGGACCCCGTCAAGACTCCCCTGCTAACTGGGACCCCGTCAAGACCCCCCTGCTAACTGGGACCCCGTCAAGACCCCCTGCTAACTGGGACCCCGTCAAGACTCCCTGCTAACTGGGACCCCGTCAAGACTCCCCTGCTAACTGGGACCCCGTCAAGACCCCCCTGCTAACTGGGACCCCGTCAAGACTCCCTGCTAACTGGGACCCCGTCAAGACTCCCTGCTAACTGGGACCCCGTCAAGACTCCCCTGCTAACTGGGACCCCGTCAAGACCCCCCTGCTAACTGGGACCCCGTCAAGACCCCCCTGCTAACTGGGACCCCGTCAAGACTCCCTGCTAACTGGGACCCCGTCACGACTCCCCTGCTAACTGGGACTCCGTCAAGACCCCCCTGCTAACTGGGACACCGTCAAGACCCCCTGCTAACTGGGACTCCGTCAAGACTCCCTGCTAACTGGGACCCCGTCAAGACTCCCCTGCTAACTGGGACCCCGTCAAGACTCCCTTGCTAACTGGGACCCCGTCAAGACTCCTTTGCTAACTGGGACCCCGTCAAGACTCCCCTGCTAACTGGGACCCCGTCAAGACCCTCTGCTGACTGGGACCCCTTCAAGACCCCCTGCTGACTGGGACCCCGTCAAGACCCCCTGCTGGCTGGAACCCCGTCAAGACCCCTCACTCCTGCTGACTGGGACCCCGTCAAGACCCCTCACTCCTGCTGAGTGGGACCCTGTCAAGATCCCTCACTCCTGCTGACTGGGACCCCGTCAAGACCCCTCACTCCCGCTGACTGGGACCCCGTCAAGACCCCTCATTCCTGCTGACTGGGACCCCGTCAAGACCCCTCACTCCCGCTGACTGTGTCCCCGTCAAGACCCCTCATTCCTGCTGACTGGGACCCCGTCAAGACCCCTCACTCCCGCTGACTGTGTCCCCGTCAAGACCCCTCACTCCTGCTGACTGGGACCCCGTCAAGACCCCTCACTCCTGCTGACTGGGACCCCGTCAAGACCCCTCACTCCTGCTGACTGGGACCCCGTCAAGACCCCTCACTCCTGCTGACTGGGACCCCGTCAAGACCCCTCACTCCTGCTGGCTGGGACCCCGTCAAGCCGTCACCGCCAGAACTCAAAATATCGTACGGAATTATTCACCCTCACTGCGCTTTCCTCTCTTTCGTTTTTTCTGTAGTTTAACTAAAATTAACTGGAGCTTGTCTTAAGCTGTGGGGGGAGGGGGTTCAACTTACATTGACTGTGTGGGGGGTTCAAGTTACATAGACTGTGTGGGGGTTCAAGTTACATAGACTGTGTGGGGGTTCAAGTTACATAGACTGTGTGGGGGGTTCAAGTTACATAGACTGTGTGGGGGGTTCAACTTACATAGACTGTGTGGGGGTTCAAGTTACATAGACTGTGTGGGGGGTTCAACTTACATAGACTGTGTGGGGGTTCAAGTTACATAGCCTGTGTGGGGGGTTCAAGTTACATAGACTGTGTGGGGGTTCAAGTTACATAGACTGTGTGGGGGGTTCAAGTTACATAGACTGTGTGGGGGTTCAAGTTACATAGACTGTGTGGGGGGTTCAACTTACATAGACTCTGTGGGGGTTCAAGTTACATAGACTGTGTGGGGGTTCAAGTTACATAGACTGTGTGGGGGTTCAAGTTACATAGACTGTGTGGGGGGTTCAAGTTACATAGACTGTGTGGGGGTTCAAGTTACATAGACTGTGTGGGGGTTCAAGTTACATAGACTGTGGGGGTTCAAGTTACATAGACTGTGTGGGGGTTCAAGTTACATAGACTGTGTGGGGGTTCAAGTTACATAGACTGTGTGGGGGTTCAAGTTACATAGACTGTGTGGGGGTTCAAGTTACATAGACTGTGTGGGGGTTCAAGTTACATAGACTGTGTGGGGGTTCAAGTTACATAGACTGTGTGGGGGTTCAAGTTACATAGACCGTGTGGGGGTTCAAGTTACATAGACTGTGTGGGGGTTCAAGTTACATAGACTGTGTGGGGGTTCAAGTTACATAGACTGTGTGGGGGTTCAAGTTACATAGACTGTGTGGGGGTTCAAGTTACATAGACTGTGTGGGGGGTTCAACTTACATAGACTGTGTGGGGGTTCAAGTTACATAGACTCTGTGGGGGTTCAACTTACATAGACTGTGTGGGGGTTCAAGTTACATAGACTGTGTGGGGGTTCAAGTTACATAGACTGTGTGGGGGTTCAAGTTACATAGACTGTGTGGGGGTTCAAGTTACATAGACTGTGTGGGGGTTCAAGTTACATAGACTGTGTGGGGGTTCAAGTTACATAGACTGTGTGGGGGTTCAAGTTACATAGACTGTGTGGGGGGTTCAAGTTACATAGACTGTGTGGGGGGTTCAAGTTACATAGACTGTGTGGGGGGTTCAAGTTACATAGACTGTGTGGGGGGTTCAAGTTACATAGACTGTGTGGGGGGTTCAAGTTACATAGACTGTGTGGGGGTTCAAGTTACATAGACTGTGTGGGGGTTCAAGTTACATAGACTGTGTGGGGGTTCAAGTTACATAGACTGTGTGGGGGTTCAAGTTACATAGACTGTGTGGGGGGTTCAAGTTACATAGACTGTGTGGGGGGTTCAAGTAACATAGACTGTGTGGGGGGTTCAAGTTACATAGACTGTGTGGGGGTTCAAGTTACATAAACTGTGTGGGGGGTTCAAGTTACATAGACTGTGTGGGGGTTTAAATTTACATAGACTGTGTGGGGGGTTCAAGTTACATAGACTGTGTGGGGTTTCAAGTTACATAGACTGCGTGGGGGTTCAAGTTACATAGACTGTGTGGGGGTTCAAGTTACATAGACTGTGTGGGGGGTTCAAGTTACATAGACTGTGTGGGGGTTCAAGTTACATAGACTGTGTGGGGGGTTCAAGTTACATAGACTGTGTGGGGTTCAAGTTACATAAACTGTGTGGGGGGTTCAAGTTACATAAACTGTGTGGGGGGTTCAAGTTACATAGACTGTGTGGGTGGTTCAAGTTACATAAACTGTGTGGGGGGTTCAAGTTACATAAACTGTGTGGGGGGTTCAAGTTACATAGACTGTGTGGGGGGTTCAAGTTACATAAACTGTGTGGGGGGTTCAAGTTACATAGACTGTGTGGGGGGTTCAAGTTACATAAACTGTGTGGGGGGTTCAAGTTACATAGACTGTGTGGGGGGTTCAAGTTACATAAACTGTGTGGGGGTTCAAGTTACATAGACTGTGTGGGGGGTTCAAGTTACATAAACTGTGTGGGGGGTTCAAGTTACATAAACTGTGTGGGGGTTCAAGTTACATAGACTGTGTGGGGGGTTCAAGTTACATAGACTGTGTGGGGGGTTCAAGTTACATAAACTGTGTGGGGGGTTCAAGTTACATAGACTGTGTGGGGGTTCAAGTTACATAGACTGTGTGGGGTTCAAGTTACATAGACTGTGTGGGGTTCAAGTTACATAAACTGTGTGGGGGTTCAAGTTACATAGACTGTGTGGGGTTCAAGTTACATAGACTGTGTGGGGTTCAAGTTACATAAACTGTGTGGGGGGTTCAAGTTACATAGACTGTGTGGGGTTCAAGTTACATAGACTGTGTGGGGTTCAAGTTACATAAACTGTGTGGGGGGTTCAAGTTACATAGACTGTGTGGGGTTCAAGTTACATAGACTGTGTGGGGTTCAAGTTACATAGACTGTGTGGGGTTCAAGTTACATAGACTGTGTGGGGTTCAAGTTACATAGACTGTGTGTGGGGTTCAAGTTACATAGACTGTGTGGGGTTCAAGTTACATAGACTGTGTGGGGGTTCAAGTTACATAGACTGTGTGGGGGTTCAAGTTACATAGACTGTGTGGGGGTTCAAGTTACATAGACTGTGTGGGGGTTCAAGTTACATAGACTGTGTGGGGGTTCAAGTTACATAGACTGTGTGGGGGTTCAAGTTACATAGACTGTGTGGGGGTTCAAGTTACATAGACTGTGTGGGGGGTTCAAGTTACATAGACTGTGTGGGGGTTCAAGTTACATAGACTGTGTGGGGGGTTCAAGTTACATAGACTGTGTGGGGGTTCAAGTAACATAGACTGTGTGGGGGTTCAAGTTACATAGACTGTGTGGGGGTTCAAGTTACATAGACTGTGTGGGGGGTTCAAGTTACATAGACTGTGTGGGGGTTCAAGTTACATAGACTGTGTGGGGGGTTCAAGTTACATAGACTGTGTGGGGGGTTCAAGTTACATAGACTGTGTGGGGGGTTCAAGTTACATAGACTGTGTGGGGGGTTCAAGTTACATAGACTGTGTGGGGGGTTCAAGTTACATAGACTGTGTGGGGGTTCAAGTTACATAGACTGTGTGGGGGGTTCAAGTTACATAGACTGTGTGGGGGTTCAAGTTACATAGACTGTGTGGGGGGTTCAAGTTACATAGACTGTGTGGGGGTTCAAGTTACATAGACTGTGTGGGGGTTCAAGTTACATAGACTGTGTGGGGGTTCAAGTTACATAGACTGTGTGGGGGGTTCAAGTTACATAGACTGTGTGGGGGTTCAAGTTACATAGACTGTGTGGGGGGTTCAAGTTACATAGACTGTGTGGGGGGTTCAAGTTACATAGACTGTGTGGGGGGTTCAAGTTACATAGACTGTGTGGGGGGTTCAAGTTACATAGACTGTGTGGGGGGTTCAAGTTACATAGACTGTGTGGGGGTTCAAGTTACATAGACTGTGTGGGGGGTTCAAGTTACATAGACTGTGTGGGGGGTTCAAGTTACATAGACTGTGTGGGGGGTTCAAGTTACATAGACTGTGTGGGGGTTCAAGATACATAGACTGTGTGGGGGTTCAAGTTACATAGACTGTGAGGGAGGGGTACAAGTTACATAGACTGTGAGGGAGGGGTACAAGTTACATAGACTGTGAGGGAGGGGTACAAGTTACATAGACTGTGAAGGAGGGGTACAAGTTACATAGACTGTGAGGGAGGGGTACAAATTACATAGACTGTGAGGGAGGGGTACAAGTTACATAGACTGTGAGGGAGGGGTACAAGTTACATAGACTGTGAGGGAGGGGTACAAGTTACATAGACTGTGAGGGAGGGGTACAGGTTACATAGACTGTGAGGGAGGGGTACAAGTTACATAGACTGTGAGGGAGGGGTACAAGTTACATAGACTGTGAGGGAGTGGTACAAGTTACATAGACTGTGTGGGAGGGGTACAAGTTACATAGACTGTGTGGGAGGGATACAAGTTACATAGACTGTGTGGGAGGGGTACAAGTTACATAGACTGTGAGGGAGGGGTACAAGTTACATAGACTGTGAGGGAGGGGTACAAGTTACATAGACTGTGTGGGAGGGGTACAAGTTACATAGACTGTGAGGGAGGGGTACAAGTTACATAGACTGTGAGGGAGGGGTACAGGTTACATAGACTGTGAGGGAGGGGTACAAGTTACATAGACTGTGAGGGAGGGGTACAAGTTACATAGACTGTGAGGGAGGGGTACAAGTTACATAGACTGTGAGGGAGGGGTACAAGTTACATAGACTGTGAGGGAGGGGTACAAGTTACATAGACTGTGAGGGAGGGGTACAAGTTACATAGACTGTGAGGGAGGGGTACAAGTTACATAGACTGTGAGGGAGGGGTACAAGTTACATAGACTGTGAGGGAGGGGTACAAGTTACATAGACTGTGAGGGAGGGGTACAAGTTACATAGACTGTGAGGGAGGGGTACAAGTTACATAGACTGTGAGGGAGGGGTACAAGTTACATAGACTGTGAGGGAGGGGTACAAGTTACATAGACTGTGAGGGAGGGGTACAAGTTACATAGACTGTGTGGGAGGGGTACAAGTTACATAGACTGTATGGGAGGGGTACAAGTTACATAGACTGTGAGGGAGGGGTACAAGTTACATAGACTGTGAGGGAGGGGTACAAGTTACATAGACTGTGAGGGAGGGGTACAAGTTACATAGACTGTGGGGGAGGGGTACAAGTTACATAGACTGTGAGGGAGGGGTACAAGTTACATAGACTCTGAGGGAGGGGTACGAGTTACATAGACTGTGAGGGAGGGGTACAAGTTACATAGACTGTGAGGGAGGGGTACAAGTTACATAGACTGTGAGGGAGGGGTACAAGTTACATAGACTGTGAGGGAGGGGTACAAGTTACATAGACTGTGAGGGAGGGGTACAAGTTACATAGACTGTGTGGGAGGGGTACTAGTTACATAGACTGTGTGGGAGGGGTACAAGTTACATAGACTGTGTGGGAGAGGTACAAGTTACATAGACTGTTTGGGAGGGGTACAAGTTACATAGACTGTGAGGGAGGGGTACAAGTTACATAGACTGTGTGGGAGGGGTACAAGTTACATAGACTGTGAGGGAGGGGTACAAGTTACATAGACTGTGTGGGAGGGGTACAAGTTACATAGACTTTGTGGGAGGGGTACAAGTTACATAGACTGTGAGGGAGGGGTATAAGTTACATAGACTGTGAGGGGGGGTACAAGTTACATAGACTATGAGGGAGGGGTACAAGTTACATAGACTGTGAGGGAGGGGTACAAGTTACATAGACTGTGAGGGAGGGGTACAAGTTACATAGACTGTGTGGGAGGGGTACAAGTTACATAGACTGTGTGGGAGGGGTACAAGTTACATAGACTGTGTGGGAGGGGTACAAGTTACATAGACTGTGTGGGAGAGGTACAAGTTACATAGACTGTGAGGGAGGGGTACAAGTTACATAGACTGTGAGGGAGGGGTACAAGTTACTTAGACTGTGAGGGAGGGGTACAAGTTACATAGACTGTGTGGGAGGGGTACAAGTTACATAGACTGTGAGGGAGGGGTACAAGTTACATAGACTGTGTGGGAGGGGTACAAGTTACATAGACTGTGTGGGAGGGGTACAAGTTACATAGACTGTGAGGGAGGGGTACTAGTTACATAGACTGTGAGGGAGGGGTACAAGTTACATAGACTGTGAGGGAGGGGTACAAGTTACATAGACTGTGAGGGAGGGGTACAAGTTACATAGACTGTGAGGGAGGGGTACAAGTTACATAGACTGTGTGGGAGGGGTACAAGTTACATAGACTGTGTGGGAGGGGTACAAGTTACATAGACTGTGAGGGAGGGGTACAAGTTACATAGACTGTGTGGGAGGGGTACAAGTTACATAGACTGTGAGGGAGGGGTACAAGTTACATAGACTGTGTGGGAGGGGTACAAGTTACATAGACTGTGTGGGAGGGGTACAAGTTACATAGACTGTGTGGGAGGGGTACAAGTTACATAGACTGTGTGGGAGGGGTACAAGTTACATAGACTGTGAGGGAGGGGTACAAGTTACATAGACTGTGTGGGAGGGGTACAAGTTACATAGACTGTGAGGGAGGGGTACAAGTTACATAGACTGTGTGGGAGGGGTACAAGTTACATAGACTGTGACTGTGTGGGAGGGGTACAAGTTACATAGACTGTGTGAGGGAGGGGTACAAGTTACATAGACTGTGTGGGAGGGGTACAAGTTACATAGACTGTGAGGGAGGGGTACAAGTTACATAGACTGTGAGGGAGGGGTACAAGTTACATAGACTGTGAGGGAGGGGTACAAGTTACATAGACTGTGTGGGAGGGGTACAAGTTTACATACAAGACTGACTGTGAGGGAGGGGTACAAGTTACATAGACTGTGAGGGAGGGGTACAAGTTACATAGACTGTGTGGGAGGGGTACAAGGTACATAGTCGGTGTGGGAGGGGTACAAGGGTGAGGGAGGGGTACAAGTTACATAGACTACAAGTTACATGACTGTGTGGGAGGGGTACAAGTTACATAGACTGTGTGGGAGGGGTACAAGTTACATAGACTGTGAGGGAGGGGTACAAGTTACATAGACTGTGTGGGAGGGGTACAAGTTACATAGACTGTGTGGGAGGGGTACAAGTTACATAGACTGTGAGGGAGGGGTACAAGTTACATAGACTGTGAGGGAGGGGTACAAGTTACATAGACTGTGAGGGAGGGGTACAAGTTACATAGACTGTGTGGGAGGGGTACAAGTTACATAGACTGTGAGGGAGGGGTACAAGTTACATAGACTGTGAGGGAGGGGTACAAGTTACATAGACTGTGAGGGAGGGGTACAAGTTACATAGACTGTGAGGGAGGGGTACAAGTTACATAGACTGTGAGGGAGGGGTACAAGTTACATAGACTGTGTGGGAGGGGTACAAGTTACATAGACTGTGAGGGAGGGGTACAAGTTACATAGACTGTGAGGGAGGGGTACAAGTTAGACATACAAGTTACATAGACTGTGAGGGAGGGGTACAAGTTTAGACTGTGAGGGATCAAGTTACATAGACTGTGAGGGAGGGGTACAAGTTACATAGACTGTGAGGGAGGGGTACAAGTTACATAGACTGTGTGGGAGGGGTACAAGTTACATAGACTGTGTGGGAGGGGTACAAGTTACATAGACTGGGAGGGAGGGGTCCAAGTTACATACTGTGTGGGAGGGGTAGTTACTAGTGTGGGAGGGGTACAAGTTACATAGACTGTGAGGGAGGGGTACAAGTTACATAGACTGTGAGGGAGGGGTACAAGTTACATAGACTGTGTGGGAGGGGTACAAGTTACATAGACTGTGTGGGAGGGGTACAAGTTACATAGACTGTGAGGGAGGGGTACAAGTTACATAGACTGTGAGGGAGGGGTACAAGTTACATAGACTGTGAGGGAGGGGTACAAGTTACATAGACTGTGTGGGAGGGGTACAAGTTACATAGACTGTGACTGTGTGGGAGGGGCACAAGTTACATAGACTGTGAGGGAGGGGTACAAGTTACATAGACTGTGAGGGAGGGGTACAAGTTACATAGACTGTGTGGGAGGGGTACAAGTTACATAGACTGTGAGGGAGGGGTACAAGTTACATAGACTGTGTGGGAGGGGTACAAGTTACATAGACTGTGAGGGAGGGGTACAAGTTACATAGACTGTGAGGGAGGGGTACAAGTTACATAGACTGTGTGGGAGGGGTACAAGTTACATAGACTGTGAGGGAGGGGTACAAGTTACATAGACTGTGAGGGAGGGGTACAAGTTACATAGACTGTGAGGGAGGGGTACAAGTTACATAGACTGTGAGGGAGGGGTACAAGTTACATAGACTGTGTGGGAGGGGTACAAGTTACATAGACTGTGTGGGAGGGGTACAAGTTACATAGACTGTGAGGGAGGGGTACAAGTTACATAGACTGTGAGGGAGGGGTACAAGTTACATAGACTGTGAGGGAGGGGTACAAGTTACATAGACTGTGAGGGAGGGGTACAAGTTACATAGACTGTGAGGGAGGGTACAAGTTACAAGTTACATAGACTGTGAGGGAGGGGTACAAGTTACATAGACTGTGAGGGAGGGGTACAAGTTACATAGACTGTGAGGGAGGGGTACAAGTTACATAGACTGTGAGGGAGGGGTACAAGTTACATAGACTGTGAGGGAGGGGTACAAGTTACATAGACTGTGAGGGAGGGGTACAAGTTACATAGACTGTGAGGGAGGGGTACAAGTTACATAGACTGTGAGGGAGGGGTACAAGTTACATAGACTGTGAGGGAGGGGTACAAGTTACATAGACTGTGAGGGAGGGGTACAAGTTACATAGACTGTGAGGGAGGGGTACAAGTTACATAGGGGTACTGTGAGGGAGGGGTACAAGTTACATAGACTGTGAGGGAGGGGTACAAGTTACATAGACTGTGTGGGAGGGGTACAAGTTACATAGACTGTGTGGGAGGGGTACAAGTTACATAGACTGTGTGGGAGGGGTACAAGTTACATAGACTGTGTGGGAGGGGTACAAGTTACATAGACTGTGTGGGAGGGGTACAAGTTACATAGACTGTGAGGGAGGGGTACAAGTTACATAGACTGTGTGGGAGGGGTACAAGTTACATAGACTGTGTGGGAGGGGTACAAGTTACATAGACTGTGTGGGAGGGGTACAAGTTACATAGACTGTGTGGGAGGGGTACAAGTTACATAGACTGTGTGGGAGGGGTACAAGTTACATAGACTGTGTGGGAGGGGTACAAGTTACATAGACTGTGAGGGAGGGGTACAAGTTACATAGACTGTGTGGGAGGGGTACAAGTTACATAGACTGTGAGGGAGGGGTACAAGTTACATAGACTGTGTGGGAGGGGTACAAGTTACATAGACTGTGTGAGGGAGGGGTACAAGTTACATAGACTGTGTGGGAGGGGTACAAGTTACATAGACTGTGTGGGAGGGGTACAAGTTACATAGACTGTGAGGGAGGGGTACAAGTTACATAGACTGTGAGGGAGGGGTACAAGTTACATAGACTGTGTGGGAGGGGTACAAGTTACATAGACTGTGAGGGAGGGGTACAAGTTACATAGACTGTGAGGGAGGGGTACAAGTTACATAGACTGTGTGGGAGGGGTACAAGTTACATAGACTGTGAGGGAGGGGTACAAGTTACATAGACTGTGTGGGAGGGGTACAAGTTACATAGACTGTGAGGGAGGGGTACAAGTTACATAGACTGTGACTGTGTGGGAGGGGTACAAGTTACATAGACTGTGTGGGAGGGGTACAAGTTACATAGACTGTGTGGGAGGGGTACAAGTTACATAGACTGTGAGGGAGGGGTACAAGTTACATAGACTGTGAGGGAGGGGTACAAGTTACATAGACTGTGAGGGAGGGGTACAAGTTACATAGACTGTGAGGGAGGGGTACAAGTTACATAGACTGTGAGGGAGGGGTACAAGTTACATAGACTGTGAGGGAGGGGTACAAGTTACATAGACTGTGAGGGAGGGGTACAAGTTACATAGACTGTGTGGGAGGGGTACAAGTTACATAGACTGTGAGGGAGGGGTACAAGTTACATAGACTGTGAGGGAGGGGTACAAGTTACATAGACTGTGAGGGAGGGGTACAAGTTACATAGACTGTGAGGGAGGGGTACAAGTTACATAGACTGTGAGGGAGGGGTACAAGTTACATAGACTGTGAGGGAGGGGTACAAGTTACATAGACTGTGAGGGAGGGGTACAAGTTACATAGACTGTGAGGGAGGGGTACAAGTTACATAGACTGTGAGGGAGGGGTACAAGTTACATAGACTGTGAGGGAGGGGTACAAGTTACATAGACTGTGTGGGAGGGGTACAAGTTACATAGACTGTGAGGGAGGGGTACAAGTTACATAGACTGTGTGGGAGGGGTACAAGTTACATAGACTGTGAGGGAGGGGTACAAGTTACATAGACTGTGTGGGAGGGGTACAAGTTACATAGACTGTGAGGGAGGGGTACAAGTTACATAGACTGTGAGGGAGGGGTACAAGTTACATAGACTGTGAGGGAGGGGTACAAGTTACATAGACTGTGTGGGAGGGGTACAAGTTACATAGACTGTGAGGGAGGGGTACAAGTTACATAGACTGTGAGGGAGGGGTACAAGTTACATAGACTGTGAGGGAGGGGTACAAGTTACATAGACTGTGTGGGAGGGGTACAAGTTACATAGACTGTGAGGGAGGGGTACAAGTTACATAGACTGTGAGGGAGGGGTACAAGTTACATAGACTGTGAGGGAGGGGTACAAGTTACATAGACTGTGAGGGAGGGGTACAAGTTACATAGACTGTGAGGGAGGGGTACAAGTTACATAGACTGTGAGGGAGGGGTACAAGTTACATAGACTGTGTGGGAGGGGTACAAGTTACATAGACTGTGAGGGAGGGGTACAAGTTACATAGACTGTGAGGGAGGGGTACAAGTTACATAGACTGTGAGGGAGGGGTACAAGTTACATAGACTGTGAGGGAGGGGTACAAGTTACATAGACTGTGTGGGAGGGGTACAAGTTACATAGACTGTGAGGGAGGGGTACAAGTTACATAGACTGTGAGGGAGGGGTACAAGTTACATAGACTGTGAGGGAGGGGTACAAGTTACATAGACTGTGTGGGAGGGGTACAAGTTACATAGACTGTGAGGGAGGGGTACAAGTTACATAGACTGTGAGGGAGGGGTACAAGTTACATAGACTGTGAGGGAGGGGTACAAGTTACATAGACTGTGAGGGAGGGGTACAAGTTACATAGACTGTGAGGGAGGGGTACAAGTTACATAGACTGTGTGGGAGGGGTACAAGTTACATAGACTGTGAGGGAGGGGTACAAGTTACATAGACTGTGTGGGAGGGGTACAAGTTACATAGACTGTGAGGGAGGGGTACAAGTTACATAGACTGTGAGGGAGGGGTACAAGTTACATAGACTGTGAGGGAGGGGTACAAGTTACATAGACTGTGTGGGAGGGGTACAAGTTACATAGACTGTGTGGGAGGGGTACAAGTTACATAGACTGTGAGGGAGGGGTACAAGTTACATAGACTGTGTGGGAGGGGTACAAGTTACATAGACTGTGTGGGAGGGGTACAAGTTACATAGACTGTGAGGGAGGGGTACAAGACTTTGTGGGAGGGGTACAAGTTACATAGACTGTGTGGGAGGGGTACAAGTTACATAGACTGTGTGGGAGGGGTACAAGTTACATAGACTGTGTGGGAGGGGTACAAGTTACATAGACTGTGTGGGAGGGGTACAAGTTACATAGACTGTGTGGGAGGGGTACAAGTTACATAGACTGTGTGGGAGGGGTACAAGTTACATAGACTGTGTGGGAGGGGTACAAGTTACATAGACTGTGTGGGAGGGGTACAAGTTACATAGACTGTGTGGGAGGGGTACAAGTTACATAGACTGTGAGGGAGGGGTACAAGTTACATAGACTGTGTGGGAGGGGTACAAGTTACATAGACTCTGTGTGAGGGGTACAAGTTACATAGACTGTGTGGGAGGGGTACAAGTTACATAGACTGTGAGGGAGGGGTACAAGTTACATAGAATGTGAGGGAGGGGTACAAGTTACATAGACTGTGTGGGAGGGGTACAAGTTACATAGACTGTGAGGGAGGGGTACAAGTTACATAGACTGTGAGGGAGGGGTACAAGTTACATAGACTGTTGTTAAAACATGGTATTTTCTGTGTAAACCCTGTATGAACTCTTTAAGGCGACATAAACTTATATTTACATATAAAACACATTTTACCATTTCGTAAATATTAGATGTATCAGAGGAATACTTTATTTATGTCATCAAATATTGGTAATGAGTGTTGTATTCCTGTAAGTACTGGACTAACAGTTTGTGTCTCCCGCAGAGATCGAGCTGCCTAAGCCACTGACCACTGCCCACGAACTGCTTATTGAAACCATTGGGGAAGAGATTCAGAAACCCTTGAATAACCAGCAGGACTTATTGGGCCCCGTCCCTGATGACAGACATGCTGCTGCTCCCCATCAGGGCAAACCTGTCCCCACGCGACCACTGCCACCCATGCGACCCCAAAACACCCATGCCGTACCTTACTCCCCTACCAGCTCTGGCATGGACCACGGAGTGTGTGGGTCTATATCAGTCTCTTCTGTAATGCTAGTGACCTCAGTCATCTCGTGGATGGTGATGTGGTCAAGAGTATAGGTCATGGCGGTGCCAGCGTCTCTATGTATGGCTGCTATTGTGTCCTCTTGTGAATCGTTACGTGCGTGTGTCTCCTTGTGCGTCCCCCTCGGTGTGTCCCAGCAGCCAGCAAGCCAGCAAGACATGCTCAACAATAAATATGCTGGTCTGGGGAGTGTGTTGTGTGGGTGATGGCTGACAAACCTGGCTCCCACGCCATGCAAGACAAGCCTACTTGTACCAGACTACAAGATTGCTGTGTCAGAACTCTACTTAATGGGCCTTCGAAACAAACAGAAAATTATTATGGTGCAGTACAGGATGTGAGAACCATAAACAGTTAACCATACGTTCACATTTCTTGTTTATGATGTGCATAACTAAGAACTCAGAAGGAATCATGTTCCACAAGATGTGGTGTTGGATCCCACTGGCTGCCACCACTACTCACCCTGTGCTCGTCTCGACCAGCGGACCTCACCTCTCGTTAAAACACCTGCACCAGAAACTACATAAACAACATTTTAGTAAAAATATATACATATATATATATAAATATATTTCTTAAGTATATTGTATGATTTCCTTGCTCGCCAGATAAGGGTAGGCTTGTGGTGTGCACCTAACTAGCCTGGAGTTCCATCTTTCTGAGCACTCAAGGCAGCCCAACAACACTTGCCACCAGTTCCTAAAAACAGGTTACTACCTCCCTCCACTTCTCCAGTCCTCCTCCCAGTCTCCCTCAATACAAATCCAACCTGACTTATTCGGTTCCTTATCCTAATTGGCTCCCAGAGTGGCCCCTCGCCTTGAATTGGCGGGGCATGCTGGAGATGTGGTGTGGTGCAACCCTGCCGCCCCCAAACCAGAGCCTTACGGTGTATGTCTGTGTTTGTCTCTAAATATTCATTTATAATGCATGATGCTGGTCTCAGACTGAATGATTTATTACGTGTTGAGTGGTTGTTAATGTACTTTCCACATATACACGCATTAAGACTGACAGGATCACTATATATCCGCTGGAGACGCAGGAGAGCATATATACACAAATTATTTCTGCATGGCGACCTACAACACCTGCAACATTATATATATATTGACCTACAAGCACACTGAAGAGACAACATCATGAAGTAATCCACCCTGTTCTGCATACAAAGATTATTCACATTTCTTTGACCCCTTTCCCTTTCAAATTTCAAGAACGCGTCGACGACCCCTTCACTTCTAAATTCCCCTTATGAAAGACCTTGATGGCCCCCTGGTTGGCTCGATTTAAAAAAGTCTCACTGACGATGCTGCAGTGAGGCTGCATGAGCCACAACCATGAACGTGGAGCTCCTGGCAGGATAACATGAGGCTGCATGAGCCACAACCATGAACGTGGAGCTCCTGGCAGGACAACATGAAGGAAGACTATACTGGGCCATGTTTACCTTGTGTGTGTATGACCTGTCTCAGCCTGGCTCACTAACCACGTTCACACCAGCCTGGCTCACTGACTAGACTCACACCAGCCTGGCTCACTGACTAGACTCACACCAGCCTGGCTCACTGACTAGACTCACACCAGCCTGGCTCACTGACTAGACTCACACCAGCCTGGCTCACTGACTAGGTTCACCGTAGCCTGGCTCACTGACTAGGTTCACCGTAGCCTGGCTCACTGACTAGGTTCACCGTAGCCTGGCTCACTGACTAGGTTCACCGTAGCCTGGCTCACTGACTAGGTTCACCGTAGCCTGGCTCACTGACTAGGTTCACCGTAGCCTGGCTCACTGACTAGGTTCACCGTAGCCTGGCTCACTGACTAGGTTCACCGTAGCCTGGCTCACTGACTAGGTTCACCGTAGCCTGGCTCACTGACTAGGTTCACCGTAGCCTGGCTCACTGACTAGGTTCACCGTAGCCTGGCTCACTGACTAGGTTCACCGTAGCCTGGCTCACTGACTAGGTTCACCGTAGCCTGGCTCACTGACTAGGCACACACCAGCCTTGTGTGTACCTGTTGTTTTACTCGACCTACCAGAGGACAGTCACCTAGACAAGACACAGACTATTCCTTTCCTTCCTTCCTTCCTTCCTTCCTTCCTTCCTTCCTTCCTTCCTTCCTTCCTTCCTTCCTTCCTTCCTTCCTTCCTTCCTTCCTTCCTTCCTTCCTTCCTTCCTTCCTTCCTTCCTTCCTTCCTTCCTTCCTTCCTTCCTTCCTTCCTTCCTTCTTTCATGCTATCTCCCCTGTGGTCGTCCCCAACACATGGTTACAACATATCATGCTATCTCCCCTGTGGTCGTCCCCAACACATCGGTACAACATATCATGCTATCTCCCCTGTGGTCGTCCCCAACACGTGGTTACAACATATCATGCTATCTCCCCTGTGGTCGTCCCCAACACATGGTTACAACATATGCTATCTCCCCTGTGGTCGTCCCCAACACATGGTTACAACATATGCTATCTCCCCTGTGGTCGTCCCCAACACATGGTTACAACATATGCTATCTCCCCTGTGGTCGTCCCCAACACATCGGTACAACATATCATGCTATCTCCCCTGTGGTCGTCCCCAACACATGGTTACAACATATCATGCTATCTCCCCTGTGGTCGTCCCCAACACGTGGTTACAACATATCATGCTATCTCCCCTGTGGTCGTCCCCAACACATGGGTACAACATATCATGCTATCTCCCCTGTGGTTGTCCTCTCCCCATGATATCCACCCAGGGGGAGTGGACGGACGTCCTGTATAAAAACTTTACTTGTGTTGTATATATCAAGGTTGTATTATGGTAGACCGACTCTACACATAAGTCTACCTTGTACATAAATGGTAGACAGTACCGACAATATGAGGACTCAGACACAGGTGCAACACCTGGGTGTCTCTGTTGTAGACGTTTTGCCCACCAGTGGCTTTATCAGTCCAATACATGGATAATCAGTCCCTCAGCCTCAGCTGAGGGACTGATTATCTCGCATTGTAGTGGACTGATGAAGCCACTACCATGCAGCGTCTACAACACAGACACCCAGGTGTTGCACCTGTGTCTGAGTCCACACAGGTGTATGTTGTGTCACGTTGTCTCTGCATATATATATATAAATATATATATATATAGAATTTATATATAAATATCGTGTATAGTGAAAACGAGAATGTTAATAAAGACGTTAAAACCAGGTTGTTTTCTATTATATACCAGACCCTGTCTATAGTGAACGGTTGTTCTACAGGCCGAGAAAACTGTCTCCTGTTCCCCAGGCGCTGCGAGGCCCGTACGGGTTTAGTGCTTCCCTTAAGCATATAATAATTATTATTATTATCAGTCCCTCAGCCTGGAGGCTGAGGGACTGATTACCTCAGATACTTTATCTGCAAGGTTGAGGGACTGATTAACTCCTCCTCATTTCACTACAACACATGCTGCCTCTGTATCTGACTGAAGAAACCCACTGTGTAGGCGAAATGTTTTATTAATAAAGACACCGAAGTGTTGCACATATGTCTTGATCATCAACAGTGCACGGGGAGCTGTGTCTGTCACTTGTGGCCAACAATGGTCATCAACAGTGCACGGGGAGCTGTGTCTGTCACTTGTGGCCAACAATGATCATCAACAGTGCACGGGGAGCTGTGTCTGTCACTTGTGGCCAACAATGATCATCAACAGTGCACGGGGAGCTGTGTCTGTCACTTGTGGCCAACAATGGTCATCAACAGTGCACGGGGAGCTGTGTCTGTCACTTGTGGCCAACAATGGTCATCAACAGTGCACGGGGAGCTGTGTCTGTCACTTGTGGCCAACAATGGTCATCAACAGTGCACGGGGAGCTGTGTCTGTCACTTGTGGCCAACAATGGTCATCAACAGTGCACGGGGAGCTGTGTCTGTCACTTGTGGCCAACAATGGTCATCAACAGTGCACGGGGAGCTGTGTCTGTCACTTGTGGCCAACAATGGTCATCAACAGTGCACGGGGAGCTGTGTCTGTCACTTGTGGCCAACAATGGTCATCAACAGTGCACGGGGAGCTGTGTCTGTCACTTGTGGCCAACAATGGTCATCAACAGTGCACGGGGAGCTGTGTCTGTCACTTGTGGCCAACAATGATCATCAACAGTGCACGGGGAGCTGTGTCTGTCACTTGTGGCCAACAATGGTCATCAACAGTGCACGGGGAGCTGTGTCTGTCACTTGTGGCCAACAATGGTCATCAACAGTGCACGGGGAGCTGTGTCTGTCACTTGTGGCCAACAATGGTCATCAACAGTGCACGGGGAGCTGTGTCTGTCACTTGTGGCCAACAATGGTCATCAACAGTGCACGGGGAGCTGTGTCTGTCACTTGTGGCCAACAATGGTCATCAACAGTGCACGGGGAGCTGTGTCTGTCACTTGTGGCCAACAATGGTCATCAACAGTGCACGGGGAGCTGTGTCTGTCACTTGTGGCCAACAATGGTCATCAACAGTGCACGGGGAGCTGTGTCTGTCACTTGTGGCCAACAATGGTCATCAACAGTGCACGGGGAGCTGTGTCTGTCACTTGTGGCCAACAATGGTCATCAACAGTGCACGGGGAAGCTGTGTCTGTCACTTGTGGCCAACAATGGTCATCAACAGTGCACGGGGAAGCTGTGTCTGTCACTTGTGGCCAACAATGGTCATCAACAGTGCACGGGGAAGCTGTGTCTGTCACTTGTGGCCAACAATGGTCATCAACAGTGCACGGGGAAGCTGTGTCTGTCACTTGTGGCCAACAATGGTCATCAACAGTGCACGGGGAAGCTGTGTCTGTCACTTGTGGCCAACAATGGTCATCAACAGTGCACGGGGAAGCTGTGTCTGTCACTTGTGGCCAACAATGGTCATCAACAGTGCACGGGGAAGCTGTGTCTGTCACTTGTGGCCAACAATGGCCATCAACAGTGCACGGGGAAGCTGTGTCTGTCACTTGTGGCCAACAATGGTCATCAACAGTGCACGGGGAAGCTGTGTCTGTCACTTGTGGCCAACAATGGTCATCAACAGTGCACGGGGAAGCTGTGTCTGTCACTTGTGGCCAACAATGGTCATCAACAGTGCACGGGGAAGCTGTGTCTGTCACTTGTGGCCAACAATGGTCATCAACAGTGCACGGGGAAGCTGTGTCTGTCACTTGTGGCCAACAATGGTCATCAACAGTGCACGGGGAAGCTGTGTCTGTCACTTGTGGCCAACAATGGTCATCAACAGTGCACGGGAAGCTGTGTCTGTCACTTGTGGCCAACAATGGTCATCAACAGTGCACGGGAAGCTGTGTCTGTCACTTGTGGCCAACAATGGTCATCAACAGTGCACGGGAAGCTGTGTCTGTCACTTGTGGCCAACAATGGTCATCAACAGTGCACGGGGAGCTGTGTCTGTCACTTGTGGCCAACAATGGTCATCAACAGTGCACGGGGAGCTGTGTCTGTCACTTGTGGCCAACAATGGTCATCAACAGTGCACGGGGAGCTGTGTCTGTCACTTGTGGCCAACAATGATCATCAACAGTGCACGGGGAGCTGTGTCTGTCACTTGTGGCCAACAATGGTCATCAACAGTGCACGGGGAGCTGTGTCTGTCACTTGTGGCCAACAATGGTCATCAACAGTACGGGGAAGCTGTGTCTGTCACTTGTGGCCAACAGTGGTCATCAACAGTGCACGGGGAAGCTGTGTCTGTCACTTGTGGCCAACAATGGTCATCAACAGTGCACGGGGAAGCTGTGTCTGTCACTTGTGGCCAACAATGGTCATCAACAGTGCACGGGGAAGCTGTGTCTGTCACTTGTGGCCAACAATGGTCATCAACAGTGCACGGGGAAGCTGTGTCTGTCACTTGTGGCCAACAATGGTCATCAACAGTGCACGGGGAAGCTGTGTCTGTCACTTGTGGCCAACAATGGTCATCAACAGTGCACGGGGAAGCTGTGTCTGTCACTTGTGGCCAACAATGGTCATCAACAGTGCACGGGGAAGCTGTGTCTGTCACTTGTGGCCAACAATGGTCATCAACAGTGCACGGGGAAGCTGTGTCTGTCACTTGTGGCCAACAATGGTCATCAACAGTGCACGGGGAAGCTGTGTCTGTCACTTGTGGCCAACAATGGTCATCAACAGTGCACGGGGAAGCTGTGTCTGTCACTTGTGGCCAACAATGGTCATCAACAGTGCACGGGGAAGCTGTGTCTGTCACTTGTGGCCAACAATGGTCATCAACAGTGCACGGGAAGCTGTGTCTGTCACTTGTGGCCAACAATGGTCATCAACAGTGCACGGGAAGCTGTGTCTGTCACTTGTGGCCAACAATGGTCATCAACAGTGCAACAGCTGTGTGTCACTTGTGGCCAACAATGGTCATCAACAACGGGAAGCTGTGTCTGTCACTTGTGGCCAACAATGGTCATCACAGTTGTGTCTGCCAACAATGGTCATCAACAGTGCACGGGAAGCTGTGTCTGTCACTTGTGGCCAACAATGGTCATCAACAGTGCACGGGAAGCTGTGTCTGTCACTTGTGGCCAACAATGGTCATCAACAGTGCACGGGAAGCTGTGTCTGTCACTTGTGGCCAACAATGGTCATCAACAGTGCACGGAAGCGGGCCTATTGTCCAAAATGGTCATAAACAGTGCACGGAAGCGGGCGTCATTGGGCCAAAATGGCTAATGAGGGAAGGTTTCGCATTGTCAACAATGGTCATCAAAGGCAGGGGAAGCTGTGTCTGTATTTGTGGCCAAAATTCACCCAGTGCACGGAAGCTGTGTCTGTCACGGCCAAAATGGTCATAAACAGTGCCGGGAAGTGGTCGCCTTTTTCAAAAGGTCATCAACACAGGGGGAGCTGTGTCGCACTTGGGGCCCCCAAAATGGTCAAAAAGTGCAGGGGGCTGTCACTTTGGGCCCAACAATGATCATCAACGGGCACGGGAGCGGTTCGTCACTTGTCCAACAATGATCATCAACGGGCACGGGGAGTTGCGGTTCCAGGGCCAAACAATGATCATAAACAGTGCAGGGGGAGCGGCCCCGTCACTTGGGAAACGATCATCAACAGTGAGGGGAGCTGGGGCTCTTTTGTCAAAATGATCATAAACAGTGGGGGGGAGCTTTGGTCACTTTGGGCCCAAAATGATCACAACGGGCAGGGGGAGCGTTTTCACTTGTAAAATGATCATCAAAGTGAGGGGAGTGTGTCCACTTGTCCAAAATGGTCATCAAAGTGAGGGAAGCTTGTTTATTTTGGGTACCAATGGTCACAACATGCGGGGGGAAGCGTTTCACTTGGAACAATGGTCATCAACGGGCAGGGGGAAGCTGTGTCTGTATTGGGGCCCAAAAAATGGTCATCAACAGTGCACGGAAGTGGCCTTTTGGGAACAAGGTCATCAACAGTGCAGGGGAACCCGTTCGCCCCGCCAACAATGGTCATAACAGTGCACGGAAGATGTTTTTTACGGCAACAAGGGCATCAAATGCACGGAAGGTGTCGTCATTTGGGCCAAACCAATTACAACAGTGCAGGGGAAGGTGTTTCACTTGTGGCCAAAAAATGGTCATAAATGCGGGGAAGCTTTTCTTACGGGCCAACAATGGTCAAAAGTGCAGGGGAGTGTGTCTGTCACTTGTCAAAATGGTCACAACAGTCCCGGGACGGTCTTTTTTGGCCAAAAAGATCATAAACGGCAGGGGGAGCTGGTCCTACGGGCCAAAATGATCATCAACAGTGCAGGGGGAGCTGTGTCTGCACTTGGGGCCCAAACAGTGATCATCAAAGGCAGGGGAGCGTTTTCGCATTTGAAACAAATCATCAACAGTGCACGGACCCGTGTCTGCACTTGTGGCCAAAATGATCATCAACGGGCAGGGGGAGCGGTTTCACTTGTCCAAAATGATCATCAACAGTAGGGAGGGTTGTCACTTGTAACAATGATCATCAAAGCAGGGGGAGCTGGTTTTCTCAGGGCCAAAATGGCATCAACAGTGCACGGGGAGCTGGGGGTCTGTCACTTGTGGCCAACAATGGTCATAAACAGAGGGGGAGCTGTGTCGTCACTTGTAAAAAAGGTCATCAACGGGCAGGGGGATTTTCTGTCACTTGTCCAAAATGGTCATCAACAGTGCACGGGGTTGGGCTTTGGCCCAAACAATGGTCATCAACAGTGCAGGGGAGCTGGGGGTCGTCATTTTGGGCCAAAATGGTCATCAAAGCACGGGGAGCTGTGTCTGCATTTTGGGCCAACAATGATCATCAACAGTGCACGGGGAGCTGTGCTGTCACTTTAAAATGACCAAAGTAGGGGAGCGGTTGACTTTGGCCAAAAAGACATAAACAGTGCAGGGGGAGCGGTCTGCACGTAATAAGATCTAAACGGGCAGGGGGAGCTGGGGCGTCACTTGGGCCAACAATGGTCAGGGGCAGGGAGCTGTGTTGTCATTTTGGGCCAAAATGGTCATCCGTGCAGGGAGCTGTGTTTCACTTGGGAACAATGGTCATCAAAGCAGGGGGAGCGGGCTGTCATTTTTAAAAAAGGGTATAAAACAGTGAGGGGAGCTGTGTCGTCACTTGTCAAAATGGTCACAAAGTGCAGGGGGAGCTGTGTCGCACTTGGGGCCCAAATGGCAACAGTGCAGGGGGAGCGGTTTCATTTGTCCAACAATGGCCAAATGCAGGGGGAGCTGTGTCTGTCACGGCCCAACAATGGTCATCAACAGTGCGGGGGAGCTGTTCGCCCTTTGTGGCCAAAATGACATCAACGGGAGGGGGAGCTGTGTTTCATTTGGGAACAATGATCATCAAAGTGCAGGGGGAGCTGTGGCGTCATTTGTCCAAAAGATCATAAACATGCAGGGGGGAGCTTTTCTGTCATTTTGGGCCAATGATCACAACAGTGCGGGGGACTTTTGTCATTGTCAAAATGGTCATAAATGACGGGGAGCTGGTCGTCCCCGGGCCAAAAGGGTCATAAACGGGCAGGGGGAGCTGTTTTCCATTTGTCCAAAATGATCATAACAGTGCAGGGGGAGCTGTGTTTCACTTGTCAACAAGGGTACAACGGGCACGGGGACTTTCCAGGGCCAAGATCACAACAGTGCAGGGGAGCGGCGTCACGGGCCAACAAGGGTCATAAAAGGCAGGGGGAGTGTTTTCTTCACGGCCAACAATGGTCAAAAAGGGCAGGGAGCGGTCTGCACGGGCCAAAAATGTCATCAACGGGCGGGGAGCTGGTCTTCATTTGGGCCAAAATGGTCACGGGGGCACGGGGAGCTGTGTCTGCACGGGCCAACAATGATCATCAAAGTGCAGGGGGAGCTGTTTGTCATTTGGGCCAAACAATGGTCATCAAATAGGGAGCTGTGTCTGTCACTTGTCCAAAAGGGTCATAACGGGCACGGGGAGCTGTGTCTGTCATTTTGGGCCAACAATGGTCAAACAGTGCACGGGGAGCTGTGTCTGCACTTGGGGCCCAAAATGGTCATCAAAGTGCACGGGGAGCTGTGTCGCACTTGTCCAAAATGGTCATCAAAGTGCAGGGAGCTGGTTTCATTGGGGCCCAAAATTAAACGTAGGGGGTTTTCGCACTTGGGGCCCAAACAATGGTCATCAACAGTACGGAGCGGTCTGTCACGCAACAATGGCATCAACAGTAGGGGGAGTGTGTCTGCATTTTGGCCAACAATGGTCATCAAAGTGCAGGGGGAGCGGTCTGTCACGTGGCCAACAATGGCGGAACAGTGCAGGGGGAGCGTGTTTACTTGTGGCCAAAATGGCATAACACACGAGCTGTGTCTTACTTTTAACAATGGTCATAACAGTGCACGGGGAGTGTGTTCACTTGGGCCAAAAATGGTCAAAAAGTGCATGGGGAGCTGTGTTTCACTTGTAAAAATGACATCAACAGTGCACGGAGCGGCCACTTGCCAAAATGATCATAAAAGTGCAGGGGGAGCTGTGCCACTTGTGGCCAAAATGGTCACAAATGCACGGGGAGTGGTTCCCACTTGTCCAACAATGATACACAGGAGGGGGACGTGTCTGTCACTTTGGGCCAACAATGATCATAAAAGTGACGGGGAGCTGTGTTTCACTTGGCCCAACAATGATCACAAAGAGGGGAGCTGTGTTGTCACTTGCCAAAAATGGTCATAAAAGGGCACGGGAGCGTGTCTCACTTGTGGCCAACAATGGTCATCAACAGTGCACGGGGAGCTGTGTCTGTCACTTGTGGCCAACAATGGTCATCAACAGTGCACGGGGAGCTGTGTCTGTCACTTGTGGCCAACAATGGCGCATCAAGGACCAAAGTTCTGTTAGTGACTCATCACTGAAACTCTCAGTTGCTGCTGAGTCAGTCTTCAACTCCAGTAATTCATCTTGACAATCATCGGCGACTTTTTCAACTGATCCCTTTCCACAATTACTCTCTCACTTAACATCTTCCAAATCTCTCTCTCTCCCTCTCCTCTACTTCTCTCTTCTCTCACTAAGTCCAACTAACTTCATTCTCCAGTGCTATCAAATGCTCCAAATTTTCATTTTTTTCGTAATTCTGGAATCACTTTGTCTTCACCACCAGCAACACAAACTCAAGACACTTCCTCAAAATTTGCAACATTGTTTTTCACCCTGACCTTTCTCTTCCAGTTTTCCAGATTGCTCGTGCAAGTTTGCAAGAAATCCATGATTTTCATGTTTGCATTCTTTCCTCGCACATGAAGATTCAGTTTTTATTTCGGGTGCTCAAAAATGTCAGCCAAATAGGCCAGGTTCATGAACCATTCCTCATCATCCGGTCAGGGAAAAGAATACATTTTAAAATACAATTTTAACTCATCTCTAAGTTACATTTCCTCCTGGAAGACATCGAACATTTGTGTGGGAAAGAAACAAGTCATGGCCAGCGTCCCTGTCAATTGTTTGATCCAAAAACCTGGACTGGTGGAGCTGGAAGTGTTGTTGAGGACAGTGTCTGACCATGGATCAAAACCTTCCCTGGTGGAGCTGGAAGTGTTGTTGAAGACAGTGTCTGACCATGGATCAAAACCTTCCCTGGTGGAGCTGGAAGTGTTGTTGAGGACAGTGTCTGACCATGGATCAAAACCTTCCCTGGTGGAGCTGGAAGTGTTGTTGAGGACAGTGTCTGACCATGGATCAAAACCTTCCCTGGTGGAGCTGGAAGTGTTGCTGAGGACAGTGTCTGACCATGGATCAAAACCTTCCATGGTGGTGCTGGAATGGGACTCACTTAACAAAGATTTGCTACAAATAACACACTGACTTCTCTTGTCTTCTCCCTTGAAAATGATGATTGTGACATCATCCTGTCTTGACACTCATGATGGCTGTGACATCATCTTGTCTTGGCACTCATGATGGCTGTGACATCATCTTGTCTTGGCACTCATGATGGCTGTGACATCATCTTGTCTTGGCACTCATGATGGCTGTGACATCATCTTGTCTTGGCACTCATGATGGCTGTGACATCATCTTGTCTTGGCACTCATGATGGCTGTGACATCATCTTGTCTTGGCACTCATGATGGCTGTGACATCATCTTGTCTAATTCCCCCCAGGGGGGATTCCCCCTGAGGATCATAGCTCCAGTTTACCCCCTGGATCAAGAGCCTTCGCCAGCATCAGTTCCCCCGAGTAGGGTAGGAAGGTTACAATACTATCTACTACGCTCACACAATTCTTTACCAACAATTCGCATACAAAAACAAATCACATTCCTCCCTTCCTGCAGTTTCATTAATTATGTGCTTTATTCCTGACTGTGGTAGGTGGACACCTACCGTGGGTAGGTACGGTCATACCCACCGGGCTGGTGGCGGGAGTACCTACTTACCCTCCAGGGTGATGGGTAAGGCACCTACTTACCACTCCCTCCCGAGGGGTATGGTACCCCCGGGGGAGGGACCCCTTTTTTCCACCCCCCCGGGGGAGGGGAGAATAACCTGGACCCCATAAAAGTTGGTTTAAAATTTGGTTTGTTTGGAGGTGCAGCTTTTTTTATTGGGTTTTCCTTTTTTGTGGTTTTTTTTGGTTTTAGGGTTTATTTTTTATTGTGGCTTTATTTCTTTTATTTGCTTTTTTGACTTTATTGGCTTTATTTCTGGTTTTATTGTGGTTTATTTCCAATTTGGGGTTTTTTGGCTTTATTGTTTTTTTTGGCTTTATTGTTTTTATTGGCTTTTTTGTTTTATTTTGGTTTTATTGTTTTATTTTTTGGCTTTTTTTTTGGGTTTATTTCTGGGTTTATTGTTTTATTTCCTTTTTTTGTTGCTTTATTTTCTTTTTTGTTGCTTTTTTTCTGACTTATTATTTTTATTCTGGTTTTATTTTTTTATTTCGTATTGTATTTTTTCTTTTTATTTTTTTGGTTTATTTGACTATTTTTTTATTTTTTTTATTGTTTTATTTCTTTTTTTGTGGCTTTATTTCCTTTTTTGCTGGTTTTTTTTGACTTTATTTTTTTATTTTTGGGTTTTTTTGTGGTTTTTTTCTTTATTGTTTTTTTTTGGCTTTATTTATTTTTTTTTTTTATTTTTCTTTTATTGTATTTTTTGGCTATTGTGGGTTTATTTCGGTTTTTTTTTGATTTATTTGGTTTTTATATTTTTTTTGGTTTTTTGTTTTATTTTCTTTATTGTATTTATTTATTTATTTTTTATTTTTTTTTGATTTTATTTTTTTATTTTATTTCCCCTTTTTTTATTTTTTTAATTTGAAAATTTCATTTATTTGGTATTTATTTTGGTTATTTAATTTATTTATTTATTCATTTTATTTTACTTTTTTCTTTTATTTCTTATTTTTGGTTTTTTTTTTATTTTTTATTTTATTTATTTATTTATTTTTTTGTATTTTTTTTTTATTTTTTTTTTCATTTTATTGATTATTTTATTTTTTATTTATTACTTGTTTATTGGGGTTTTTTTTCATTTTTTTGATTTTATTTTCTTTTTTTTCCTTTATTTACTTTATTATCCATTCTTCTTATTGTCATTTATTTTATTTTTTTATTTGGTTATTGTTTTATTTCATTGTATTTTTCTGGCCCTTATTGTCTTTTTTGGCCTTTTTTTATTTCTTTATTTTTCTTTTTTTTTCTTTTTTTCTTTTATTGTTTTATTTTGGCTTTATTGTTGTTTATTTCTTTTATTTGCTTTATTTTACCTTTTTTTTATTTGGTTTTTATTTTTTATTTCCCTTTTTTTGTTTTTTTTTTAATTGTTTATTTGACTTTATTATGTTTATTTTTGGGTTTTTTTGTGGGTTTATTTCTTTTATTGTTTTTATTTTTATTTTTTTTGTTTTAATTTTTTTTATTGTTTTATTTCTTCCCGATTTATTTCCTTTTTTTGTTTTCTCCTTTCCCTTGTTTATTTTTGGTCTTATTTGGGGGATTCTATTATTTATTTTTTCCTTTTTGCTTTTTTCTGACTTTTTTTTTGGCCTTATTTTTGGTTTTTTGTTTTTCATTTTTTTTGTATTTATTCTTTTATTGTTTTATTTTTTTATTGTATTTATTTCATTTTTTTGTTTTATTTCTTTTTTTTTTATTTTTTTATTTCTTTATTTTTATTTATTTATTTTTTTTTCTTTTTATTTTGCTTTATTTCCTTATTCGTTTTTTGACCTTTTATCTTTTTTTCTGTCTTAGGGTTTTTTTTTTTTAAGTTTTATTTGGTTTTTTGCCTTTTATTTCGACTTTATTTTTTTTATTTTTGGTTTTATTTTGGTATTTCTTTTTTTGCTTATTTTTTTATTTTGCTTTTTTTTCGACTTTTTATTTTATTTGGTTTATTGTTTTATTTCTTTATTTTTATTTTTTTATTTCTTTTTTTCTTTTATTGTTTTATTTCTTTATTGTCTTTATTTTTTTATTGTGGTTTTTATTTTGGTTTTATTTTTTTATTCCATTTGGGGGTTATTTTCCCATGGGGGTTTATTTTTCTTTTTATCCCTTATTCCTTTTATTACCATTTTATATCCCCATTTCCCCAAAATTATTTATTTCATTTTTTTTTACCCCTCTTTATTTACTATTTCATTTATGGGCTTTTATTCATTTATTTGCCCATTTTTTTAATGTAATCCCTATGGGTTTATTCCCCTTTTAGCTATTTCCCATGGTATTTTAAATTTCACCTATTCCCCTCAGGCCCCATTTCCCCCTATGCTCACTCCCCCCACAAATTCCCCTTCCCTTTTTTACGGCTTATCTCCACCCCCCTTTTCATTTCCCACCCCATTTTTTTAATTTTTTATTTCCTTTATGGGGGTTTTTTCGGTTTATTTCTATTCCCCTTTATTTGGCTTATTTTGGTTTTTTTTCCCCCTTTATTTCTTTTTAGGGGGCCCCATTTTTCTTTAGGTTTATTCTTTATTCCCCTAGTTTTTTCCTTATTTGGCAGGAGCTATGACTGACCTTTTTAAAACCCCCAAAAAGGGAGTAAACCCCCACCCACACACTGGAGGACAGGGGGTAGGGGGGACATGATAACAATAAAAAAACTTGGGAAAAGACAAGGTGGAAAAAACAGGATTTCCCGGAGGGGAACAGCAAGAGGACAATTAAAAGGAAGAAAAAATGAGTCAGAGAGAAGTAGGATTTTTTATATAGAGTTGTGGGGAGTGGAATAGCCTAGAAAAAGACGTGTGGAGGCAGGAACCACACATTTTAAGACGAGGTTTTATAAAGACTGGAGCAGGAGAGAGGGCCCAGTAGCAACGGTGAAGAGGCGGGGGGCCCGGAGCCAAGACTACCCTGCAACCACAAATAGGGGAGTACAAATAGGGGAGAACACAAAACAACTGATCCCAGGATAAGCAAAATTGATGCCACTGCGACCCCCCTCTGTCTTACGGGATGATATATATATATATATATATATATATATATATATATATATATATATATATATATGTGTGTGTGTGTGTGTGTGTGTGTGTGTGTGTGTGTGTGTGTGTATGTGTGTGTGTGTGTGTACGTGTGTGTGTGTGTGTATGTGTGTGTGTGTGTGTGCCGTAAATCCGAGGGAAAGATTGCAAGACATGAGGAGGTTAATAACATTATCAAGAGGAGCCTCACAACAGCTGGATGCCCAGCAGTAAGGGAGCCATCTCAACTATGCAGATCTGATGGCAGCCAGAAGCGTCCAGATGGTATCACCCTACAAGCCTGTACAGATGGGAAGCAGGTGGTGTGGGACTATACATGTCCATCCACCTTGGCTGATACCTATCTCCAATACACCAGGGAGGAAGGAGGGGCAGCTGCCAGCTTCAGGGAGTCCCAAAAGTCTAGAAAATATGGAGAACTTGCCCATCATTATATGTTTGTTCCCATAGGCTCAGAGACCCTTGGCTCATGGGGAAAGAGTGCATCTAATTTCCTTAAGGAGCTGGGGAGAAAAGACTCATCAGGGTAACTAGGGATCCCAGGGCAGCTAGTTTTCTGTTCCAGCGGCTCAGTGCGGCTGTTCAAAGGGGTAATGCCTGCTGTATTTTGGGCACACGCCCCAGCTCTGAGGAGCTGGATGAGATTTTCGCCTTATAATCGGTGATACACACGTAACAACATGTACCGTATATGCCACCTTTATATTAACAATGTATCTCTTAAATCTTCTGTGCCATATTATGTAATAAAATGTTCCTATTGGTAAAAAAAAAAATAGTTTAACAGATGGGGTGGTAGGGGAAGTGGAATATTCAAACGGCTTCAGGAAGAAATCCAAATATTCCTCCTTGAAGCCTTTTTATCCACTTCTGCGAGGCTATAGGTCCCACAATTTACACCAGAGGTGGACCCCATCCTATATATATATATATATATATATATATTTATATATATATATATATATATATATATATATATATATATATATATATATATATATATATATATATATATATATATATATATATATATATATATATATATATATATATATATATATATATATATATATATATATATATATATGTATGTATATATGCAAAAAACCACTGTGAAAGGATAGTGAAATTCCAAGTGCTTTCGCGACTTTTCGCATTATCAAGGAACTATAAAAACAATACATCAAAGGAAGGCATATGAAAGGTAGAGACTACACCTCACCATCACATCCTACAACAAAGCAACACCTGACGCGCAACGACGCCCGACTCATAAAAAGGAGAAACACTACAGCAGGCCCGCTGGCCCTACTAGTCAGGTCCTTCACGACATCCCACTAACAAAATATTTGCTTAACCCTAGTATTCTACCCAAGAATTAACATTTGTTATTTGTCCAATGTTTTATTAAATTCTTCCCAAATTTTATTAATTATAAATGGATCTAATTTATATAAACCAAAGGAAATATTCATATTATTGTCAAAACTGCTTTTTATGAAACAAGATTCAATTATATTCCTGTTGACCATGGACTTGCTTGATACAACTTTCTCAACTTTTTGAAAATCAATTGGATGGTTAAAATCTCTCACATGAATAAATAGAGCATTGGAATCTTGTCCAGTTCTAATGCTATATTTATGTTGTTTAAATTTTAGTTCGAGATTTTTACCAGTTTGACCGTAATAAACTTTATCGCAAATTTTACAAGGAATCTTATAGACACATCCGTCAGCATTTTGGGAGGTAATTCTTTATCAAAATTTTTTTTACTGTATCAAAATTTTTAAATACAACTTTGATATTAAAAGTCTTAAGAAGAGAAGACATATCAACCAAGTTTTGATGGTAAGGGAGAACCAACATATTTTTAGTTGAATAAGGTTCAGTGTGGAAGAAGGTAAGGTACCTAGGGACTGGCAGAGAACATGCATAGTTCCTTGGTATAAAGGCAAAGGGACAAAGAGAATGTAAAAATTGTAGGGAATAAGTCTGTTGAGTATGCCTGGTAAAGTGTATGGTCGAGTTATAATTGAAAGAATTAAGAATAAGACGGAGAGTAGGATAGCAAATGAACAAGGAGGCTTTAGGAAAGGTAGGGGGTGTGTAGGCCAAGTGTTTACAGTGAAATATATAGGTGAACAGTATTTAGATAAGGGTAAAGAGGCTTTTGTGGCATTTATGGATTTGGAAAAGGCATATGACAGGGTGGATAGGGGGGCAATGTGGCAGATGTTGCAGGTGTATGGTGTAGGAGGTAGGTTACTGAAAGCAGTGATGAGTCTTTGTGAGGATAGTGAGGCTCAGGTTAGAGTATGTAGGAGAGAGGGAAATTATTTCCCAGTAAAAGTAGGCCTTAGACAATGATGTGTGATGTCACCGTGGTTGTTCTATATATTTATAGATGGGGTTGTAAGAGAAGTAAATGCGAGGGTCTTGGCAAGAGGTGTGGAGTTAAAAGATAAAGAATCACACATAAAGTGGGAGTTGTCACAGTTGCTCTTTGCTGATGACACTGTGCTCTTGGGAGATTCTGAAGAGAAGTTGCAGACTTTGGTGGATGAATTTGGTAGGGTGTGTAAAAGAAGAAAATTAAAAGTGAATACAGGAAAGAGTAAGGTTATGAGGATAACAAAAAGATTAGGTGATGAAAGATTGGATATCAGATTGGAGGGAGAGAGTATGGAGGAGGTAAATGTATTCAGATATTTGGGAGTGGACGTGTCAGGAATGGGTCCATGAAACATGAGGTGAATCATAGAATTGATGAGGGAAAAGGGTGAGTGGTGCACTTAGGAGTCTGTGGAGACAAAGAACTTGTCCTTGGAGGCAAAGAGGGGAATGTATGAGAGTATAGTTTACCAACGCTCTTATATGGGTGTGAAGCATGGGTGATGAATGTTGCAGCGAGGGAGAAGGCTGGAGGCAGTGGAGATGTCATGTCTGAGGGCAATGTGGTGTGAATATAATGCAGAGAATTTGTAGTTTGGAAGTTAGGATGAGGAGCAGGATTACCAAAACTGTTGTCCAGAGAGCTGAGGAAGGGTTGTTGAGGTGGTTTGGACATGTAGAGAGAATGGAGCGAAACATAATGACTTCAAGAGTATATCAGTCTGTAGTGGAAGGAAGGTGGGGTAGGGTCGGCCTAGGAAAGGTTGGAGAGAGGGGTAAAGGAGGTTTTGTGTGCGAGGGCTTGGACTTCCAGCAGGCATGCGTGAGCGTGTTTGATAGGAGTGAATGGAGACAAATGGTTTTAATACTTGACGTGCTGTTGGAGTGTGAGCAAAGTAACATTTATGAAGGGTTCAGGAAACGGCAGGCCGGACTTGAGTCCTGGAGATGGGAAGTACAGTGCCTGCACTCTGAAGGAGGGTGTTAATGTTGCAGTTTAAAAACTGCAGTGTAAAGCACCCTTCTGGCAAGACAGTGATGGAGTGAATGATGGTGAAAGTTTTTCTTTTCGCCACCCTGCCTTGGTGGGAATCGGCCAGTGTCATAATAAAAAATAAAAAATTATATATATATATATATATATATATATATATATATATATATATAATATATATATATATATATATATATACATATATATATATATATATATATATATATATATATATATATATATATATATATATATATATGGTGAGAGGTTGTTAGAAAAAGAGCTAGGAAGGCAGCAGTTCCTCGGATATCACAACCGCAAGAAAATATTACTGTTAAGAGAAGACAGGAAAGGGAGGAGCACTTCAGGAGGCCTACTGGCCCATACTAGGAGGTCCTTCTCAAACCCACTGATAAAAATAGGGTCCAACCCATTTGGATTTTCTCTCTCTTCCACACCACCACACACACACACACACACACACACACACACACACACACACACACACACACACACACACACACACACACACACACACACACACACACACACACACACACACACACACACACACACACACACACACACACACACATACACACACACAGGTTAAGTTTGTTCACCTAGAGTCCTCTGTGGTGGTACAATTCTCAGAGCTGGAGTGGTGTGGAGGGGAGGGGGTGGAGGGGAGAGGGTGTGGAGGGGAGGGATGGTTGTGGAGGGAGGGAGGGGAGTGGAGAGGAAGGAGGAAAGGTGGAAGGGACAGGGAGGTGTGATGGGGAGGGGGTGAAGAGGAGGGGTGAAGGGGGAAAGTAACGGAGGTAAGGGGTGAAGGGAGAGGTGTGAAGGGAGGGGGTGAAGAGGGAGGGGTAAATGAGGGAGGAGGTGAAGGGGAGGTGTGAAGAGGAGGGTGAAGGGGAGGTGAAGAGGGAAGGTGAAAAGGAGGTGAAGGGAAGGTGAAGGGGAGGGTGAAGGGGAGGAGTGAAGGAGGGGTGAAGGAGGGTGAAGGGGGAGGTGAAGGGAGATGAAGGGAGGTGAAGGAAGGATGAGAGGGGTGAGAAGGGGAAGGGGAAGGGAAGGGGAAGGAGGGAAGGGGGAAGGGAAGGGGAGGGGAAGGAGGAGAAGGAGGGTGAAGGAGGGTAAGGGAGGGATGAAGGGAGGGTGAAGGAGGGGAAAGGGAGGAAGGGGAGGGTGAAGGGAGGGGAAGGGGAGGTGAAGGAGGGGAAGGAGGGTGAAGGGAGGGGTGAAGGGGAGGGGGAAGGGGGAAGGAGGGGAAGGGGAGGGGAAGGAGGGAAGGAGGGGAAGGGGAGGGTGAAGGGGGGAGGGAGGAAGGGGAGGGGTGAAGGGAGGGGAAGGGAGGTGAAGGAGGGGAGGAGGGGAAGGGGAGGGGAAGGGGAGGGGGAAGGAGGGGTGAAGAGAGGTGAAGAGGAGGGGAAGGGGAGGAAGGAGGGGAAGGGAGGGTGAAGGGAGGGGGAAGGGGGAGGGGTGAAGGGAGGGGGAAGGAGGGGAAGGAGGTGAAGGAGGGGAAGGAGGGAAGGGGAGGGAGGGGGGGTGAAGGGGAGGGGGAAGGGAGAGGGAAGGAGGGTGAAGGAGGGAGAAGGGAGGGGGAAGGAGGGGGAAGGAGGGGAAGGGGAGGGGGAAGGGGGAGGGGAACTACACTAAACAAGGACCAAGACCGTGAAATGGAAAACTAAATTACTTGTTAATCCAGTGACTGTACCGTGAGTCTGTGACGCCAGGTGTGACGCCAGGTGTGACGCCAGGTGTGACGCCAGGTGTGACGCCAGGTGTGACGCCAGGTGTGACGCCAGGTGTGACGCCAGGTGTGACACCAGGTGTGACGCCAGGTGTGACGCCAGGTGTGACACCAGGTGTGACGCCAGGTGTGACGCCAGGTGTGACACCAGGTGTGACACCAGGTGTGACGCCAGGTGTGACACCAGGTGTGACACCAGGTGTGACGCCAGGGGTGACACCAGGGTGACACCAGGTGTGACGCCAGGTGTGACACCAGGTGTGACACCAGGTGTGACTGCCAGGTGTGACGCCAGGTGACGCCAGGTGTGACCCCAGGTGTGACGCCAGGTGTGACGCCAGGTGTGACACCAGGTGTGACGCCAGGTGTGACGCCAGGTGTGACACCAGGTGTGACGCCAGGTGTGACGCCAGGTGTGACACCAGGTGTGACGCCAGGTGTGACGCCAGGTGTGACACCAGGTGTGACGCCAGGTGTGACGCCAGGTGTGACGCCAGGTGTGACGCCCGGTGTGACGCCAGGTGTGACGCCAGGGTGACACCAGGTGACACCAGGTGTGACGCCAGGTGTGACGCCAGGTGTGACGCCAGGTGTGACGACAGGTGTGACGCCAGGTGACACCAGGTGTGACGCCAGGTGTGACGCCAGGGTGACGCCAGGTGACGCCAGCTGTGACCCCAGGTGTGACGCCAGGTGTGACGCCAGGTGTGACGCCAGGTGTGACGCCAGGTGTGACGCCAGGTGTGACGTCAGGTGTGACGCCAGGTGTGACGCCAGGTGTGACGCCAGGTGTGACGCCAGGTGTGACGCCAGGTGTGACGCCAGGTGTGACGCCAGGTGTGACACTCAGGTGTGACGCCAGGTGTGACGCCAGGTGTGACACCAGGTGACGCCAGGTGTGACGCCAGTGTGACGCCAGGTGTGACGCCAGGTGTGACGCCAGGTGTGACGCCAGGTGTGACACCAGGTGTGACGCCAGGTGTGACGCCAGGTGTGACGCCAGGTGTGACGCCAGGCGTTTCGCCAGGTGTGACGCCAGGTGTGACGCCAGGCGTGACGCCAGGTGTGACGCCAGGTGTGACGCCAGGCGTGACGCCAGATGTGACGCCAGGTGTGACGCCAGGTGTGACGCCAGGTGTGACGCCAGGTGGGTGAACTAGACGCCAGATGGGTGAACTAGACGCCAGGTGGGTGAACTAGACGCCAGGTGGGTGAACTAGACGCCAGGTGGGTGAACTAGACGCCAGGTGTGACGCCAGGTGGGTGAACTAGACGCCAGGTGTGACGCCAGGTGTGACGCCAGTTGTGACGCCAGGTGGGCAAACTAGACGCCAGATGGGTGAACTAGACGCCAGGTGTGACGCCAGGTGGGTGAACTAAACGCCAGGTGTGACGCCAGGTGGGTGAACTAGACGCCAGGTGTGACGCCAGTTGGGTGAACCAGACGCCAGGTGTGACGCCAGGTGGGTGAGCTAGACGCCAGGTGTGACGCCAGGTGGGTGAACTAGACGCCAGGTGTGACGCCAGGTGGATGAGTTAGACGCCAGGTGTGACGCCAGATGGCTGATCGAGACGCCAGATGGCTGAACGAGACGCCAGATGGCTGAACGAGACGCCAGGGGAGACGCCAGGTGAGACGCCAGGTGGGTGATCCCCGTCCAGGTAAGACGGGAGGTGGGTGTAGGTGGGGGTGTAGTAATGAGAGGGAGGGATAACTAGGTTAAGTGAGGTGGGTGATATGGGAGGCTTGTCAGGTGGTGGAGGCCGCCTTGTCTGTCTCCAGACACACTACCACTAACTCTCACTGACACACACAATCACATATCCAACCCACTTTATCTCTCTCTCTCTCTCTCTCTCTCTCTCTCTCTCTCTCTCTCTCTCTCTCTCTCTCTCTCTCTCTCTCTCTCTCTCTCTCTTTCTCTCTCTTGTAAATTCCACCTTAGTTTTCGCTACTTGCTGCTTACTCTCTGTTTTTCACGCCGGAGCAAGGGGAGAGAGCCTTCTGCTTTTCCCATCTTTGTTTCATACACATAGCTAATGTACGATGATCTGTGACAGTTCGTAGTCTTGACAGAAGTAGACAGTTGTGTGCACATACTGTCTTCCTTCTGTCTCAAACATATCCATAGATATCAGAAAACTGTATAACTCACAAGTGACCTTCAAATATGTTAGCACTATATATATATATATATATATATATATATATATATATATATATATATATATATATATATATATATATATATATATATATATGAACATCAAAATGGTATACAATACCGACAGGTTGGTAGGTAAGACACATAGGCAACAGTTAGGCAACTTTATTCCGACACGTTCGCCTACACAGTAGGCTTCTAAGTCGAATACAGAAAGTAGGCAGGAACAGTAGAGATGTGAAGACGATGTAATCAGTCCATCACCCTTGTAGTCGTAGAATTGAGGTTGTCAGTCCCTCGGCCTGGAGAAGTTCAGTTCCATATATATATATAATATATATATATATATATATATATATATATATATATATATATATATATATATATATATATATATATATATATATATATATATATATATACATTGCCTGTAATTACCTGGAGTTTACCTGGAGAAAGATCCGGGGGTCAACGCCCCCGCGGCCCGGTCTGTGACCAGGCCTCCTGGTGGATCAGAGCCTGATCAACCAGGCTGTTGCTGCTGGCTGCACACAAACCAACGTACGAGCCACAGCCCGGCTGGTCAGAACTGACTTTAGGTGCTTGTCCAGTGCCAGCTTGAAGACGCCAGGGCTCTGTTGGTAATCCCCTATGTGTGCTGGGAGGCAGTTGAACAGTCTCGGGCCCTGACACTTATTGTATGGTCTCTTAACGTGCTAGTGACACCTCTGCTTTTCATTGGGGATGTTGCATCGTCTGCCAAGTCTTTTGCTTTCGTAGTGAGTGATTTTCGTGTGCAGGTTCGGTACTAGTCCCTCTAGGATTTTCCAGGTGTATATAATCATGTATCTCTCCCGCCTGCGTTCCAGGGAATACAGGTTCAGGAACCTCAAGCGCTCCCAGTAATTGAGGTGTTTTATCTCCGTTATGCGCGCCGTGAAAGTTCTCTGTACATTTTCTAGGTCAGCAATTTCACCTGCCTTGAAAGGTGCTGTTAGTGTGCAGCAATATTCCAGCCTAGATAGAACAAGTGACCTGAAGAGTGTCATCATGGGCTTGGCATCCCTAGCAGTAATAGCCAGGGTGATCAGACCCTGATCCAACATGAGGACTGATCTCAGACCGAGCCGCCGGAGAGTTGACCCCCGGAACTCTCTCCAGCTAAACTCCAGGTGATGCTCCGCACACGAAGGGGCTTTCTGCATGTCACACATCTCTGTACATACAGTGTAGCATTGTATTAAAGTGAGTGTAATAACAGTCTAGAGGAACGTAACAGTTACCCAGGTGAGGACACAGTCTTGAGGAACGTAACAGTTACCCAGGTGAGGACACAGTCTTGAGGAACGTAACAGTTACCCAGGTGAGGACACAGTCTTAAGGAACGTAACAGTTACCCAGGTGAGGACACAGTCTTAAGGAACGTAACAGTTACCCAGGTGAGGACACAGTCTTGAGGAACGTAACAGTTACCCAGGTGAGGACACAGTCTTGAGGAACGTAACAGTTACCCAGGTGAGGACACAGTCTTAAGGAACGTAACAGTTACCCAGGAGAGGACACAGTCTTAAGGAACGTAACAGTTACTCAGGTGAGGACACAGTCTTGAGGAACGTAACAGTTACCCAGGTGAGGACACAGTCTTAAGGAACGTAACAGTTACCCAGGTGAGGACACAGTCTTGAGGAACGTAACAGTTACCCAGGTGAGGACACAGTCTGCGAACGTAAGCGTACCCAGGTGAGGACACAGCTTAGAGAACAACAGTTACTCCAGGAGAGATCACTAGTCTTAAGCTACAGTATGATCAGGTGAGACACGTCTGAGGAACGCTAACAGTTACCCAGGTGAGGACACAGTCTTAAGGAACGTCAACAGTTACCACAGGTGAGGAACAGTCTGAGGAACGCAACAGTTACAGCAGGTGAGGACACAGTCATGTAAGAACGAATGCTACCAGTAGGACACAGTCTTAAGGAACGTAACAGTTACCCAGTGAGTGACACAGTCTTGAGATAACGAACAGTTCCGGTGAGGACACAGCCTTAAGGAACGTAACAGTTACCCAGGAGGACACAGTCTAAGGCAACGTAACAGTTACTCAGGTGAAGGACACATCTGAGAAGTGCAACAGGTTACTCAGGTGATACACAGTCTTAAGGAACGTAAAGTTACCCAGGTGAGGACACAGTCTTGAGGCACAGCGTCAAGTTCCAGTGTGAGGACATAGTCAAGGAACGTAACAGTTACCACAGGTAGGATACAAGTCTTAAGGAACGTACAACCCCGGGGAAAGGGCACAGTCCAGGAACGTAACAGTTACTCAGGTGAGGGCACAGTCTTGAGGAACGCAGTTTCCCGGTGAGGGAAAAGTTTAAGGAACGAACAGTTACCCGGGGGAGGAAAAGTCTTGAGGAAAAAAGTACCCGGGGGGACATTTAAGGAAGAACAGTCCCGGGGAGGGCAAGTCTTAAGGAAGTAAAGTTACCCAGGTAGACACATTTGGGGAACAAAAGTTACCCGGGGAGGACACAGTTTAAGGAACGTAAAGTTACCCAGGTGAGGAAAATCTTAAGGAAGAAAGTTTCCCAGGTAAAAGCCCCCGGAAGTAACAGACCAGGTGAGACAAATTTGAGGGAAAGCCCAAACCCAGGGGAGGAAAAGTCTGAGGAAAAAAGTTACCCGGGGGAGGACACAGTCTTGAGGAACGGGAAAAAACCCAGGTGAGGACACACAAGGAACGAACAGTTTCTCAGGTGAGGACAATCAGGCGACAGTTACCCAGGTGAGGACACAGTCTTGAGGAACGTAACAGTTACCCAGGTGAGGACACAGTCTTGAGGAACGTAACAGTTACTCAGGTGAGGACACAGTCTTAAGGAACGTAACAGTTACTCAGGTGAGGACACCTCTCCTGCCATACGGTTTATAAGCTGCTACTCCGCTGGTATGCCGTATTCTATTCAAGATTGATAGACTGAACACATCGACTCAAGGTTGAGGGACTGATTACCTCATTCTCCTCCTGTTCTTCAAGTTTCTCCTACGTATGGACTGATGAAGCCACTGTGTGGCGAAACGTTTCCTCAATAAAGATACCCAAGAGTTGCACATGTGTCTAATTTATCAACATGTCGGTTCTCTGAACCATTCATCCACAAAGGTACAAGGTATACAAGTACATGTACAAGGTATACACGTACATGTACAAGGTATACAAGTACATGTACAAGGTATACAAGTACATGTACAAGGTATACAAGTACATGTACAAGGTATACAAGTACATGTACAAGGTATACAAGTACATGTACAAGGTATACAAGTACATGTACAAGGTATACAAGTACATGTACAAGGTATACAAGTACATGTACAAGGTATACAAGTACATGTACAAGGTATACAAGTACATGTACAAGGTATACAAGTACATGTACAAGGTATACAAGTACATGTACAAGGTATACAAGTACATGTACAAGGTATACAAGTACATGTACAAGGTATACAAGTACATGTACAAGGTATACAAGTACATGTACAAGGTATACAAGTACATGTACAAGGTATACAAGTACATGTACAAGGTATACAAGTACATGTACAAGGTATACAAGTACATGTACAAGGTATACAAGTACATGTACAAGGTATACAAGTACATGTACAAGGTATACAAGTACATGTACAAGGTATACAAGTACATGTACAAGGTATACAAGTACATGTACAAGGTATACAAGTACATGTACAAGGTATACAAGTACATGTACAAGGTATACAAGTACATGTACAAGGTATACAAGTACATGTACAAGGTATACACGTACATGTACAAGGTATACAAGTACAGGTACAAGGTATACAAGTACATGTACAAGGTATACAAGTACATGTACAAGGTATACAAGTATATGTACAAGGTATACAAGTACAAGGTATACACGTACATGTACAAGGTATACAAGTACATGTACAAGGTATACAAGTACAGGTACAAGGTATACAAGTACATGTACAAGGTATACAAGTACAGGTACAAGGTATACAAGTACATGTACAAGGTATACAAGTACATGTACAAGGTATACAAGTACATGTACAAGGTATACAAGTACAGGTACAAGGTATACAAGTACATGTACAAGGTATACAAGTACAGGTACAAGGTATACAAGTACATGTACAAGGTATACAAGTACATGTACAAGGTATACAAGTACATGTACAAGGTATACAAGTACATGTACAAGGTATACAAGTACATGTACAAGGTATACAAGTACATGTACAAGGTATACAAGTACATGTACAAGGTATACAAGTACATGTACAAGGTATACAAGTACATGTACAAGGTATACAAGTACATGTACAAGGTATACAAGTACATGTACAAGGTATACAAGTACATGTACAAGGTATACAAGTACATGTACAAGATATACAAGTACAAGTACAAGGTATACAAGTACATGTACAAGGTATACAAGTACATGTACAAGGTATACAAGTACATGTACAAGGTATACAAGTACATGTACAAGGTATACAAGTACATGTACAAGGTATACAAGTACATGTACAAGGTATACAAGTACATGTACAAGGTATACAAGTACATGTACAAGGTATACAAGTACATGTACAAGGTATACAAGTACATGTACAAGGTATACAAGTACATGTACAAGGTATACAAGTACATGTACAAGGTATACAAGTACATGTACAAGGTATACAAGTACATGTACAAGGTATACAAGTACATGTACAAGGTATACAAGTACATGTACAAGGTATACAAGTACATGTACAAGGTATACAAGTACATGTACAAGGTATACAAGTACATGTACAAGGTATACAAGTACATGTACAAGGTATACAAGTACATGTACAAGGTATACAAGTACATGTACAAGGTATACAAGTACAGGTACAAGGTATACAAGTACATGTACAAGGTATACAAGTACAGTACAAGGTATACAAGTACATGTACAAGGTATACAAGTACATGTACAAGGTATACAGTACATGTACAAGGTATACAAGTACATGTACAAGGTATACAAGTACATGTACAAGGTATACAAGTACATGTACAAGGTATACAAGTACATGTACAAGGTATACAAGTACAGGTACAAGGTATACAAGTACATGTACAAGGTATACAGTACATGTACAAGGTATACAAGTACATGTACAAGGTATACAAGTACATGTACAAGGTATACAAGTACAGGTACAAGGTATACAAGTACATGTACAAGGTATACAAGTACATGTACAAGGTATACAAGTACATGTACAAGGTATACAAGTACATGTACAAGGTATACAAGTACATGTACAAGGTATACAAGTACATGTACAAGGTATACAAGTACATGTACAAGGTATACAAGTACAGGTACAAGGTATACAAGTACATGTACAAGGTATACAAGTACAGGTACAAGGTATACAAGTACATGTACAAGGTATACAAGTACAGGTACAAGGTATACAAGTACATGTACAAGGTATACAAGTACATGTACAAGGTATACAAGTACATGTACAAGGTATACAAGTACAGGTACAAGGTATACAAGTACATGTACAAGGTATACAAGTACATGTACAAGGTATACAAGTACATGTACAAGGTATACAAGTACATGTACAAGGTATACAAGTACATGTACAAGGTATACAAGTACATGTACAAGGTATACAAGTACAGGTACAAGGTATACAAGTACATGTACAAGGTATACAAGTACATGTACAAGGTATACAAGTACATGTACAAGGTATACAAGTACATGTACAAGGTATACAAGTACATGTACAAGGTATACAAGTACATGTACAAGGTATACAAGTACATGTACAAGGTATACAAGTACAGGTACAAGGTATACAAGTACATGTACAAGGTATACAAGTACATGTACAAGGTATACAAGTACATGTACAAGGTATACAAGTATATGTACAAGGTATACAAGTACATGTACAAGGTATACAAGTACATGTACAAGGTATACAAGTACATGTACAAGGTATACAAGTACATGTACAAGGTATACAAGTACATGTACAAGGTATACAAGTACAGGTACAAGGTATACAAGTACATGTACAAGGTATACAAGTACAGGTACAAGGTATACAAGTACATGTACAAGGTATACAAGTACATGTACAAGGTATACAAGTACATGTACAAGGTATACAAGTACATGTACAAGGTATACAAGTACATGTACAAGGTATACAAGTACAGGTACAAGGTATACAAGTACATGTACAAGGTATACAAGTACATGTACAAGGTATACAAGTACATGTACAAGGTATACAAGTACATGTACAAGGTATACAAGTACATGTACAAGGTATACAAGTACATGTACAAGGTATACAAGTACATGTACAAGGTATACAAGTACATGTACAAGGTATACAAGTACAGGTACAAGGTATACAAGTACATGTACAAGGTATACAAGTACATGTACAAGGTATACAAGTACATGTACAAGGTATACAAGTACAGGTACAAGGTATACAAGTACATGTACAAGGTATACAAATACAGGTACAAGGTATACAAGTACAGGTACAAGGTATACAAGTACATGTACAAGGTATACAAATACATGTACAAGGTATACAAGTACATGTACAAGGTATACAAGTACATGTACAAGGTATACAAGTACATGTACAAGGTATACAAGTACATGTACAAGGTTTACAGACCATAGCTGACATCAATGACATACTACTATACAGACAGTCCTTTGTCATGCTGAGCATTTCCCGCAAATTAGGTCAGTTTTGTCCCAGGATGCGACCCACACCAGTCTACTAACACCCAGGATGCGACCCACACCAGTCTACTAACACCCAGGATGCGACCCACACCAGTCTACTAACACCCAGGATGCGACCCACACCAGTCTACTAACACCCAGGATGCGACCCACACCAGTCTACTAACACCCAGGATGCGACCCACACCAGTCTACTAACACCCAGGATGCGACCCACACCAGTCTACTAACACCCAGGATGCGACCCACACCAGTCTACTAACACCCAGGATGCGACCCACACCAGTCTACTAACACCCAGGATGCGACCCACACCAGTCTACTAACACCCAGGATGCGACCCACACCAGTCTACTAACACCCAGGATGCGACCCACACCAGTCTACTAACACCCAGGATGCGACCCACACCAGTCTACTAACACCCAGGATGCGACCCACACCAGTCTACTAACACCCAGGATGCGACCCACACCAGTCTACTAACACCCAGGATGCGACCCACACCAGTCCACTAACACCCAGGATGCGACCCACACCAGTCCACTAACACCCAGGATGCGACCCACACCAGTCCACTAACACCCAGGTACCTATTTTACTGATGGTTGAACCTAGACAACCGGTGTCAGGACACACGTCCAATGTTTCCACGTCTTCTCCGGGAACCTCACCGTGTGAAGCCAGAGTTTTTATCACCACACATAAGCCTGTTAGTTTATCCACTTGTCGCTTCTCTGAACTATTTATCTACAATGAGGAGAGTAGTGGAGACCTGGAGTATACTTGGAGGGTATTCTGGAGAATCAATGCCCCCGAGGCCCGCCCCCGGGGCCCGCCCCCGGGGCCAGGCCTCACGCTGGATCAGGGACCGATTTGATGTTTTTTAAATAGTGAGGAACATGAGGGACAGTTGAGGTCCTGTTTACAACTCTGTGACGAGGGATATCTCTGTTTACAACTCTGTGACGGGGGATATCTCTATGTTTACAACTCTGTGACGGGGGATATCTCTGTTTACAACTCTGTGACGGGGGATATCTCTGTTTACAACTCTGTGACGGGGGATATCTCTGTTTACAACTCTGTGACGGGGGATATCTCTGTTTACAACTCTGTGACGGGGGATATCTCTGTTTACAACTCTGTGACGGGGGATATCTCTATGTTTACAACTCTGTGACGGGGGATATCTCTGTTTACAACTCTGTGACGGGGGATATCTCTGTTTACAACTCTGTGACGGGGGATATCTCTATGTTTACAACTCTGTGACGAGGGATATCTCTATGTTTACAACTCTGTGACGAGGGATATCTCTATGTTTACAACTCTGTGACGAGGGATATCTCTATGTTTACAACTCTGTGACGGGGGATATCTCTATGTTTACAACTCTGTGACGGGGGATATCTCTGTGTTTATAACTCTGTGATGGGGGATATCTCTATGTTTACAACTCTGTGACGGGGGATATCTCTATGTTTACAACTCTGTGACGGGGGATATCTCTATGTTTACAACTCTGTGACGGGGGATATCTCTATGTTTACAACTCTGTGACGGGGGATATCTCTATGTTTACAACTCTGTGACGGGGGATATCTCTATGTTTACAACTCTGTGACGGGGGATATCTCTATGTTTACAACTCTGTGACGGGGGATATCTCTATGTTTACAACTCTGTGATGGGGGATATCTCTGTTTATAACTCTGTGACGGGGGATATCTCTATGTTTACAACTCTGTGACGGGGGATATCTCTATGTTTATAACTCTGTGACGGGGGATATCTCTATGTTTACAACTCTGTGACGGGGGATATCTCTATGTTTACAACTCTGTGACGGGGGATATCTCTATGTTTACAACTCTGTGACGGGGGATATCTCTATGTTTACAACTCTGTGACGGGGGATATCTCTATGTTTACAACTCTGTGACGGGGGATATCTCTATGTTTATAACTCTGTGATGGGGGATATCTCTATGTTTACAACTCTGTGACGGGGGATATCTCTGTTTACAACTCTGTGACGGGGGATATCTCTATGTTTACAACTCTGTGACGGGGGATATCTCTATGTTTACAACTCTGTGACGGGGATATCTCTATGTTTACAACTCTGTGACGGGGGATATCTCTATGTTTACAACTCTGTGACGGGGGATATCTCTATGTTTACAACTCTGTGACGGGGGATATCTCTATGTTTACAACTCTGTGACGGGGGATATCTCTATGTTTATAACTCTGTGATGGGGGATATCTCTATGTTTACAACTCTGTGACGGGGGGATATCTCTATGTTTACAACTCTGTGACGGGGGATATCTCTATGTTTACAACTCTGTGACGGGGGATATCTCTATGTTTACAACTCTGTGACGGGGGATATCTCTATGTTTACAACTCTGTGACGGGGAATATCTCTATGTTTACAACTCTGTGACGGGGGATATCTCTATGTTTACAACTCTGTGACGGGGGATATCTCTATGTTTAAAACTCTGTGACGGGGGATATCTCTATGTTTACAACTCTGTGATGGGGGATATCTCTATGTTTACAACTCTGTGACGGGGGATATCTCTATGTTTACAACTCTGTGACGGGGGATATCTCTATGTTTACAACTCTGTGACGGGGGATATCTCTGTGTTTACAACTCTGTGACGGGGGATATCTCTATGTTTACAACTCTGTGACGGGGGATATCTCTATGTTTACAACTCTGTGACGGGGGATATCTCTATGTTTACAACTCTGTGACGGGGGATATCTCTATGTTTACAACTCTGTGATGGGGGATATCTCTATGTTTACAACTCTGTGATGGGGGATATCTCTATGTTTACAACTCTGTGATGGGGGATATCTCTATGTTTACAACTCTGTGACGGGGGATATCTCTATGTTTACAACTCTGTGATGGGGGATATCTCTATGTTTACAACTCTGTGATGGGGGATATCTCTATGTTTACAACTCTGTGACGGGGGATATCTCTATGTTTACAACTCTGTGATGGGGAATATCTCTATGTTTACAACTCTGTGACGGGGGATATCTCTATGTTTACAACTCTGTGACGGGGGATATCTCTGTCACTTCGATTTAAATTATTATATTAAAAAACAAAGTGCTAAATCCGCACGGATCATTAAGCACTGTACTACACCAGGCTCACACACACATACACACAAACATCTCCCCATGGGTCCTTAGAGAAGGAGCAGAGATGCTGTGCATGCCTCTAACCACAATCTTCAACACATCCCTTGAAACTGGGCAACTACCTGAGAAATGGAAGACAGCTAATGTAGTCCCCATATTTAAGAAAGGAAACAGAAACGAGGCGCTAAACTACAGACCTGTGTCTCTGACATGTATCGTGTGCAAAGTCATGGAGAAGATTATCAGGAGGAGAGTGGTCGAACACCTGGAAAAGAACAAGATTATAAATGAAAACCAGCATGGGTTCATGGAAGGCAAATCTTGTATCACAAACCTCCTGGAGTTTTATGACAAGGTAACAGAAGTAAGACACGAGAGAGAGGGGTGGGTAGATTGCGTTTTCCTAGACTGCAGGAAGGCCTTTGACACAGTTCCCCACAAGAGATTAGTGCAGAAGCTGGAGGATCAGGCGCACGTAAAAGGAAGGGCACTGCAATGGATAAGGGAATACCTGACAGGGAGGCAGCAACGAGTCATGGTACGTGAAGAGGTATCACAGTGGGCGCCTGTTACGAGCGGGGTCCCACAGGGGTCAGTTCTAGGACCAGTGCTATTTTTGATATATGTGAACGACATGATGGAAGGAATAGACTCTGAAGTGTCCCTGTTCGCAGATGACGTGAAGTTGATGAGAAGAATTAAATCGGACGAGGATGAGGCAGGACTGCAAAGATACCTGGAGAGGCTGGACATGTGGTCCAGAAACTGGCTTCTCGAATTCAATCCAGCCAAATGCAAAGTCATGAAGATTGGGGAGGGTTTACCTGGAGTTTACCTGGAGAGAGTTCCGGGGGTCAACGCCCCCGCGGCCCGGTCTGAGACCAGGCCTCCTGGTGGATCAGAGCCTGATCAACCAGGCTGTTGCTGCTGGCTGCACGCAGACAGAGTATAGGCTAGGTGGACAAAGACTACAGACCTCACTCAGGGAGAAAGACCTTGGGGTGACCATTACACCGAGCACATCACCGGAGACACACATCAACCAAATAACCGCTGCAGCATACGGGCGCCTGGCAAACCTGAGAATAGCGTTCCGATACCTTAATAAGGAATCGTTCAAGACACTGTACACTGTGTATGTTAGGCCCATACTGGAGTATGCAGCACCAGTCTGGAACCCACACCTGGTCAAGCACGTCAAGAAGTTAGAGAAAGTACAAAGGTTTGCAACAAGGCTAGTCCCAGAGCTCAAGGGAATGTCGTACGAGGAAAGGTTAAGGGAAATCGGACTGACGACACTGGAGGACAGAAGGGTCAGGGGAGACATGATAACGACATACAAGATACTGCGGGGAATAGACAAGGTGGACAGAGATAGGATGTTCCAGAGAGGGGACACAGGGACAAGGGGTCACAACTGGAAGCTGAAGACTCAGACGAGTCACAGGGACGTTAGGAAGTATTTCTTCAGTCATAGAGTTGTCAGCAACTGGAATAGCCTAGCAAGTGAAGTAGTGGAGGCAGGAACCATACATAGTTTTAAGAAGAGGTATGACAAAGCTCAGGAAGCAGAGAGAGAGAGGATCCAGTAGCGATCAGTGAAGAGGCGGGGCCAGGAGCTGAGTCTCGACCCCTGCAACCACAATTAGGTGAGTACAATTAGGTGAGTACACACGAGGCGCCAGAGAATTAGTCTCATAAAAGAGTTTTATGTTAATTACGAGTTCAGAGTTGAGTAACTTCAAGGCCAGAGTACGTATCTGCTGCTACATTAACACTCACCATGCTAGAGTACATATCTGCTGCTACATTAACACTCACCATGATAGAGTACATACCTGCTGTTACATTAACACTCACCATGCTAGAGTACATATCTGCTGCTACATTAACACTCACCATGCTACCTGGAGTTTACCTGGAGAGAGTTTCGGGGGTCAATGCCCCCGCGGCCCGGTCTGTGACCAGGCCTCCTGGTGGATCAGAGCCTGATCAACCAGGCTGTTGCTGCTGGCTGCACACAAACCAACGTACGAGCCACAGCCCGGCTGGTCAAGAACCGACTTTAGGTGCTTGTCCAGTGCCAGCTTGAAGACTGCCAGGGGTCTGTTGGTAATCCCCCTTATGTGTGCTGGGAGGCAGTTGAACAGTCTCGGGCCCCTGACACTTATTGTATGGTCTCTTAACGTGCTAGTGACACCCCTGCTTTTCATTGGGGGGATGGTGCATCGTCTGCCAAGTCTTTTGCTTTCGTAGTGAGTGATTTTCGTGTGCAAGTTCGGTACTAGTCCCTCTAGGATTTTCCAGGTGTATATAATCATGTATCTCTCCCTCCTGCGTTCCAGGGAATACAGGTTTAGGAACCTCAAGCGCTCCCAGTAATTGAGGTGTTTTATCTCCGTTATGCGCGCCGTGAAAGTTCTCTGTACATTTTCTAGGTCAGCAATTTCACCTGCTAGAGTACGTATCTGGTGCTACATTAACACTCACCATGCTAGAGTACATATCTGCTGCTACATTAACACTCACCATGATAGAGTACATACCTGCTGTTACATTAACACTCACCATGCTAGAGTACATATCTGCTGCTACATTAACACTCACCATGCTAGAGTACATATCTGCTGCTACATTAACACTCACCATGCTAGAGTACATATCTACTGCTACATTAACACTCACCATGCTAGAGTACATACTTCCTGCTACATTAACACTCACCATGCTAGAGTACATACTTGCTGTTACTACACTCACTCTTGAGTACAAGTGTTACTAGTACTTAAGTAGCACTTGTACTCAAGTAATTATAGAGGGAATTTCACTAGGGACACCAATGGAAATAAGTCACTCAGTCTGACTTGTTTGTGTTATCCCAGGTTCCCTACACGTATGCTGCTATGTATGATAATTCTATGTAACTGTATTGTGTATACCTGAATAAACTTACTTACTTGCTTCTAACTACTACAAATGTATCGACTTTATTATTACTGATGTAACTTGACAGGGGGTTCAGAAGTAACTTGTCAAGAGGTTCAGAAATGTCGGTGTTGAACGCAGGCGTTCCTTAAGAGGCACCTTAGTGCCCCCGTCACCTAATAACATGCTTATTTTTCCACTATAATCAACCTTGTACATAATTACTATCGTATTTGTTTTTGCCTGTTTAATAAAGTGAAGTACAGGATCTTTCTTTAATTCAGGGTATAACTTAGCAAATCTTTGATGACAATTGTGTTGCAGAGATCTATGCTCAGACTTCTGCAACAAAATTGTTCTCACAATGAGCACAACTCAGACCTCTACAACACAATTGTCCTCACAATGAGCACAACTCAGACCTCTACAACACAACTGCACCTCAATTACTGGGAGCGCTTGAGGTTCCTAAACCTGTATTCCCTGGAACGCAGGAGGGAGAGATACATGATTATATACACCTGGAAAATCCTAGAGGGACTAGTACCGAACTTGCACACGAAAATCACTCACTACGAAAGCAAAAGACTTGGCAGACGATGCAACATCCCCCCAATGAAAAGCAGGGGTGTCACTAGCACGTTAAGAGACCATACAATAAGTGTCAGGGGCCCGAGACTGTTCAACTGCCTCCCAGCACACATAAGGGGGATTACCAACAGACCCTTGGCAGTCTTCAAGCTGGCACTGGACAAGCACCTAAAGTCGGTTCCTGATCAGCCGGGCTGTGGCTCGTACGTTGGTTTGCGTGCAGCCAGCAGCAACAGCCTGGTTGATCAGGCTCTGATCCACCAGGAGGCCTGGTCACGGACCGGGCCGCGGGGGCGTTGACCCCCGGAACTCTCTCCAGGTAAACTCCAGATAAACATTGAGCACAACTCAGACCTCTACAACACAATTGTCCTCACAATGAGCACAGCTCAGACCTCTACAACACAATTGCCCTCAAAATGAGCACAACTCAGACCTCTACAACACAATTGTCCTCAAAATGAGCACAACTCAGACCTCTACAACACAATTGTCCTCAAAATGAGCACAGCTCAGACCTCTACAACACAATTGTCCTCACAATGAGCACAACTCAACCTCTACAACACAATTGTCCTCAAAATGAGCACAACTCAGACCTCTACAACACAATTGCCCTCAAAATGAGCACAACTCAGACCTCTACAACACAATTGCCCTCAAAATGAGCACAACTCAGACCTCTACAACACAATTGTCCTCAAAATGAGCACAGCTCAGACCTCTACAACACAATTGTCCTCACAATGAGCACAACTCAGACTTCCGCAGCACAGTTGTCTTCAAATATTTGTTAAGTTATACCATGAATTAAAGAAAGATCCTGGACTTCACCTTACGAAACAAACAAAGCAAATGTGATAGTAATTATGGACACGGTAGATTATAGGGGAAAATGAATATGTTTTTAGAAGACGGGAGAACTTAGGTGCCTCTTTAGGTCTATTTACTGCAGCTGAGCACCTCCCGGCAAAGTCGCAGTGTTAAGCTAGCAACCGAAGTGCTCGGGTATAATCCTGGGCAGGGAGAGACGTGTGGGTTAAGTCTCCTCGTTCCTGTTATTCCTCAATAGGCAGGCACTCAGGAAATAGTGGGGTGTTGTGGGACGCATCCTGGGCAAGGATCCTGCTGGACTGCATTACTAGCCATATAATTATAATTAAGTCTCCTTCTCCTCTTCCTCTTCCTCTTCCTCTTCCTCTTCCTCCTCCTCTTTCTTCTTTCTCTCCCTCCTTCCTTCTTCGAGGGAGGTGAATGAATTACCTCCCAAGATTTTAAAATAGTTCATCATTTAAGATCGTTTTTTTTATTTTTTTCTGGAATAAGAGAAAACGTAACAATGTTGTTTGTTTTAGTCAGTAACTACAGCAGATCAGACCTACAGCAGACAAGACCTACAGCAGACCAGCCCTACAGTAGACCAGACCTACAGTAGGCCATCCCTACAGTAGACCAGACCTACAGTAGACCAGACCTACAGCAGACCAGACCTACAGCGACCAGACCTAGAGTAGACCAGACCTACAACTGACCAGACCTAGAGTAGATTAGACCTACAGTATACCAGACCTACAGTAGACTAGACCTACAGTAGACCAGACCTACAGTAAACTCGAGCTATGCAACATGGCTTATTAGGTATCCCTGGAGGGGGAAATCTTAAATTAGGTCTCTGATTTTTTTCCTCCTAACTTTTCAGATTTCTCTCTCTCTCTCTCTCTCTCTCTCTCTCTCTCTCTCTCTCTCTCTCTCTCTCTCTCTCTCTCTCTCTCTCTCTCTCTCTCTCTCTCTCTCTCTCTCTCTCTCTCTCTCTCTCTCTCTCTCTCTCTCTCTCTCTCTCCTCTCTCTTCCCCTCTCTCTCTCTCTCTCTCTCTCTCTCTCTCTAACAACCACAGTCACAGGAGGACCAGACTACAGTAACAAGTGTCAGGGGAAAGTGGCCAGTGACCAACGTCAGCAACCACAGTCACAGGAGGACCAGACTCCAGTAACAAGTGTCAGGGGAAAGTGGCCAGTGACCAACGTCAGCAACCACAGTCACAGGAGGACCAGACTCCAGTAACAAGTGTCAGGGGAAAGTGGCCAGTGACCAACGTCAGCAACCACAGTCACAGGAGGACCACACTCCAGTAACAAGTGTCAGGGGAAAGTGGCCAGTGACCAACGTCAGCAACCACAGTCACAGGAGGACCACACTCAGAACAAGTGTCAGGGAAAGTCGTGACCAAGCTCAGCAACCACAGTCAGGAGGACCAACCCAGTAAAAGTGTCAGGAAAGTGGCAGTGACACGTCAGCAACCACAGTCACAGGAGGACCACACTCCAGTTAATTCAGATAAAGTGGCCATGACCAACGTCAGCAACCACAGTCACAGGAGACCACACTCCAGTAACAAGTGTCAGGGAAAGTGGCAGTGACCAACGTCAGCAACCACAGTCACAGCATCCGATACAGTGTGATAACAGTTGACTAATAGCCCGGTTCTGCAGATATTTCTGCTTCAAACTTTCAAAGTTATACTACAAAGATTTATTTTCACGAGTAAATTTACTAGGCACTTATTTTTCCAGTTTAATTATCATGATTAAAATATATGTATCACATCTGAGTGGCTTCGGTATTTATAATAATAATAATAATAATAATAATAATAATAATAATAATAATTATTATTATTATTATTATTATTATTATTATTATTATTATTATTATTATTATTATTATTATTGGTCATGTTTCCTTACATCTGCTGTCTCTCTTCACCTAGCAGTAAGTAGGTACCTGGGTGTTAGTCACCTTATACCTGTTGTCCATGTTTACCTAGCAGTAAGTAGGTATCTAGGCGTTAGTCGCATTACACCTGCTGTCCCTGTTCACCTAGCAGGAAGTAGGTACCTAGGTGTTAGTCTACTGTTGTGTAACAATGGAAATAAGAGACAGTCCCCGATATCGCATTGACTACAGGGTTATCCTGGGTGGTTAACCCTCCCTCAGGTTAAAAAATCCCAACAATTCTTATCTTATCTTATCTTAAATGATTAAATTCAGGGCATTGAGTTGTGGCGTTAAGACTGGTACACTGAGCTTTAAGTCACCGTCCGAACTACCAGTTACCGACACCTGGAGCCCCTCTAGAGCCGGCTTCATTTGACTCAGGCCGCAGTAAATAAATATATTTAAGTACCAGGTACATATATATACAATTATAAAAACTTAAGTAATTACAATGATCGTACATAATAACATATGTGCAAATAACTTAAGATAAACCCCAGAAATGTCAAAATGACTGATTTCCATTAAAGGTCCTAATTTTCATTGGGGTCCCTAGTCATGCCACTGCTGGCAGATTTGGTTCGGATTATTAAATATCTCATAGATGCTGATCAATTATGATTTTCTTTCGAAAAGCATGACAATAATTATGTAGTTTATAATCTGATGAATTGGAAAGCCATCTTGTGGTTAAATGAGTTTAATAAAGTGAATATTTTGGTGCTGGTGAGAGGTGAGAGTCACCTGGCGGCGGCGGCGAGAAACATCAGTCACCTGGAGGAGGTAAACAACAGCTGTCACCATGACGTAAGTTGATGCCCCTCCTGGTTACCTCACTGCCCTTCCTGGTTACCTCACTGCCCTTCCTGGTTACCTCACTGCCCCTCCTGATCACCTCACTGCCCCTCCTGATCACCTCACTGCCCCTCCTGGTCACCTCACTGCCCTTCCTGATCATCTCACTGCCCCTCCTGGTTACCTCACTGCCCTTCCTGATCATCTCACTGCCCCTCCTGGTTACCTCACTGCCCTTCCTGGTTACCTCACTGCCCCTCCTGATCACCTCACTGCCCCTCCTGATCACCTCACTGCCCCTCCTGGTCACCTCACTGCCCTTCCTGATCACCTCACTGCCCCTCCTGATCACCTCACTGCCCCTCCTGGTCACCTCACTGCCCTTCCTGATCACCTCACTGCCCCTCCTGGTTACCTCACTGCCCTTCCTGATCACCTCACTGCCCCTAATGATCACCTCACTGCCCCTCCTGGTCACCTCACTGCCCTTCCTGATCACCTCACTGCCCCTAATGATCACCTCACTGCCCCTCCTGGTCACCTCACTGCCCCTCCTGGTTACCTCACTGCCCCTAATGATCACCTCACTGCCCCTCCTGGTCACCTCAATGCCCCTCCTGGTCACCTCACTGCCCCTCCTGATCACCTCACTGCCCCTCCTGGTCACCTCACTGCCCTTCCTGATCACCTCACTGCCCCTAATGATCACCTCACTGCCCCTCCTGGTCACCTCACTGCCCCTCCTGGTCACCTCACTGCCCCTCCTGGTCACCTCACTGCCCCTCCTGGTCACCTCACTGCCCCTCCTGGTCACCTCACTGCCCTTCCTGATCACCTCACTGCCCCTAATGATCACCTCACTGCCCCTCCTGGTTACCTCACTGCCCCTCCTGGTCACCTCACTGCCCCTCCTGATCACCTCACTGCCCCTCCTGATCACCTCACTGCCCCTCCTGATCACCTCACTGCCCCTCCTGATCACCTCACTGCCCCTCCTGATCACCTCACTGCCCCTCCTGATCACCTCACTGCCCCTCCTGGTCACCTCACTGCTGTAAGTTATTTAGACACAGGTACATAAGTACAGTTATCGTACATAGTGTAAATTACCCACCAGGATAACTAAAATAGTCAAAGTGACACATTTCCATTGGAGTCCTTGTATTTCCATTGGGGTCCTTGTATTTCCATTGGGGTCCATGTATTTCCATTGGAGTCCATGTATTTCCATTGGAGTCCATGTATTTCCATTGGAGTCCATGTATTTCCATTGGAGTCCATGTATTTCCATTGGAGTCCATGTATTTCCATTGGAGTCCATGTATTTCCATTGGGGTCCTTGTATTTCCATTGGAGTCCTTGTATTTCCATTGGAGTCCTTGTATTTCCATTGGAGTCCATGTATTTCCATTGGAGTCCATGTATTTCCATTGGAGTCCATGTATTTCCATTGGAGTCCATGTATTTCCATTGGAGTCCATGTATTTCCATTGGAGTCCATGTATTTCCATTGGAGTCCATGTATTTCCATTGGAGTCCATGTATTTCCATTGGAGTCCATGTATTTCCATTGGAGTCCATGTATTTCCATTGGAGTCCATGTATTTCCATTGGAGTCCATGTATTTCCATTGGAGTCCATGTATTTCCATTGGAGTCCTTGTATTTCCATTGGGGTCCTTGTATTTCCATTGGTGTCCTTGTATTTCCATTGGGGTCCTTGTATTTCCATTGGAGTCCATGTATTTCCAATGGAGTCCTTGTATTTCCATTGGGGTCCTTGTATTTCCATTAGAGTCCTTGTATTTGAATTGGGGTCCTTGTATTTCCATTGGAGTCCATGTATTTCCATTGGAGTCCATGTATTTACATTGGATTCCTTGTATTTCCATTGGGGTCCTTGTATTTCCATTGGGTTCCTTGTATTTCCATTGGGGTCCTTGTATTTCCATTGGAGTCCTTGTATTTCCATTGGGGTCCTTGTATTTCCATTGGGGTCCTTGTATTTCCATTGGGGTCCTTGTATTTCCATTGGGGTCCTTGTATTTCCATTGGGGTCCTTGTATTTCCATTGGGGTCCATGTATTTCCATTGGAGTCCTTGTATTTCAATTGGAGTCCTTGTATTTCCATTAGAGTACTTGTATTTCCATTGGGGTCCTTGTATTTCCATTGGAGTCCATGTATTTCCATTGGAGTCCATGTATTTCCATTGGAGTCCATGTATTTCCATTGGGGTCCTTGTATTTCCATTGGGGTCCTTGTATTTCCATTGGGGTCCTTGTATTTCCATTGGGGTCCTTGTATTTCCATTGGGGTCCATGTATTTCCATTGGAGTCCTTGTATTTCAATTGGAGTCCTTGTATTTCCATTAGAGTACTTGTATTTCCATTGGGGTCCTTGTATTTCCATTGGAGTCCTTGTATTTCCATTGGAGTCCTTGTATTTCCATTGGAGTCCTTGTATTTCCATTGGAGTCCTTGTATTTCCATTGGAGTACTTGTATTTCCATTAGGGTCCTTGTATTTCCATTGGAGTCCATGTATTTCCATTGGAGTCCTTGTATTTCCATTGGGGTCCTTGTATTTCCATTGGGGTCCTTGTATTTCCATTGGGGTCCATGTATTTCCATTGGGGTCCTTGTATTTCCATTGGGGTCCATGTATTTCCATTGGAGTCCATGTATTTCCATTATTGGGGTCCTTGTATTTCCATTATTGGGGTCCTTGTATTTCCATTATTGGGGTCCTTGTATTTCCATTATTGGGGTCCTTGTATTTCCATTATTGGGGTCCTTGTATTTCCATTATTGGGGTCCTTGTATTTCCATTATTGGGGTCCTTGTATTTCCATTTTGGTCCATGTATTTCTATTTTGGTCCATGTATTTCCATTGGGGTCCATGTATTTCCATTGGGGTCCTTGTATTTCCATTGGGGTCCATGTATTTCCATTGGAGTCCATGTATTTCCATTGGGGTCCTTGTATTTCCATTGGGGTCCATGTATTTTCATTGGGGTCCTTGTATTTCCATTGGGGTCCTTGTATTTCCATTGGGGTCCATGTATTTCCATTGGGGTCCTTGTATTTCCATTGGGGTCCTTGTATTTCCATTGGGGTCCATGTATTTCCATTGGGGTCCTTGTATTTCCATTGGGGTCCTTGTATTTCCATTGGGGTCCATGTATTTCCATTGGGGTCCTTGTATTTCCATTGGGGTCTTTGTATTTCCATTGGGGTCCTTGTATTTCCATTGGGGTCCATGTATTTCCATTGGGGTCCATGTATTTCCATTGGGGTCCATGTATTTCCATTGGGGTCCTTGTATTTCCATTGGGGTCCTTGTATTTCCATTGGGGTCCGTGTATTTCCATTGGGGTCCGTGTATTTCCATTGGGGTCCGTGTATTTCCATTGGGGTCCGTGTATTTCCATTGGGGTCCGTGTATTTCCATTGGGGTCCGTGTATTTCCATTGAGGTCCTTGTATTTCCATTGGGGTCCATGTATTTCCATTGGGGTCCATGTATTTCCATTGGGGTCCTTGTATTTCCATTGGGGTCCATGTATTTCCATTGGGGTCCATGTATTTCCATTGGGGTCCATGTATTTCCATTGGGGTCCGTGTATTTCCATTGGGGTCCGTGTATTTCCATTGGGGTCCATGTATTTCCATTGGGGTAGCAGGTATTCTTCACAGCCATACAATGCCTCATTATGAACATCATCTGGAAACAGAAATCTATTAACATTTTGTACTATAAATAACAGTTTTACGACCTCTTGTGGAAATTGTTTACATGATAAGAGGCAAAATAAGAATATAATTTTATTATGTAAATTTTTTTATTGAGTGGGTTGTGCAGTGGAGTTGTATTGTAAGTGATTGTAAGAGAAACTTTATTTTGGTACATAAGTTTGATAACATAACCCAGTATTACCAAACTTTTAAAAAACTGGGAATACAGGTCATATTAATGTTGTATTAATGTTGGTAGAATTACCGACAGTATGTAAAGTAAAAGGACACAAGTGCAACTAATGTGACATTTTATTGTGGCAACGTTTCGCTCTCCAGGAGCTTGCAACGGCTTGATAAAGCTCCTGGAGAGTGAAATGTTGCTACAGTAAAATGTCACATTAGTTGCACTTGTGTCCTTTTTACTTTACAGACCTTGGTAAGTTGGTCCATTCCTCGCTTTTATTGTCATGTAATATGATCAAGGTTGCAAGACTTGGAAATAATGTTCGACCTTTGTTGCAGATCCAAAGTTACTTTCAAGATCACTCTTACTTCAGACCCAAAACTTCCCTTCAAAGTGTGAGTATTATTTGGCACCGATGCCTTGTACCAAAATTATGTTATACAGTACTGTAAGATAAGATTTTTCGTTTTTTAAAATCATAGTGTTAGCCACCCAGGATAACCCAGCAAGGTCAAAGGAGTGTGAAATGGAAACCTGTAATTGTTTTACACCACAGTAGGATTCTGTCTCATTAACATGCAAAGATATCAGGTACATGTTGCTCTTTCTGCTTACACATAGGTGACACTACACAGACATGTACACCATTATGTATATGCACTTATCTGAGTTTTTTCTACTTTCCTAATAGTTCTTTCTTATGCAGTAGGGCCCCACTTATACGGCGGGTTAGGTTCCAGGCTGTCGCCGGAAAGCAGACATCGCCAGAAGGCAGAACGCCATTTTTTTCCATTTATAAATGCATATAAATGCCAGACAACAAGTTTACACTAAATTATATTAAGTTAGTAATAGAACTAGGCATTAAAAACACACAAAGTAAAATACATTCACAGTAAATTCATTACTTATCTTAAAGTATTTGTAAACTTAAGTACGTGTAGTACTTATTTGTAGGAAGTCAGGTGCAGGTAGCCCAAGTGTAAGTAGCACTGGCTCCCTGTTTCATACTTAATATACGATATTTAAAACATCCCAGAGAGGTAAAATACACATACAGTACACTCATTATTTACCTTAAAATATGTGTAGTCTTAATATAGGAAGAGAGGTGAGTAGTATTTATTTGTAGGAAGTCAGTGTAGGTAGCTGGTAGGTGTAGCCCGCCTGGGCTACACCTACCGGCTACCTACACTGTGGCCCAGAGCCATATTATTAACATCGACATGCCTTGTTCACTGAATTTAATCATTTCTAACAACTACCTTTAGATGCCATCATAAACGAAGGTAGAAGTAATGAATAATTCATGCCGAAAATTGTAAACAAAAGCGGAGTGAGGGAGTGGCTGGGCCAAACACAGATTCATACACGTTTTCTCTGATGGCTGAACAGAGAAAACGTAATGTTGTCTCTCCACCCGTAAAGCGGGGCCTTACTGTATATTTTCCTTTCATCTCCATGGGGAAGTGGAAAAGAATCTTTCCTCCGTAAGCCATGCATGTCGTAAGAGACGACTAAAATGCCGGGAGCAAGGGGCTAGTAACCTCTTCTCCTGTATAAATTACTAAATGTAAAAAGAAGATAAACTTTATAGTTTTATTCTTTGTCGGGTCGCCCTGCCACAGTAGGTGACGGCTGGTATATTGAAAACACAAACATAATTTTAGAATTTTACGATGGTTTTATGTAGAATTTAATCTAGAATATACCTATGAAGTCCACCAGTGTATATATGTGACATGCTTTTTAGGTAGTCAGTGAGTCAGACAAGCTGAGCTGCCCGAAAAATATTTAGAACATTGTAAGTTTAACAATCTACAAAATTCAAATTTATAATTTTGCACCAGGATTAACTTAGCAACTTTGCCAAATTGCTAAAATTAGTGCAGTATAATTTAACTCAGTCCTGCCAAACTTATCTTATGTGAGCCTAAATTTTGTTAGTATTACACATCACTGAAATACTATATTGATATTGGGATGTTCAGGTTGATTTGTGTTGCATTATTGCAACAATAAATGTGCACTTGCTTGTCAAAACAATTGTTGCTTTATAAGCCAAGATGACAACTTGTACCTAAAAAGCATGATACACAAAGCAAAATGTTATCACAAGTCAAGACTGAATGCGGCCTTCCTCTTCTCTCAGCAGATGAACCCTGTCCTGAGCAGAGTAAAGTGGACTACTGAGGGAGGAGGGAGGCTGTCTGCTCAGCACAAGCAGGATTCTCAACTTAGAAGAAATGAAGTTATATTTTTAATGAAATCAGTTTTTAGTGCAGGAGTCATAACTGTTAATTCCAGTACAATTGTTCACAAAGTCAACAAAATAATTACCCTCATAAAATACGATTTTGGACTGTGTAAATGTTGTACAGATGGATCAGGGAATACTTTCTTTTCCCCGTTGAGGAAGGTTGCACCATAACCCTCTGTAGCAGTTGAGAAGAAGAAACCTGCTATAGGCATAATAATAACTTTGTGACACTAATTGTTCCACATTTCCTAGAAAATAACATTTAATTTCCTAGGTATAATTTGAAGTCAAAAGTGAGATGAAAATAAAATATAATTTTAAATTTCTAGAGGCAGTTATTGTAAAAGTAAGTTTTCAGCATGTGGAAGGATGTGCTCCATAACATGTTGTACTTCATGCATGACCTCCTTCCAGCTGCCATTAACAAAACCAACTGGACTAAGGATGACATTGACAAAGCAGCATCTTGGGCTGCCTACTGTGAGAGAGCAGCAAGGAAATTTCAAAACAGTAATATGGATATTGCTCTCTCTTGCATATCTAAGCAATCCCAGTGGGTACTGGTCTTACACGATCTTCAGAATGCCCGTCAACTACTACTAAGTCTCCTGATGCAGAACCAATTATTGGATGCTAGTGTTAAAGAGCATGTGCAACAAGTTACTCACACATTGCTGGGCGCAGATGTGTTGGCTACGCTCAATAAGCAAGTCGCACAGCAAGAAGATTTCTATAAGCAAGTTTTACATAGAATGAAAGAAACAGTTGATGATGAGATGCAAAAGAAACTAGAAATAAGGTTAATCCTTGAGACTGCCAACTATTCTGGGCCAAGACAGGTGCAGGACTGTCTCGATAAAATGGTGATGCAGCCAGGTGGACTTTCCAAGATTCTTGAGACTGTAAACCTGGATGATATGGGCAGTGCTAAGGAAAATGTTAACCTGAGTCTACAGATAATTGCCTGGTTGGAAGGTGTGTTACATCATCCACAAGACTGGCGGCAGCACAGGAGGGTTGTTCGTGACCTTTGTACTTTGTCATCATCATTATTATGTGAAATTTTAAGCAGTTGCCCTAACATCTTTAAGATGGTTCTTTTAATTCTTAATACAGAGGTACAAAAATTAGAACCTTACTATTGTGCTGAAGGGTGTAGTTGGATGCCAAAAAATCCAGCTACTTCTATCCTAAGCTACCAAGATTTGGTGTGTGTGTATGCATCAATATTACAGAATAAATTATTAGCTGCACATGTACATGTGACTGTATGTGACTGGTGTTTAGAAGATGGAGGCAGTACATGGACAGATATAATCAAAGATGCAAATCTGAAGAAAAAGGGAAAGGTTGATAATAGTCTGATATCAAGAAAATCAAACAGTGACAGTAACTGATACAGTGTAATGAGTTAATATATGCACAAGACATTTTTAATATATAGTACATAGGTCTTGGCAAGAGGCGTGGAGCTAAAAGATAAAGAATCACACATAAAGTGGGAGTTGTCACAGTTGCTCTTTGCTGATGACACTGTGCTCTTGGGAGATTCTGAAGAGAAGTTGCAGAGGTTGGTGGATGAATTTGGTAGGGTATGTAAAAGAAGAAAATTAAAAGTGAATACAGGAAAGAGTAAGGTTATGAGGATAACAAAAAGATTAGGTGATGAAAGATTGGATATCAGATTGGAGGGAGAGAGTATGGAGGAGGTGAATATATTCAGATATTTGGGAGTGGACATGTCAGCAGATGGGTCTATGAAAGATGAGGTGAATCATAGAATTGATGAGGGGAAAAGGGTGAGCGGTGCACTTAGGAGTCTGTGGAGACAAAGAACTTTGTCCTTGGAGGCAAAGAGGGGAATGTATGAGAGTATAGTTTTACCAACTCTCTTACATGGATGTGAAGCATGGGTGATGAATGTTGCAGTGAGGAGAAGGCTGGAGGCGGTGGAGATGTCATGTCTGAGGGCAATGTGTGGTGTGAATATAATGCAGAGAATTCGTAGTTTGGAAGTTAGGAGGAGGTGCGGAATTGCCAAAACTGTTGTCCAGAGGGCTGAGGAAGGGTTGTTGAGGTGGTTCGGACATGTAGAGAGAATGGAGCGAAACAGAATGACTTCAAGAGTGTATCAGTCTGTAGCGGAAGGAAGGCGGGGTAGGGGTCGGCCTAGGAAAGGTTGGAGGGAGGGGGTAAAGGAGGTTTTGTGTGTGAGGGGCTTGGACTTCCAGCGGGCATGCATGAGCGTGTTTGATAGGAGCGAATGGAGACAAATGGTTCTTAATACTTGACGTGCTCACAAATAACCCGCACATAAAAGAGAGAAGCTTACGACGATGTTTCGGACCGACTTGGACCATTGACAAAGTCAGTGTGACTTTGTCAATGGTCCAAGTCGGTCCGAAACGTCGTCGTAAGCTTCTCTCTTTTATGTGCAGGTTATTTGTGTATCGTTCCAGTCACAGTATTGTGCCTTTTTGTTATTTACTTGACGTGCTGTTGGAGTGTGAGCAAAGTAACATTTATGAAGGGATTCAGGGAAACCAGCAGACCGGGCCTGAGTCCTGGAGATGGGAAGTACAGTGCCTGCACTCTGAAGGAGGGGCGTTAATGTTGCAGTTTAAAAACTGTAGTGTAAAGCACCCTTCTGGCAAGACAGTGATGGAGTGAATGATGGTGAAAGTTTTTTTTTTTCAGGACACCCTGCCTTGTTGGGAATCGGCCAGTGTGATAATAAATAGTACAATTTAAAGCTGTAATGTAGTAGTATAGTATTTATTTGTATTGAAAGCAAGCCATTTTTCTCCATTGAGTTGAAATTTACTATTAAAAACTATTATAAGTGATCAGTGTTGTGTGTATAATAGCACTCTGCAGAACCATCAAATACGTAATTCACTTCTGCACTGCAAAAAATACTAGTCTTCCATTGTAATTCTTTTATTTAAATCATTTCTCTATTCTATATCATACATTTCTAATTTCATTATCTAACATTCCCATTTTCTACCAATTTTTTCTTTACATACAGTGTTTGAACTCACCCAACACATAAATAGAAACACTCCTACAGGAACTTGCTTACTATTGTTTTCTTAATACACAATATTTTGTAAATTTCTGTAATAACCTTCATACATTGTTAGCTTGAAATGATATTTAAATGAAACATGCAGCAACATGCCAAGATAATATAATACTGGTAAATATTGTAAAAATAATTGTATTGTTCATTTTAAAGGAGTACTCTTTTTATTTCAAGATGCAGTCTGGTTGTAAAGTTGATTGCAACCTAAGTAAGACAAACCTGAGGGATCAAATGTAGTTTGTATTACAGTGAGTGGAATACTGCCACAGTGAACACCACAGTGTTCTAAGACACCCATTGTTTAGAAAAGTAATGTTACTAGAAGGAAAAAAGTTCATCATACATCCAAGTCATTTTGCAAATAATAATACCAGCGTAGGTACCTATATAAAGAGGTAATTATCAAGTCATACACATGATTGTTCTGTTCATCAGTGTGTGCCAACTTGATCTCAAACACGTTTTTTCAATGCCCTGACAAACGTTGTCCACCCAGAGTGCCTTGATACCAGTGAGGGGGATCTAGATCCAAGGAAGTGAACTTGTGCTTTACTTACTTGGATCATACCTGATTGCCTCCCATTTTCCATGCACTATAACCTCTGTTGGTTTAGCATTTCCCTCTTGATTATAATAATAATAATAATAGTAATGTTTACCCTGCTATCCTTTAGTCTCACATCTGAGGCAAACTTCATAATTTCTTAACTGACTGATTTGTTACTTCAGCCCCTTCCCTCGCCCTCCCTTCCTTCATTCTTCCTTCCCTTGTCCTTCCTTCCCTCATCTTTCCTTCCCTTGTTTTATCTGTAGATATTCTTCCTTTCACACACACATGCGCACATGTTTGTACACACTTTTTTCTTTTTCTTTCTCTCATCTGTTTTGCCTCTGCCATGTATTGATTTATGACATGCAGTCAATTATTGGAAATGTTTCTCATTATGTTAAAGATATTTTCCAAAGAGCTAAATACTTTCCTGAACATTTACATTCTAATTTGTATTACTGTAAATATATGAGAATCAGTTTAGGCTACTTTTTTTCTCTCTTGAGGTTTCTAATCACTTGATATTATGTACACTTACTATCCGAGTTCGGTTCCGAGAAACCGGTCGTAAGTTGAAATGGTCGTAAGTCGAACTTTACTACTGAATATCAACAAAACATTTTTGTAATGGCTTTATTTTATTGTTTTATTTTGGTATTTCATGATTTACTTTACTTTTTATGTTGTTAGTACATGTACTGTATTTTATACTGTAAGGTTTAGGATAAACACTGTGTACAACACAAATAGTTATTTATTTCCCAGAAATTTGGCATAAAAAACATGGTCGTAAGTCGAGTGGTCGTAAGTCAAGCAGGTCGTAAGTCGGATGGTAGGTGTATATTGAAATACTGTAGTTGAATGAAAATACGAGTCGATATCAATATGTATTCTGATATTAGTTTTGTTTACATTGTTCATTTATCACATTTTAGCTTTTTAATATTTTACAAATCATGCTTTCTTAATTCATTACAGAATTAAAACTTTTTGGGGAACTAAATATTTTTTAGCATTTATATTTTTAAATAAATAATATTCAAATATATTGTTTCAGTATCCAAAATCAGGTTCATATTAGAAGGTTTAACAAGAATTTAATATTTTGAAGAAAAAATGCAATGCAATTTTCCAAGTGTTTTTATATTGCTGGTGAATGTAGCTTAGAGCTGTTGTCCCCTCAAATATTCAATATGGAACACTTGTATTTTGTAATAGTGAGGGACCGCAACAAAAAACTGGATGGTTTGTTTAAACAAAAAATATAATTATGAAGAGAAGAAAGGGTATTATGTCAGCAGAGCTATTGCACTAAAGAGATATTTTAATTTGAAAATTATTTTGACTATAGACCACAGGTTGGGCATGCTGGTCTAGGGCATTCACTTTCCAACAAAAAATAATAAATATCACACTCATTTCCAAGTTAACTATTAAAGTGAGCAGTATTCGACCCATGGCATAATTCACCATAATTTGATTCACCGGCATAGTCCAGGCCCGGGTCTTGTCCATGAGGTGACCCGGCATTGGCTCTCCATTGGGGGAGTGTTTTAACATAGTCCATTCTTAATATCTTGCAGAGAAGTCTTGCACTGGGCAGAGGGATTTCTGTTCTGTGTCCATTTACCTAACAGATTTAGTGCTGCCCCATGATACAACAATAAAAGTAACATTCCTCTACACCTATAGGATCCATTACTTTGGTTTCCAGCTAGCAGCACAGGGATGTGGGGCTCGTGGTGTCCTAAGCCAGGTTGGTACCTAGGCCAGGTTGGTACCTAGACCAGGTTGGTACCTAGACCAGGTTGGTACCTAGACCAGGTTGGTACCTAGACCAGGTTGGTACCTAGACCAGGTTGGTACCTAGACCAGGTTGGTACCTAGGCCAGGTTGGTACCTAGGCCAGGTTGCTGTCCAAGGAAATGAACATACAGATCCCAGGGCAAAGGCTGCTGTATCGAGCTCACTCAATAGCAGACTTCTGTCCCATGTACATTAATCATCCCTGTGTATCTCTTCACCAGCCTTTCTATATAATTTGTGTAAAGTACAGAATTTTATTATGACAGCCTTCAAACTCATAATTTAATTGAACATCATTAAAAATTTCAAGAACCTGAAAATATTGTTTTATCTGAGCTGACTAAGTCTGTTATTAGTTTTTGAAGCATAATTTATTTTAGTTGTTAGCACAAACACTTTACCAAGTGGAATGTTGTGGGAAGACATTTTCCCCTCAATTTTCTGTCATCACCTGATGGTTAAGTATTTTAATATTCGAAATAAAAAGTGGGTGCAAAATTTTTGTTACATTTCCATGAAAGCCATAAAATCAAACCATGCAGTATATATTTTGTAAATACAAATCATGTAAGGTATGTATAGTAATCTTCAAACTCCTGGGAGTTTTTGAGATCTCTGTAAATCCTCAGACTTCAAACACTGCTAAGTAAAATCTAGTTTATAATGACAATAATGTAATACATACATATGTGATGGTATGTGTATGCCTGCAGCAGTGGTACTAGTTGGGAGTATGTTGTATAATTCACCAGGAGCATACTGCCAGCATGGATCTTCTTCAAGTAGTTAAGTGTCTCTGCCTCCTGAAAGAGGACATTCTGTACATAATATCCTGGTGGTAACATGAAAAGTTGCACATTCAGTAGAGTATACTCCTTATCTCCTCTTTACCACTGTCAATCCCTCAACACCTCCAATTAACTCCCCCTCCGCCAACTTTTCCATGTACCACAGAATGGTGGTTGTGGGTTTAGCACTTCCTGTGAATATAATAATCATTTAATTCCATATTTTCCAGATTGAGTGTTCCAGAGAACACACCCTTTACAGCTGTCTTAAAGTTTGCTGCAGAAGAATTTAAGGTGGCTCCAGCCACTTCCGCCATCATCACTGATGACGGCATTGGCATTAACCCAAGTCAGGCAGCAGGTAAGCTGGCGCTGTTACCCTTATGTTAACATCCAGTAACATTCAGGAGCAGTGCCAAAATTTCTGTACTGAAGGGAGGGTTTTGGCATGGCTATCTGGTTTGAAAGGAAGGGGGTGGAGACACATTTTTGAAGCAGTGTTTTTATTGCTTATTTTTATTGGAGTGATTTTGGGGGCTGAGGTAATTTCTGAGGAGGCTGAAGCCTGCCCACTCCCATCCTTACACATTCTAATCATTTTACACTAATAAATTAAACATTCTAATCATTTTACATTGTAATTACAGTACAGTATTCTACTCCATCTAAAAGGGAAATGTTTTAAAGTGAACTTGTATATAATAAAATTAGCAATTGATTCAGTATAATATCATGGCACTTTTGTTTTTTTAAAAGACCTAAATAGTGTCCATATTACGGTATTTGTGGAAGAGAATGTTGCATGTGTTTTGATCTTCCTGTCTCTGTCTCTTGGGAAGATGTTTACCAGAGTCAGCCTAGCAGTAAACTTCAGTTTTTTTTACCACATTGGTCATCTTCCATCACTACAGGCAGCACACTCCACCAATATTCAAAACACTCAACCTACTCACCATACAAAACATCCATACTTATTATTGCACCTATTACATACATAGAACACTTAACTCTGATATTAACCCTCCCCTCAAACATCCCCTTGCCAACCTCAACAGAACACATGACCATAACACAAGGCACAGATCACTCTTTGATGTTCCTCGTGTCCATCTCACGCTATGCAAAAACTCAATGCACATAAAAGGCCCTAAAATCTGGAATCCATTACCTGTAAATATAAAAGAAACACTACCTGTTTATAAATTCAAGTCTCTTCTCAAAGATCACTTACTCACTCAAAACCAAATAAATACTGAATAACTGAACCTTATAAATTGTATATCTTAAATGTTTCTCACAATTATATCACATAAATGTTAAACCTAAAACCCAATCTAACTTTATTATTTTTTAAATACACTACCTAACAGAATACTCCATTGGACTGAATGTACAGCAATGCATGCAACCATATGACCTGTCTTTGTAATACTCATTTGTGCTTTATTGTTATCTGTTTACAATAATGTTTTATCACTGATTACATCATTGCTTAGTTAATCTTAAGTTAATTTTAAGCCAGCCCATAATGCTATGCATATAAGTGGCTTTGGCATGCTGCTCTTACCTGTATTTTTTTGTACCTCTGTATGTATGTTCAAATTACTAAATAAATAAAATAAATAAATAAAATGGTGAGGTGAGCCAAACAAGGAAATATTTACTAACATTCATTCAACAGCTGTCTTGCCAGAAAAGCACAAGTATCACAATTCAAATGACCCTCTGAAATGTAACATGTGTACCCTTGTGTTATCACTTGACATTAATGTCAAGTTAAAAATATTTTTTACCACTTTTAAACTAGCTAAAAAAATGTGAAAAAAAAATTAAATAATTATGTAATTTAAGATTACAGTATTTTACTATATTTTAAATAATGCTTTGTCATGTTTTTACACATATAATTTGTGGATGTTCTTTCAGGGAGTGTGTTTTTGAAACATGGCTCGGAACTTCGACTTATTCCTCGTGATCGCGTTGGTGGGATACTATAGAAAATATTGCACCTGATGCTACAACATTGTGATGGCTGCATTCCTGAGACACAGTTAATCAACATGTAACTTGACATCTTTCAAGACTTGCATTTTTTTCTCAGTTATATGCTTCGGTTTAATTAATAGTTACTCCTGTATAAACAAATTATAAATATTTTAATTTGATACGCTATATACGGTACTTTACTGCAACCTAACAGAAGGACGATTTTTTGCATCATGGTGAGGGGAAAGCTTTGCAAAGTATAACAGTGGGGGTACGTACAGACAGGCTGAGGTGTTCAAATGATTCCTAAAATAAATGGCTTAGATTCAGACAATGTTTCTCATTGCATTTAAGATTGTTTATATTTCTTTTTATGAAAATTTGCTTTATTGTTTTAAAAATAATATCTAGCATATATGAATTGATTGATACATTTATATTGTAGTTTTTATTGCTATTCATATGAAAAAATATTTTTGGAAATGCTTTAACACCATTATACACTGGAACCTCAAAAATCGAACTTTCTTCGGTCCAGAAGGCTGTTCGAGTGCCTTTACCGAATTAATTTATTCCCATCAGGAATAATGTAAATTAGATTAGTCCATTTCAAACCCTCAAAAATACACTAATAAAAGCGCTTACAAAAATACACTTACATAATTGGTCGTGTTAGGAGCAGTTCGATTTTTGAGGTTCCACTGTATATAGTATTTAATTTCATTTTATCATGAGATGAGAGTGAAGTTCTTCTCTGAACTCAGTCAGTATTTGACCTAAAACTCATTTGGCTATGTAGATATTTCCTTCATTGGTAATTTCTCTTAAACTTGTTATTTGTTAAGTATTCTTAGGTAAATTAAATATATGGCTGTATGTATTTAATTATAAGAGGACGATAAATGGTTAAATGTACACTACGCAATAACACAAGGGAATACACCGGTAGCAAGGATTTTATTATGACGTTTAACCCAAGATTGAGCATTATCATACCTGATACAGCTCAGCCTTGGGTGAAACATCATCATAAGTGGCTTCCCAGCTACCAGTGTCTTTATTTCAGCTTGAGATCTACCATTGTTTACCAGAGTAAGACAAATTGTGATCTGTGGAATGAAAATATTGTCATGTCATCTGCCTTTTAATCAGTAAAGCTTTGTTATATCAATAAAATATTTTGTATAAGTAGTTTCTAGTTTTTATAAACTAAATGATACTTTTTTTGTAACAAGTCAGTATGTATTTTGTTAATAAAATTATTGAGACTTGCTGTAGATGGAAAACACCCAGTAGTGTGAGCCTGAACTTACAGACTGATGCTTGTCACATGTATGCACTGCCAACAGAATGAACAGTCTAGGACTTCTTACACCCAAGTGTATTCACACATTTGTTGGTCTTTTAAGAATGTTTGTAGTCTTGACAGTAAGAGTGTATCTGGCAAGCATCAGTCTTTTAAGTTTTAGCTGCTACCATTCTGCTTTTTTTCTATGATGTTATATTCAGTGTTGTTGATTCTTAGTTCGTATTTCTCTAGATGTTTGTTGTACTGCAGCAGTATGATACTATGCTAGTTACATAAATAACCCACACGTAGGAGAGAGAAGTTTGTAATGACATTTTGGTCCGACCTGTAAATGGTCTAAGTTGAACCAATATGTTGTCATACGCTTCTCTCCTATGTGTGGGTTATTTGTGTATTGTTCCAGTCACGGTATTGTGCCTTTTTGTTCTCTATGCTAGTTTTTAGTAATGCTGAATTTTAAAAGGATGAGTGCAAATATTATATCTGTACCTTCTTTTCTTCAGTATTTTTTATTTCTTGCCAGGTGTCTCTCTAAATTAACTTAATTAGGAAGAGCTAGTGATGGTGGTGATACTATGCATTTTGGTGATGTCTTGCAACTAGACAGGAAGTTGGGGCATAATGCAGACAGATAGAGATATAAATAGACAAGATTCAGAACAAGCAATTATTGGGACTGTTTCACTCAGGGTTGACTATCAGTTCATACAGAATTTACAATGCATCTTACACATTTACTAATAAGAGAGATAGAACAAAGAATCATGTCAGGTGCTGCTGCTGATGATAAACCTCGTACATACGATTCTTTAGTCCTTACGTCATCATCAGCACCTTACATGCAATTCTTTATTGTTCTTGCCTCACTCTCCATAAGTATACAAATGTGTAAAAAGTATCCTTTGTATGACTTGATAAAGGTCAACCCCTGACCAAATGTAATGCTAATACAAGTTTATTTTGCATATTGCACAACCAGACAATTTTCATTATTCTCTGTGACATATATAGTTGTCTCCTGGATCACTCTCCGTACATAGCTCCAAACATTCTGTACACAAGAGAAGCCTCACCTTAAGCTGGCTTGTCTTGCATAGAAAAGTTTGAAACTATAGTTTAGGCATAATTAGGAATTTTCTCTAGAAGAAAATGTTAAATGAATATTTGCTTCGCAGGAAAAAACATTGATTTGATTTAAATTGTTGAGCTACTATAAAAAATGATTCCTACTGAAAAATTGTGATATTTGTACCTTGTATAGTAACTTCGTAGCATTATGATAAATATGAAAGACTTTGGTATAATTAAAATTGTATAAAATATGTTTAAAAAAGGTGCAAGTAACCCCTTCTGTATAAATTACTAAATGTAAAAAGAAGAAAAGCTTTTGTTTCTTCTCTTAGGGTCACTGCTCCTCGGTGGGTGATGGCAGTATCCCACCTAGGCTGGGTGACATAAAAAGAGAAGTGAAAGGTTTTGTTTTTAAATTTTGTAATTTGTACAAGAGAAAGAGTTACTAACTCCTTGCTCCATTAGACATACCTGCAGTATTAAAAAAATTGTTCTATCATACTTGCTTTATGCACCCTTGTCTCTTGATGATCCTACCTTTCCTGCAAACACACTCTGTGATTCCTTAATACATCAGTTTGCTTCATCAGCTGTAACCCTCAACCTTTCAGCTGACATTCTTCTTACCCTCCTCTCTCATCTATGTCATATGCAGCACTGGATGACCCTTTTGGGTTTAGCACTTTCCAATGCATCTTATACTTAAAAAATATGTACAGCTCATTCAGTAGACTATAATTCTTAGCTAAAATAATTGTGATTTCGGGAACTTTTCAGAAGTTATATTAACATATTTTAGGGCTTCTGAATATTTTAATTCAGTAATGTACTACTGGCATATAAAAATCTGATTTATAGGAACCTCACCTCTGCTTGCAGAGAAGTCGCAAGTTCTACCCCTGAAACAACAGCACTTTAATGGGCAGTATAGTTCTTTGGTGAGCAGATATGAGGTAAGGTGGTATATTCTGTCCTCACCACTTTTCAATCATCAGTGGGTCATGCTTAGCTTTTACATGGTCTGGTGATACATTGTTTATCAGTCCATACGTATATTTACTGCTCAAACTAGCAGTTAGTAGGTTTTGATAAAGTTTGTAGATTGTGACCTCCCTCAAGCTGTGACTTTGGGTGGCAATGGATGAGGGATTTAGCATATGGCCTGCCAGCAGTCTGCAGTACTTTTGGCTGGAGTCAGGTAGGCATTATAGGGTATGTATCCTTGTTCTCTTGTTGCTACTCCCAGGCCTTGTGATAGTTACTTTCACATAACTCTTCATTAATCCTGAGGCTCATAATGTGTGTAGTGTTGCTCCAGCGTGGGTGGGGATAGTGAGGTGAAGGTGTTTCACCATCGTTATTGATGTCGTGTATCTCACAAAGTCCATGAAGCAGGTAACCAGATCTCTCTCTCTCTCTCCAAGGGAAAATGCCATGATGCTGAAGGTTCTTGATACAAGGAATTGGAGCAACCCTTTCCTTGGATCAAACCTGATATCCTCTCATTTCACAGGTACTATGACTACTACAAATTTAATGCTTCTCTGTGAATATAATAATTCATGAATTTCAAAGTGTGCAGCAAGGGAATTCATCAAAGTTGTATTCTGAATATTGTTTATAATTTTATCATACAAAAGCATGATAAAATACTATTTCAAGAAGGATGCAGATGCTACTAAAAGACTCTTGATACAAGAAATTTGAGCTACCCTCCCCTTCTTCAGATCAAACTTAATCACATTATACATCTCACCCCTCCCATTGCTCAAGTGCTGTATGACCATTATTGGTTTAGCACTTTCCCAGGAATTTAATAAGTGTGATGCATGAAGTATAAACTAAATTTTTCTGATTATGTATACAATTTGCATACTGTACACTCCTTTTTGTTTTTTTTGTGAGTGTAACTTAGTGATAATTTTCTTCCTACAATAAACCCTCATTAATTCAATCAAAGCCATACATGTGTAGATAAATGCTACCTGAGGCAGGATGACCCAAAAAGAAAGAAAAACCCAAAAAGAAAAAGCTTTCATCATCATTCAACACTTTCACCATCATTCATACATAATCACTGTCTTTGCAGAGGCACTCAGATACGACAGTTTAGATGTCCCTTCAAAAAGCCAGTATCCCAAACCCTTCCTTATTTACGTAAATTGGCACGGAAGTAAAAATGACTTAATACTGAATTTATGCACTTCTCCATGGCTTGGGGTCATGGACCCATGTCTTTCCCCTCAAGCCATGCAGAAGTACATATATACTATTATATTAATTCAATCAAACCCATGCATGTGTTGATAAATGCTATAACTTTTATAATGCAAAATGTTTTTGTTATTTACATTAATTAATATGGAAGTAAGAACAAGGCTTATAAATCACGCTACACACGTTTCCAGACACCCGTCAAGGAAGGCTCCTTGACGTTGGCGACTGGCTTTTTATTCAAATAATTGGACCTGCCTTCTCTTTCCTTACATCAAACCTGAGTGTCTCATTCTCCAGGCAATATATTTGCCATGTTGTGTTTGCTGGGGAGGAGACTTGGCTCCTTGGCCCTCAATGGGTTTATTGCTTCCCCCTGAATGTAATAATGTTATCCTACCTTACCTCATTTAAAAAGTTATGCTGCCTCAAGGTACTGTATGACCCCTATAGGTTTAGTGCTTTCCCTGGTGGGAGACAGCCAGAGTGTTAAAAAATGTATGTGTATATATATTTATGAATAAACATTATCTCAGACCCACGACTTCGTAATAATGCAGTTACAAACAAACCAGGGAACGGGTGGAGTTTGAACCGTGAGTTAACCACTCAACCAGCTTATGCACTGGCCTGGAGTTCCAGGACTTGCTCACCATGGGTTCGTATCCCACCCGTTCCCTGGTTTATTATCTCAGACTAGAGCAGGACTCAAACCTGCATGCAATGCATCAAAGTACACGGCTCTAATACTTCACAGTCAGATCCTGGGCTAAGTATAGGTGTCCAGTAGGCACTAGGCATTATTTCCCTTATTCCAAAGCACCAAACTTGTCAATTTTCCTCTCTCATGCACCGGACCCTCGGAGATTTGTAGAATGCTTAACAACTCACAAATTAGTGAAATTATTTACAAGGATTATCTCAAGCCATTGCACAGGGCAGGATGAGATGAAACAACATAACATCAGCCTGGTGCTCTGGGGTATGGGGCACAATGACTAATGTCTGTTGCACATGCCTTATTTACAGCTGTGCTGTATGACCCTCATGGGTTTAGCACTTCTTTTTGATTATAATAATAATCAGTATACAGTACACTACTGTATAAACATTTAAAAATATACCAGAAATGTTATAAATGGTACAAAGATGACATAAAAACAATATCAAAGATGGTTGACACAAACCCACTACCATTATAGTATGTGCCTCACTTAGTGACAAATTTGTTTAATGACATGGTCTTAGGAACAGAACTCCATCGTTAGGTGAGGAGAGGCTGTATTATTATAAACTGTATGACCCTAGTGGGTTTAGCACTTATTTTGATTAATAGTTATTATAAGAAATTAAAGCAAATGTAACAAACAGGTGTTCTCGTGACAACAGTGCCTAAAGAACATAGCACTGGAAAATACACCAGACAACACAGCTTTAGGCAATAGTGCGGCAGACAACATAGTGCTAGACAACAGTATGGTAGACAACATTGTGCTAAACAACTTAGCGCTAGACAACAGTATGCCAGACGACATAGCACTCCATAACGGTATACCAGCCAACAGTACCTACACAACAATGTGCCAGACAGCATTGCAGTAAGCAACAGTGCACTAGACAGTAGTGTTAAATAACTGCACTAGATAATGGTACATTAAACAACTATGTTATCCTAGCACTTCGTTTATTATAAAAACTGATAGACAACAGAGTATTAACATCTGCTCTAGACAAGTGCTTTTATTTGAAGGGTTCGCTGGACAACAGTGAATTAGACAACTGGAGTTTACCTGGAGAGAGTTTTGGGGGTCAATGCCCCCATGGCCCAGTCTGAGACCATGCCTCATGGTGGATCAGGGTCAAATTCAAATTCAATGTTTATTCTCTATAAGGATTACACTGTATAGCCCTTGTGGCTTAGCGCTTCTTTTTGATTATAATAAGGATTACAATGCTGAGTTTACAGAATTTGGTTATTGTGTGGTTTACATGTAGTAAAATAATAATTACAGAGTGTACCACTAGAACACCTAGCATGGCTAGGCATTTCGGGCAGACTTAGATTAAATCTTAAGTTTAAAATATTACAAAATTATGAGGTAAGTTGGTATTATGGCTAAGTGACTAAATACTAGTTTGTGAGTTTAGCAATGTGAATGCTTTTGTTTTGGCACTATACATAGTTTCAGTATTGGAGTATCACAGGCCAACTTATGACTAGTTAAGATTCATTATTTTGAGATTGAGATTGATATTTCTGTTTATGGTCAAATGGGTGAGTGAGTGTAAGTATGAACCACCAGGTGGTATTCGTATTATTAGTTGACAGGGTGTATCAGGGAGATAAGATGTTTTCTGATGGTAGTTTTGAAGGTGATGAATGTGTCTGCGGTTTTAGCATTTTCAGGTAGGGTGTTCCAGATTTTAGGGCCTTTGACATACATTGAATTTTTGTAAAGGCTTAGTCGGACACGGGGAATGTCATAGAGATGTTTGTGTCTGGTGTTGTGCCTGTGGGTTCTGTCACAACTATCAAGAAAGCGTTTTAGGTCAAGGTTAATATTGGAATTTAAGGTCCTGTAGATGTAGATTGCACAGTAGTAAGTGTGGATGTACTGAACAGGGAGTAAGTTTAGATCTATGAAGAGTGGGGGGGTGTGTTGCCAGGGATGGGATTTAGTGATTATTCTTACTGCGGCTTTTTGTTGGGTTATTATTGGCTTTAGGTGTGTTGCTGCAGTTGAACCCCAAGCACAGATAGCATAGGTGAGGTATGGATATATAAGTGAATGGTATAGTGTGAGAAGGGCAGTTTGCGGCACGTAGTATCGTATCTTGGAGAGGATCCCAACCGTTTTGGATACTTTTTTGGTTATGTGTTGGATATGGGTGCTGAAGTTCAGTTTGTTGTCGAGGTATAGGCCTAGGAATTTGCCCTCATTATGCCTGGCATAATGTAGTAGGTTTTGTCAGTGTTAAGCGTAAGTTTATTGGCTGTCATCCAAGTCGATATTTTGATCAGCTCCTCGTTAACAATGGTGTTGAGGGTGGCAAGATTAGGGTGGGAGATGACATAAGTCGTGTCGTCAGCAAAGAGAATGGGGTTCAGGAGTTGAGATATGTTTGGAAGATCATTGATGTATATGAGGAAGAGCAGGGGACCAAGGACACTTCCCTGCGGAACTCCAGTATCAAGTGGCTGTGTTGTTGATGCTGTGTCTTTAATGGTGACATACTGATACCTATTAGTAAGGTAAGATTTGAAATATGCAAGCGCATGGCCTCTTATACCATAATGGTCAAGTTTGTGGAGTAGGATGTCGTGGTCTACTGTGTCAAAAGCTTTTCTTAGGTCAATAAAAATTCCTAGTGGATATTCCTTATTTTCCAATGCTGTGTAAAGAGGAGATCTAGCATTTTTATGATTGCATCGTTAGTGCTTTTATTTTTCCTGAATCCAAATTGGCAGGGGTTGAGTATGTTTTGTGACGTTATAAATGATTCTAGTCTCCTGTGCACGAGTTTCTCGAAGATTTTGGATAGCAATGGTAAGTTTGATATTGGCCCATAGTTGTTTAAATCTGTAGGGTCACCACCTTTATGTATTGGTGTAACCCTTGCCATCTTGAGTAGTTTCGGGAAGGTGCTAGTTTCTAGTGACTTGTTAAAAAGTAATGAGATAGCATGCGAGAGGACATGGGCCGCTCTCTTGTACAATAATGGTGGGACATGAGACAGATTTCCTGAGTTATTTTTAAGTGACTTTATAATCTCGGTGACTTCCGTGGGCTCAGTTGGAGCAAGATAGAAGGAATTTGGGAAATTCCCATCTAGGTAGTCCCCGGCATGGGCATTGGTACGTGGGATTTTATTGGCGAGATTAGAACCTATGGTTGAGAAGAAGTCATTTATCTTGTTAGCTGTGTCAGTCTGATCAACCAGAATGTTACTGCTGGCCGCATGTAAACCAATGTACAAACCACAGCCCGGCTGATCAGGTACTGACTTAGGTGTCTGTCCAACGCCACCTTGAAGACAGTCAGGGGTCTATTAGTAATCCCCCTTGTGTATGCTGGGAGGCAGTTGAACAGTCTTGGGCCCCTGACACTTACTGTGTTGTCTCTTGTATCGATCGCATCGCATCGCTGTCTCTTGTATCGATCGCATCTGCTAGAAAAATGACAGGATGGATAATGAGAACCTTCAAAACGAGGGATGCCAAGCCCATGATGACACTCTTCAGGTCACTTGTTCTATCTAGGCTGGAATATTGCTGCACACTAACAGCACCTTTCAAGGCAGGTGAAATTGCTGACCTAGAAAATGTACAGAGAACCTTCACGGCACGCATAACGGAGATAAAACACCTCAATTACTGGGAGCGCTTGAGGTTCCTGAACGTATTCCCTGGAATGCAGGCGGAAGAGAGACATGATTATATACACCTGGAAAATCCTAGAGGGACTAGTACCGAACTTGCACACGAAAATCACTCACTACGAAAGCAAAAGACTTGGCAGACGATGCACCATCCCCCCAATGAAAAGCAGGGGTGTCACTAGCACGTTAAGAGACCATAAATAAGTGTCAGGGGCCCAAGACTGTTCAACTGCCTCCCAGCATACATAAGGGGGATTACCAACAGACCCCTGGCAGTCTTCAAGCTGGCACTGGACAAGCACCTAAAGTCGGCTCCTGATCAGCCGGGCTGTGGCTCGTACGTTGGTTTGCGTGCAGCCAGCAGTAACAGCCTGGTTGATCAAGCTCTGATCCACCAGGAGGCCTGGTCACAGACCGGGCCGCGGGGGCGTTGACCCCCAGAACTCCCTCCAGATAAACTCCAGGTAAACACGTGGCCCCCCTGCTTCTCATTGAGGTAATGTTGCATCTGTTCAGTCTTTTGCTTTAGTAGGGAGTGATTTTCATGTGCAGGTTTGGTACCAAGCCCTCTAGAATTTTCCAAGTGTATATTATCATGCATCTTTCTCGCCTGCATTCCAGGAAATACAAATCAAGGAACTTCAACCGTTCCCAGTAATTATCGTACTTATGCATGCCATGAAAGTTCTCTGTACATGCTCCGGGTCAGCAATTTCACCAGCCTTGAAGGGGGCAGTTAGTGTACAACAGTATTCCAGCCTAGAGTGAACAAGCGATTTGAAGAGAATCATCATGGGCTTGGCATCCCTAGTTTTGAAGGTTCTCATTATCCATCCTATCATTTTTCTAGCAGATGAGATAGATACATTGTTGTGGTCTTTGAAGGTGAGATCCTCAGACATTATCACTTCCAGATCTTTCACATTAGTTTTTCACTCCATAGTGTGGTTAGAATTTGTTTTATACTCCGATAAAGTTTTAATTTCCTCAAGTTTTCCATATCTGAATAGTTGAAATTTCTCTTCATTGAACTTTGTACTGTTTTCTGCAGCTCATTTAAAGATTTGGTTGATGTCTGCCTGGAGTCTTGCAGTCTTTGATGGAGGACACTGTCATGGCAATTCAAGTGTCATCTGCAAAGGAAGACATGGAGCTATGGCCTACGTCTCTGTCTATTTCAGATATGAGGCTGAGGAACAGGATGGGAGCGAGTACTGTGCATTTTGGAGCAGAGCTTTTCATTGTAGCCACCTCAGACTTTATTTATTATAAAATTTTGTGTTCTATTTGTTAGGAAGTTGTAGATCCATCTACCAATTCATGTTATTCCTTTGTCACGCATTTTGTGCGTTATTACACAATGGTCACACTTGTCGAAGTGCTTCTGAACTGTCAATCCCTATTGCTCACATAATAAATCTATCAATCACCACTAATACCGTACCAGAGGGGTTCAAGGAGGCCAGAGTTACTACTATCTTCAAGAAAAATAGTAGGTCTGATGTAAGCAACTATAGGCCTGTTAGTATACTCAGTATAACATCTAAAATTCTAGAGAGGGCGGTGTATTCTCAAGTAGTTAAGTACCTTCCAATTTGTGCACACATACAGAGGTACAAAAAAATACAGATAAGAGCAGTATGCCAAAGCCACTTATACTATGCATAGCATTACGGGCTGGCTTAAAATTAACTTAAGATTAACTAAGCAATGATTAATGACAACAACATTCTCCATAGCTATCAATCGGGCTTTAGAAGATCCTACTCAACCGACACCTCCCTAATTAATCTGATGGATTACCTGAGAACTGAAATGTCAAAGGGGAGCCTCATAGGTATGGTAACCTTAGACCTGCAAAAGGCCTTCGATACTGTCAACCACAATATATTATGTAATAAACTTCAAGCTATCGGTATAGGTTCTGTAGACTGGTTTAAGTCCTACCTTAGCAACAGGAGACAAATAGTCAAAATCAACAAAACAGAATCAGAACCCCTGCCGATAGCATGTGGAGTTCCCCAAGGTAGTATTCTGGGTCCCTTACTATTATGTTATGTCAATGATATGCCTATCAGTGTCAAGTGCAAACTCCTACTGTATGCAGATGACAGTGCTCTGTTAGTGTCAGGTAAAGACCCACAAGATATAGCTAATGTTTTAACACTGGAACTGGAGTCCCGCAGCAAATGGTTAATAGACAACAAACTATCATTACACCTAGGGAAAACTGAAGTCATTCTCTTTGGCACGAAACATAAACTGAGAAGGGTAAATAATTTTAATGTCCAGTGTAATAGGGAGCTCATCACTTCAGTTTTCTCAGTAAAATATCTGGGAATCCCCTTTGACCCATGCATGTCAGGAGAATTGATAGGGAACAGTATGGTAAAAAAAGCGAATGCCAGACTGAAGTTCCTGTGTCTACCTACTGAGGCTCGCAGGACCCTATGTCTAGCCCTTATACAATGCCATATGGATTACACTTGCTCTTCATGGTACTCTGCCTTGACAAAAAAAAAAAAACTGAAAGATAGACTGCAAATCACCCAGAACAAAATCGTAAGATTCATCCTGGGGCTGGGACCAAGAGAACATGTAGGCCAGGATGAATTACAGCAGTTGGATATGCTGAATGTTGAAGACAGAGTAAAACAACTGAAGCTAAATCATGTTTATAAAATTGCTCACAAACAGTGTCCAGAATATCTTGCTGTCAATTTTGTCAAGGTTGGGAACCAAAGCAATCATAGTACTAGGGGGAGAGAGCACAACTTTGTAGTACCACAGTCATTGGCCAGGCTTCAAACACCTTTTATTGTACAGCAATAAAGGAATGGAACAGACTGACTGCCCGCACATGTCAAAGCCAGTCATAGCATGAACCAGTTCAAGAAGAGTGTCAAAAGGTGTCTGATGAATGTAGCTACAGAAAGGGAGGGGAATGATTTTCTATTTTTTAGCTAACATACGTGTAAATTTTACCTTATTCCTAGTAATGACTCTCGTATTGTAGATAGTCTTAATGACCCTCGTGTAGTAGATAGTCTTAATGACCCTCGTGTAGTAGATAGTCTTAATGACCCTCGTGTAGTAGATAGTCTTAATGACCCTCGTGTAGTAGATAGTCTTAATGACCCTCGTGTAGTAGATAGTCTTAATGACCCTCGTGTAGTAGTCTTAATGACCCTCGTGTAGTAGATAGTCTTAATGACCCTGGTGTAGTAGATAGTCTTAATAGTACGATAATAAGATGTTATCGTCATTATAGAATAGTAATAAGATAGTATCACCTTTATATTATAATAATAAGGTAAAAGGACCCAAATGGAAATAAGTCACTCTGTCTGACTTTTTTTGGGTTATCCCAGGTACTTTACACATATGCTGCTATGTATAATAATCTATGTAACTGGATTTGTGTATACCTGGTGTATACCTGGTGTATACCTGGTGTATACCTGGTGTATACCTGGTGGTTAAAACTCTCCCTTCACAGGATGAGGGTCTGGGTTCGATTCCCAGCACGGGTAGAAACATTGGGCGTGTTTCTTTACACCTGTTGTCTATGTTCACCCATCAGTAAAATGGGTACCTGGGTGTTAGTAGACTGGTGTGGGTCGCATCCTGGGACCCACCGAAGCATTAACGACAGACTTTTCTGCATAGTTCACCAGTTTCTTAGTTTGACAACGATAGATGGACCAAAAACCAAAAAGAAGACGCGTTTCATTAGCAAATACAGTTATGTGTACTATACAGAGTTCGTTTAACATCTTTATTATGCACCCCATACCCATCCTGTGGGCGAGTCACCCCGTACCCATCCTGTGGGCGAGTCACCCCATACCCATCCTGTGGGCGAGTCACTCCGTACCCATCCTGTGGGCGAGTCACCCCGTACCCATCCTGTGGGCGAGTCACTCCATACACATCCTGTGGGCGAGTCACCCCGTACCCATCCTGTGGGCGAGTCACCCCATACCCATCCTGTGGGCGAGTCACCCCGTACCCATCCTGTGGGCGAGTCACCCCATACCCATCCTGCGGGCGATAGTCACCCCATACCCATCCTGTGGGCGAGTCACCCCGTACCCATCCTGTGGGCGAGTCACCCCATACCCATCCTGCGGGCGATAGTCACCCCATACCCATCCTGTGGGCGAGTCACCCCTACCCATCCTGTGGACGATAGTCACCCCATACCCATCTGTGGGCGATAGTCACCCCATTCCCATCCTGTGGGCGATAGTCACCCCATGCCCATCATGTGGGCGATAGTCACCCCATACCCATCATGTGGGCGATAGTCACCCCATACCCATCCTGTGGGCGATAGTCACCCCATATCCATCCTGTGGGCGATAGTCACCCCATACCCATCATGTGGGCGATAGTCACCCCATATCCATCCTGTGGGCGATAGTCACCCCATACCCATCCTGTGGGCGATAGTCACCCCATACCCATCCTGTGGGCGATAGTCACCCCATACCCATCCTGTGGGCGATAGTCACCCCATACCCATCCTGTGGGCGAGTCACCCCGTACCCATCCTGTGGGCGATAGTCACCCCATACCCATCCTGTGGGCGAGTCACCCCGTACCCATCCTGTGGGCGAGTCACCCCGTACCCATCCTGTGCGCGATAGTCACCCCATACCCATCCTGTGGGCGATAGTCACCCCATACCCATCATGTGGGCGATAGTCACCCCATACCCATCCTGTGGGCGAGTCACCCCATACCCATCCTGTGGGCGATAGTCACCCCATACTCATCCTGTGGGCGATAGTCACCCCATATCCATCCTGTGGGCGATAGTCACCCAATACCCATCCTGTGGGCGATAGTCACCCAATACCCATCCTGTGGGCGATAGTCACCCAATACCCATCCTGTGGGCGATAGTCACCCCATATCCATCCTGTGGGCGATAGTCACCCAATACCCATCCTGTGGGCGATAGTCACCCAATACCCATCCTGTGGGCGATAGTCACCCAATACCCATCATGTGGGCGATAGTCAAAAGAATACATAGTGGGTCCGGGAAATGGACCCCAAAGTCAAGATAGCTGAGCAAGTTACAAAGTCATGATAGCTGAGCAAGTTACAAAGTCATGATAGCTGAGCAAGTTACAAAGTCATGATAGCTGAGCAAGTTACAAAGTCATGATAGCTGAGCAAGTTACAAAGTCATGATAGCTGAGCAAGTTACAAAGTCATGATAGCTGAGCAAGTTACAAAGTCAAGATAGCTGAGCAAGTTACAAAGTCATCATGATAGCTGAGCAAGTTACAAAGTCAAGATAGCTGAGCAAGTTACAAAGTCATGATAGCTGAGCAAGTTACAAAGTCATGATAGCTGAGCAAGTTACAAAGTCATGATAGCTGAGCAAGTTACAAAGTCAAGATAGCTGAGCAAGTTACAAAGTCGGCGGTGGTGACGATAATGTTGGGGTCGTTGGCGAGGTTCTTAAGGGCAGTGATGTATCGTCTAGGAAGATTAGAAGAAGAAGGTTCACATAAAGCTGCAGTGAGAAGGCCCTGTATATAACCTATCTGGAAGTTGCTGTCACTGTGTCTATGGTTCCTGGTAACTAGATTGAGTTGATAGTTAGGTTTGCGTATGTTGGTGGTAAATTTGAGTCCCAGACTCAGTGCTTGTTTCTCGTAGTCGGTTAAGGTGCGTGACGATAAGTTGTTTATCAGGGATTCGCGTCCCATTTCCTTCCATCGACTGTAGTGCAGAGGTACTGAAGTTTGCGATTGAGTTTGATCTTCTGTTGGAGGTTAGCTGTGGTGACTGTGCTGAGAATATGCTCAGCAGTGTGTTGGTCTATCTGAAGATTGGCCCTCATATTCCTTGCAGTTTCAAAGGTTTCCTTAGCGATGTTAGAAAGTTCTTCGGCACATTCAGTTAAGTAAGCTTGGGTAGCTGGAGAGAAGGGGTGCTTGGAGTTGGAGAGTTGTGCAGGAGTAGACTTAGGGATCACCTTCTCTGCCAGGCAATCTTGTAGGAAGTTGTGTCTGTTGCGATAGCTGTGAGCACGAAGAAGGGTGTCCAAATAACGTCTGCATGAAATGTCCATTATGTTGCGGTGTCCGACAGATTGTAATAAAGTTGGTAGAATTACCGACAATATGTAAAGTAAAAGGACACAAGTGCAACTAATGTGACATTTTATTGTGGCAATGTTTCGCTCTCCAGGAGCTTTATCAAGCCATTACAAACAATATATGGACACAGAGGGTATATATAGGCTCAGAGTGAGGTGCAATACTAGTGAGGTACCATTTCGATGTTCACTAGTGGTGGTAGTAGTAGTAGTAGTAGTGACAAAAGTAATACAATATGGTAGAGCAATTAATTCGTAAATGAGAAAAAGGATATAAAAGCTATTACTTGGGTAACATAAAAATAGGTTGGGCAAATATAGACTTGAAAGAGGCAGCTTGTTTCAGTGTTCACTCCTTGTATGTGCTTGTGTAGTATAACAGGAGAGACTATGTGATGGCAGGCTTTACTGTTTTCAGGAGGATTCTTGCTAAGACTTCGGAGATGGTGAAACTGCCGTTGTTTTGTTTAATTGTATTCGAAACAGCGATCAGTGCTGATTCGAGGCATTTGCGTCTACGGAAATTAGTTTCTTTGATCACTAATTGGGCGTCACTGAATTTCATGAGATGATTGGTGGAATTTCGGTGTTGTACACAGGCGTTGTTCAAGTTATCGTTTCTACATGCGTAAATGTGTTCATTGAGGCGGGTGTCGAGGTTTCTTGCTGTTTCACCTACGTAAATCTTGTCACAGCCTCCACAGGGTATAGTGTAAACTCCTGCATTGACTGGTTCGTGATGCTTGGATTTTGTCCTGGTTAGATCCTTTATTGAAGTGCTAGAAGCGATGGCGACTCTGGTGTTAGCTTGTGAAAGTACTTTTGAGACGTTCAGTGCAACCTGGCTGTTGGGAAGAATTATAACTTTGTTGGGAGTGGTGTTGGTGCGTGGAGAATTAATGATCTGAAGAGCTCTTTTCTTGCAGTCTTTGATGAAAAAAGAAGGAAAATGTAACTCAGTGAATGTTTGGTGAATGTATGTACATTCCTCGTCAAGAAACTCAGGACTACAAATTCGGTATGCTCTTAGGAAAAACCCGATGATGATGCCTCTTTTGGTCTTGGTATCTTGACTGGAATAGAAGTGTGTGAGATCATTTTTATTGGTGGGTTTCCGATAAACTTGAAATCTTAGGTTGTTGTCTACTTTGTGAATGAGGACGTCGAGGAAAGGTATCTTGTCATTGGACTCTTCTAGTGTAAACTGGATCGCCGGTTCAACTGCGTTGAGCCTTGCCTGAAGATCCCGTACATCAAAACGTTTGGGAGTTATTACGAGGACGTCGTCCACGTAACGTAACCAAGTGACGCTTGAAGGGATGATGTTGGCGAAGTGTTCGGACTCTAGGTGTTCCATGTATAAGTTGGCTAGGACGGCACTGATGGGGGACCCCATTCCCATGCCGTAGGTTTGTTTGTAGAGCTTGTTATTGAAAGAAAAACAGTTGAAATTAACACAGAGTTCAATCAAGTCAACAAAATCTCCGGGAGGTAGAGGAAGATTAAGGTCCTGATTGACTTTACGTCGTAGAACCTCGATTGCTTTTTTGGTAGGTACTTTTGTGAAGAGGGAAGTCACATCCAAACTGCTTAGTTTCTTGTTACGGATGGAGAGGTTGTGTCTGTTGCTATCGCAACAGACACAACTTCCTACAAGATTGCCTGGCAGAGAAGGTGATCCCTAAGTCTACTCCTGCACAACTCTCCAACTCCAAGCACCCCTTCTCTCCAGCTACCCAAGCTTACTTAACTGAATGTGCCGAAGAACTTTCTAACATCGCTAAGGAAACCTTTGAAACTGCAAGGAATATGAGGGCCAATCTTCAGATAGACCAACACACTGCTGAGCATATTCTCAGCACAGTCACCACAGCTAACCTCCAACAGAAGATCAAACTCAATCGCAAACTTCAGTACCTCTGCACTACAGTCGATGGAAGGAAATGGGACGCGAATCCCTGATAAACAACTTATCGTCACGCACCTTAACCGACTACGAGAAACAAGCACTGAGTCTGGGACTCATGATAGCTGAGCAAGTTACAAAGTCAAGGTAGCTGAGCAAGTTACAAAGTCATGATAGCTGAGCAAGTTACAAAGTCATGATAGCTGAGCAAGTTACAAAGTCATGATAGCTGAGCAAGTTACAAAGTCAAGATAGCTGAGCAAGTTACAAAGTCAAGATAGCTGAGCAAGTTACAAAGTCATGATAGCTGAGCAAGTTACAAAGTCATGATAGCTGAGCAAGTTACAAAGTCATGATAGCTGAGCAAGTTACAAAGTCAAGATAGCTGAGCAAGTTACAAAGTCATGATAGCTGAGCAAGTTACAAAGTCATGATAGCTGAGCAAGTTACAAAGTCATGATAGCTGAGCAAGTTACAAAGTCAAGATAGCTGAGCAAGTTACAAAGTCAAGATAGCTGAGCAAGTTACAAAGTCAAGATAGCTGAGCAAGTTACAAAGTCAAGATAGCTGAGCAAGTTACAAAGTCAAGATAGCTGAGCAAGTTAGGAAGGTAATGTAACTTGGTGGCCTGGTGGCTAAAGCTCCTGCTTCACACACGCGGAGGACCCGGGTTCGATTCCCGGCGGGTGGAAACATTTCGACACGTTTCCTTACACCTGTTGTCCTGTTCACCTAGCAGCAAATAGGTACCTGGGTATTAGTCGACTGGTGTGGGTCGCATCCTGGGGGACAAGATTAAGGACCCCAATGGAAATAAGTTAGACAGTCCTCGATGACGCACTGACTTTCTTGGGTTATCCTGGGTGGCTAACCCTCCGGGGTTAAAAATCCTAACGAAATCTTATCTTATCTTACATTAACTTGCTCAGCTATCAAAACTTTGAGAATGAATGAAAGAAAATGAACATTATAGAAAACTGGACGTGCTACGTCCATGGGTGAACTAATGTAAGTTTATTTAGGTACAAGTACACATGTATACAGTTACACAAATTATCATACATAGTAACATATGTGTAGATTACCCACTTAGGATAAACACTCCCAAAAGTCAGACAAAGTGACTTATTTCCAATGATGTGTTTGTCATGTTAATGTCACTTCTGGTGTATGACAGTTTAAGAACACAGCCACACAATATCTAATGAATGAAACTACAGAAAGTCAGAGTCAAAATCGATGATTTATTTCCACATGATACGGTGTTAGTACAGAGATGTGTGATATATACACTGGGAGGCCTGGTCAAGGTCGGGGCCGGGGGGCGTTGACCCCCTGGAACAACCTCCACAGTAGCCCATACTTAATATATTCATACTATATATTCATTTTTGTGTTGCCTCACTTGTAATAGTTTCACTAGTGATACAGAATAATAAGATTGTATTTATATGTATATCTATATTAAATAAAACTATATATAATAAGAGGATCACAGTGGAAATAATCCAGTTTGAATTTATTGGGTTATTCTAGGTTAAATTCTTTTTATTTTACTGTAGAAAGTAATATAGGTGTGACTCACGAAATCGTAATGACACGATTGCAAACAAACCATACCACGGGTGGGATTTGAACCCGCGACGGTCTGGAGTTTTGAGACTCTGACCGCGGGTTCAAATCCCACCCGTGGTATGGTTTGTTTGCAATCGTGTCATTATGATTTCGTGAGTCATGTTGACGGCTTTGAGGGGACTAGAGCTAGAGTTCGTCACGGCCATGCTAGCGGGAGATTCGTCTGTAAAAATTTGCATTTGAGGACACAGTGGTGCCTATGCTAACCTTCCTATGGCGTAGAAATACACCTAGTTGGACGAATCTTATGAAGCTAGCTGGTCCTGTGGCTAACGCGACGGTCTGGAGTTTTAAGACTCTCTGACCGCGGGTTCAAATCCCACCCGTGGTATGGTTTAATGTAGGCATACCTGGAGGATGTTTCGGGGGGTCAACGCCCCCGCGGCCAGGTCCATGACCAAGCCTCGTGGTGGATCAGGGCCTGATCAACCAGGCTGTTACAGCTGGCCGCACGCAAACTATCGTACGAACCACAGACCGGTTGGTCAGGTACTGATTTTAGTTGTCTGTTCAGCACCTTCTTGAAGACAGCCAGGGTTATTGACGACAGTCAGGGGTATTGAAGACAGCCAGGGTTGTTGAAGACAGTCAGGGGTACTGAAGACAGCCAGGGGTATTGAAGACAGTCAGGGTTATTGAAGACAGTCAGGGGTATTGAAGACAGCCAGGGGTATTGAAGACAGTCAGGGGTATTGAAGACAGCCAGGGGTATTGAAGACAGCCAGGGGTCTTGAAAACAGCCAGGGTTATTGAAGACAGCCAGGGGTATTGAAGACAGCCAGGGGTCTTGAAGACAGCCAGGGTTGTTGATGACAGCCAGAGGTCTTGAAGACAGCCAGGGGTCTTGAAGACAGCCAGGGTTGTTGATGACAGCCAGGGGTCTTGAAGACAGCCAGGGGTCTTGAAGACAGCCAGGGGTATTGAAGACAGTCAGGGGTATTGAAGACAGCCAGGGGTATTGAAGAGTCAGGGGTATTGAAGACAGCCAGGGGTATTGAAGACAGTCAGGGGTATTGAAGACAGCCATGGGTATTGAAGACAGTCAGGGGTATTGAAGACAGCCAGGGGTATTGAAGACAGCCAGGGATATTGAAGACAGTCAGGGGTATTGAAGATAGCCATGGGTATTGAAGACAGTCAGGGGTATTGAAGACAGCCAGGAGTATTGAAGACAGTCAGGGGTATTGAAGACAGCCAGGGGTATTGAAGACAGTCAGAGGTATTGAAGACAGCCAGGGGTCTTGAAGACAGCCAGGGGTATTGAAGACAGAGGTATTGAAAACAGCCAGGGGTATTGAAGACAGTCAGAGGTATTGAAGACAGCCAGGGGTATTGAAGACAGTCAGAGGTATTGAAGACAGTCAGAGGTATTGAAGACAGTCAGGGGTATTGAAGACAGCCAGGGGTCTTGAAGACAGCCAGGGGTCTTGAAGACAGCCAGGGATGTTGAAGACAACCAGGGCTGTTGAAGACAGCCAAGGGGTCTATAAGTAATCCCCCTTATATATGGTGAGAATCAGTTGAACAGTCTTGGGCCCCTGACACTTATTGTATTGCCTGTCAGTGTACTGCACAATAACACCACCTTTCAAGGCAGGTGAAATTGCTGACCTAGAAAATGTACAGAGAACTTTCACGGCTCGCATAACGGAGATAAAACACCTCAATTACTGGGAGCGCTTGAGGTTCCTAAACCTGTACTCCCTGGAACGCAGGCGGGAGAGATACATGATTATATACACCTGGAAAATCCTAGAGGGACTAGTACCGAACTTGCACACGAAAATCACTCACTACGAAAGCAAAAGACTTGGCAGGCGATACAACATCCCCTCAATGAAAAGCAGGGGTGTCACTAGCACGTTAAGAGACCATACAATAAGTGTCAGGGGCCCGAGACTGTTCAACTGCCTCCCAGCATACATAAGGGGGATTACCAACAGACCCCTGGCAGTCTTCAAGCTGGCACTGGACAAGCACCTAAAGTCAGTTCCTGACCAGCCGGGCTGTGGCTCGTACGTTGGTTTGTGTGCAGCCAGCAGCAACAGCCTGGTTGATCAGGCTCTGATCCACCAGGAGGCCTGGTCACAGACCGGGCCGCGGGGGCGTTGACCCCCGGAACTCTCTCCAGGTAAACTCATGGCGCCCCTGCTTCTGATGGGAGGATGTCCCACCACCTGTCAAGTCTTACTTTAGTACAATTATCATACATAATAACATGTGTAAATCACCTAAGTTTATTTAAGCACAGGTACACATAAATACAATAATCATACATGGATACGAGACCAAAATAAACTGACCTCCCTAAATGCCCTACATACTATAAGCTTCTCGCAAAATCTGCAGTCAAAAAAAACTTAAGAGGTACATAATGGGTCCAGGGACTGGGGCCCCAAAGTTATGATAGCTGAAGAGAGTATAGTGTCTTTATTATTATTAAATTTGATGTCGAGCAAGGTTTTCGAATAGTGTGGTTGATGACGTCACGGAGGCAGGAGGCGGTCGCGGCCTCTGATTGGTTGTTTTAAAGGTGCCGCTTCTACCCCCGAGATCGATGCTGTTTTGGTCAAAGTTCCCCGCCTCTGGGGAAATTTATCCCAGCGCTCTGTGAACCTTCGATCTTACCATCTGGATTTTTATATAATTTTTATTATTATCTATATTTTAATGAGATATATATATATTAACCTGGTGTTGTTCTCTATTACTGGTCACCTGGTAAGACGGAAGACCTGTTATAAAGGTCAGTTTTCCTTGCTATTGAGGTATATTTATGGATTTTTATTTTGTTATTGTTCATTTATTAGATTTTACAATTAAATGGAATAAAATGAATATACACATAATAATGTATTTCTGAAAGTGTAATTAAGTATATGGACGTAAACAAATATATGTAACTTTGAGCAGATTACGAGTGACAGATATTTTATCGAGGATATTTTAGCAATTTAAAGTTTATTTGAGTAAATTTCAATAAATATGTCGTGAATAACGTGAAAATTAATTTGGAAATTGGTCGAAATTGAAAAAAAAACATAGAAACATGTATATAAATTTCATCTCTTAACAAAAAATAGATACCTTTTATTATAAGAGAAATAAATTTTGTAATGTGAGGCTTAAAATTTTATTGGTATATTGAAAATAGTGAGAAAATATATCTAAAATCACAAGAAAGGCATCATTAGCAAAACGCTCCCTCAAAACCCGACGGGGCTTTTATCTATCATATTAAACAATGAAGTGAATCAAATAGATGGAAAAAGTATCATAAACCTCTGAAAACACACAAATGGGTATATGAGGTTGTTAAATAAGACAAAATAAGGTAGGATAGTCTTTGTGTAGTGGCGGGGGAAGATTGGGTTGTGGCGGGGAAGGTGGCGGGGAGGTGGGGAGGTGGCGGGGAGGTGGCGGGGGAGGAGCGGGGAGAGAGACGCGCCAACACTTGTGCTGCTCAGGCAGGTTATGTCCCACGCCGCCCTCCACACGCCCCGGTCATGGAGAAGAGGATAGAACTGGAGAGACGGGGCAGAAGTCCTTCCAAGGTATGTGTTGTGAGGGTAGGATGGGGCAGGAGGAGGGTAGGAAGGCGGGTAATGAGGAGAGGAGTGAGCTGCGTCATACGGTGATAGGCCATCCTTCTCGTCCCTTTGACAGGTGTGGTGGGTATGGGACGTCCCTTGCGTCCATAGGCGTCCCTGGGCGGGTGTGCCCCTCCCGGGGCATGGTGTAGACGCCAGGGTACGTTGGGGAGGGTAGGGGCAGCTGGTGTTACCCGGCCAGCATCACCATCTCTTCCACAACACCTTGTTCACCTCTCAGTCTTCATCAGCATGCTTCCTCCTGCACCACCTGCCACACCACCGAGCCATCTGCCACACCACCAAGCCACCTGCCAGACTACCAAGCCACCTGCCACACCACCAGTCCAACTGCCACACCACAAAGCCACCTGCCACACCAAACAACTTGCTAAACCACTCGGCCACCTACTAGATCTCTGAGCCAGCTGCCAGACCTCTTAGCCAGCTGCCAGACCTCTTAGCATACTGTCAGAGCTCTCAGCCACCTGGCAGACCTCCCAACCAACTTTAAAAATACTCCACCAGCTGTGTGACCTCAGAGTCAGCTGTCAGACCTCCCTGCCACCTGTGTACCTCACTAACCAGCTGCTGGACCTCATAAACTAACTACTAGACCTCACTTGCCAGCCACTGGATCTCACTAGCCAGCTGTTAGACCTCACTAGCCAGCTGTTAGATCTCACTAGCTAGCTGCCAGACCTCACTAGCTAGCTGCCAGACCTCACTAGCTAGCTGCCAGACCTCACTAGCCAGCCACTAGACCTCACTAGCCAGCTGCCAGACCTCACTAGCTAGCTGCCAGACCTCACTAGCCAGCCACTAGACCTCACTAGCCAGCCACTAGACCTCACTAGCCAGCCACTAGACCTCACTAGCCAGCTGCCAGACCTCACTAGCCAGCTGCCAGACCTCACTAGCTAGCTGCCAGACCTCACTAGCTAGCTGCCAGACCTCACTAGCCAGCCACTAGACCTCACTAGCCAGCTGCCAGACCTCACTAGCTAGCTGCCAGACCTCACTAGCCAGCTGCCAGACCTCACTAGCTAGCTGCCAGACCTCACTAGCCAGCCACTAGACCTCACTAGCTAGCTGCCAGACCTTACTAGCTAGCTGCCAGACCTCACTAGCCAGCCACTAGACCTCACTAGCTAGCTGCCAGACCTCACTAGCTAGCTGCCAGACCTCACTAGCCAGCCACTAGACCTCACTAGCCAGCTGCCAGACCTCACTAGCCATCCACTAGACCTCACTAGCCATCCACTAGACCTCACTAGTCAGCCACTAGACCTCACTAGCCAGCCACTAGACCTCACTAGCCATCCACTAGACCTCACTAGTCAGCCACTAGACCTCACTAGCCAGCCACTAGACCTCACTAGCCAGCTGCCAGACCTCACTAGCCATCCACTAGACCTCACTAGCCATCCACTAGACCTCACTAGTCAGCCACTAGACCTCACTAGCCAGCTGCCAGACCTCACTAGCCATCCACTAGACCTCACTAGCCATCCACTAGACCTCACTAGTCAGCCACTAGACCTCACTAGCCAGCCACTAGACCTCACTAGCCAGCCACTAGACCTCACTAGCCAGCCACTAGACCTCACTAGCCAGCTGTTGGATCTAACCAGCTGCCACTCTCATTACTGTTAAGCCCCCTTTAAAATTTAACAAGTGTTATTAGCTGTTCATTTCCAGCAGATGAGACCTCCATTTTTTTGCTTGTGTGGTGTTCTTGGAGCTGTGTTGAAGGTTCCTTGAAAGGGGAGGGAGGGTGGTACATTGATACCAGGATGGGATATTGCTCCAAGGAATTAGAGCTACTATCTTCATCTTTGGATTAAATCAGGTTCATGTGGGGGTTAGCACTTTTCTATGAATGTAATGCGCTGTATGACCCTTGTAGGTTTAACACTTCTTTATTATAATAATATGAATATAATGTGGGAAGAATGGGCATAATATTCCTGCATTACTAGATGGCGTCTTAACCCTAGAGTGCAGCTCCTTGTATATACGTATAACCATTCAGTTTTTTAGAATACTTTCCCCAAATTAGTTGTACACTGTATGCAACAATATTTGCTTTTTGTGAATTAATATACTGCACCTTTTTTTTTTTTTTTTTTTTTTTTCATCAAAACTAACTTAGCAACGTTACCCAAAATTGATAAAATTAACATATTATATATAGATTTATTAAATCCTTACCAATCTGTCTTAGGTCAACCTAAACCTATGTAGTATTTTAATTGTCATGCATAATTAGTAACACCACACCACCTGATTTCCACATTATGAATTCTCCGCATAATATTTACACCACACATTACCCTTAGACAGGACATTTCCACTGCCTTCAGCCTCTTCACTGCAGCATTTACAACCCATGCTTCACACCCATATAAGAGTCTCAGTACCACTATTCTCTTGTACATTCCTTTCTTTGCCTCACACTCGTGCACATATACACACGTACATAATATACCCAATATACACTCGTACTACTCCGCCTATTTTATGTATAGGACAATCATTTCCAATGTAAACTTTTCCTTGATAACTGCAACAGAACACACAGGCATAATACAACACACAAAAACCAACTTGATATCCCCCATATCCGACTCAACCTGTGTGAAAACTTACGCACATAAAGGATTATGAGATCTGGAACTCCCTACCTGAAGCATTGAAAGGTACCCTTTCTGCCAGTTCTTTCAGAACTATTGTTAAAAAATACCTTATCTCCTAATGTAATATAGACAGCAATATGCTATGTCAAACAGCTACAGCTTTCATCCAATTCTGTCCCTGTTCTCTAACAGTCTTCTGTCAACTCCTATACATAATTGGCAACATATATTGTCCCATTTTGTTTGTATTGTAACTTGCTGTATCTTCACCGTTTCTGTTCGACCCCCAAAAAATAAGTTTTAATGTATAATTCTTTCGTAATTGCCCTTTTGTCATTGGCTACATTCCTTATTGTACTTATGATTGTAGTTAACTGCACATGAAATCCTACTTAATTAATATGCTATGTTTAGTTCTTAAGTTGCATGTGAGCCTTGTGATTAGTTGCCAAAATACATTACATTATTAGTGACTCTTTGGTGCCTACTATTGTATTAATACCTTAAACTACAATATTTGTATGGTTTAAAGAAATAAACATCATTATGAGAACATAAGAATAGAGGAACAATGCAACAGGCCTACTGGCCCATACTAGGCAAGTCTCTTAAATCCAACCTCTCCCACCTACATATTCCCAGATCTACCCAAGAAGTTAGATTCAGTATCTACATATGTACATACATTTATATATGCATACACACACATGTATGTGCATTGTGGATATATGGGCCAGCATGCCACCAGACAAGCCTGGACCAGGACTGTGCCATGGCAGTAGGAAAATTTGAAACCCATCATAGATTCATGTATACTAACTGTAAAGTACCCATTTTTCTGAAAAGATTTTAAGACTTGATTCTTACAAAATCTGTCAATTACACAAAAGTGTAATAAGCCCTTTTTTGTGGTCCTATGCACTTGTAACCTTTGCATTGAAGTAAGCCATATTGATTATTGGGTTATTCTAGGTTAAATCTATATAGTGTGCACTTTGTGCCCATAATATCTGCATACCATTAAAACCTAAATGAAAACTTTCTTAGTTACTTATTGCCAAGAATCAAGCCTTAGGACTTGGTACAATACTGGTATGTTTGTCATGAACCTTTGTAATAGATACCAACAAATTGGTTTAGAAAGACATGTAAGCACACACCAGGACATATTTATTAGGAAATGTTTTGGTCCTGTGACCTTGATCTCTTCTGATCAAGGTCCCAAGATGGAAATGTTTTCTCATAAATATGTACTAGTGTTTGCTTATGTGTTATGTTTGTATTTTTACTACCTTGTTTATCTTCAAAAATGGTAAACATTTGTTACTTACACTTGTTATTTTCAGATTACAGAGTTGAATTTGGACAATTGCAGGAGCACGTCCATTGTGGGTTTGACAGATGAGTTTGAAAAGCTGGAGGTGTTGAGTCTCATCAATGTTGGCCTAACCTCTCTCAAGGGATTACCAGTGCTTCCCAATCTTCGCAAGGTGAGGCCTTTGTGCGGTTGGATGTTCTGTGATCGTGCCTTAATGTTGGTTAGCAAAAATCTGAAGCCAAGGCCATAGTGCAATAAAGCTGAACTTTTATGTTGGAGAAAAAAAAATCATCCCCCCCCCCCCCTTCCTCCCTTGCTTTTTCCGTTTTTTCTGTCTCTCCTTCATAGATATATAAACTTTTATTTCCAGGTGTTTGAACATACCCTTTTTTGTTTCATCCCTTATCAATTCTATGGTTCACCTTATCTTTCATCTGTTGACATGTCTACTCTCAAATATCTAAATACTTCCACTTACTCCATACTCCTAGTCTGACACTCGGTCTGTCAGTGCCCTGACTTTTCTTTCATCACCTTGCTCATTTTTACGAGACTTAATATACACTAATTAATTACAGTATTACAGTTATTCTATCATTCATTTGTATACATAGTAATGACTGTTTTTGAAGTTTTCTGATTAATTTTTTTTTGGCAACAGATGGCTTGTATTTGTATGTATAGTTACATTAACCCATTCTTACCTCTGATTGTATTTTATTCCTTCAAAGTTGGAATTAAGCGACAACCGAATCTCTGGAGGGTTGAATGCTCTCACCTGCTTACCCAAGCTTGCCTATTTGAACCTCTCTGGAAACAAGATTAAAGACCTGGAAACATTAGAACCTTTGGTAAGTGTGAGTCATTATCATGATTAATCAGTCTGTCAAATTAGTATCTATTAATTTTGTTCCTGCTTTAGACTGCATTTGTCATCAAATTGTTTTGTAGCAGAAAGTTGGTTTGTATAGCTTCCTTGTTGCACCATCATCTTTGCTTTCTGTTTTCATTTCCAATGATAAATTATATGTGCAGAGAGAGCCCTATTGTGTGGAATCTTATCCACATATTTCACTTGACAGATTTTTCATAGAAATAATCTTGCTTAATTCTACTTGAACCAACAAAAATGATATTACAAGAAGACAGGATATTAACCCGTAAACGGTCCAAGCAGATCTACGTTCACTTGTGTAGTGCTACAAAAGTAGATCTACGTTTTTTTTTACATATTTTCAAATATAACAAAAAAAGTAGATCAAAGTTTTTTACACATTTTCAAATGTAAAAAAAACAAAAAGATCTACTTTTTTTACATTCAAATGTTGAAAAAACGTATACTATATACGTTTGGACCGTTTACGGGTTAAATATTGGGAAAACTTGCACACTCGACTCAGAGCAGGAATACAGTTAAAACCGGACCTAGTATCTGTTACAAAAGTAGAAATATCTGAACCCACTTGGTAATAGTTGTCTGACTGTTAGAAATAATAGTTATTACAAGTTATGACTTAGGCAAGAAAAAAGAAAACACAAAACAGAGTTGACTACATGACTATAGGAAAGGAACATGATAATTTCAAAGAAAAATTAATGAAATGTTACTATGGACAAGCAATTTTTTTTTTTTAACACCACCCATCTCCCACTGAAGTAGGGTGACCTGAAAAAGAAGAAATACTTTCACCATCACTCACTCCATCATTGTCTTGCCAGAGGCACGCAGATACTACAGCTAAGATGCTCCCTCCAAACTGAAATATTCCCAGTCCTCCAGAGTGCAGGCACTGTACCCACACTTTAGACTCAAGTCCAGTTAACCTGTTCCCTGAATCCCTTCAGAAATGTTACCTTGCTCACACTCCAACAGCACATCAAATTATAAATACCACTTGCCTTCCCTCCTATATAACACGTTCACACATGCCAGTTGGAAGTATACATTTTGCAAAATATTTGAAAATAGAACAACACACTTCATCTTGAAAAAGAAAACCATCAGAAATAATGAACTGTTGAGCACAGTGCTAGAATGCTAAGGCAAAAAAAAAAAAAAAAAAAATACACTGAATAGGTAGGGAATTAAAAAGTCAAAAATGCATAAAAAAAATGTAGTGGGAGGTTGGGGGGGGGGGGGAATTAGAAAAAGAAATAGTGGACAAGAGCCTGACAAAACTATCTGTCCTATTCAAGTTGGCAAAATTCAAACCTTAATTTAGTAAAAGATGAAATACAAGGAATCAAGGACAAAAAAAAAAAAAATCAAATTATTTCATGTTTTTTACCTGTTTGTTGCAACAGGAGTGAAGCATGATCTTGGTATCCCATCTTCAGATACATTTCATAATTTTTTCTTGGTGTACCTTTGGCTCCATTCATTCTTGATTTGCATGTGTGACCTCTTGTTCCTCCTGTTGAAGTACTGTACTAAGTGAATTTTTAATCTATTCTTTTATAGCCTTATGTGGTATCTAATATTGGATTTTAGGGAGGTAGTATGAAGTACATACAGTGGAACCCAGGTTTTCGTCTTTAATCCGTTCCAGAAGGTCTACTGAAAGTTGATTTGTATGAAAACAAGTAATATTTCCCATAAGAAATAATGTAAATCCAATTAATCCGTTCCAGACACCCAAAAATATTAAAAACAAATACATTTTATAGAGAATAACTATAGTTTTACATACAGAAAACAATGAGAAATAAATATAAATGACTAATGAAATGGATAAATGAACATTTAACATGACTTTTACTGAAGACTCTTATTGGCGTATGGAAGATGGCAAGGAGGGGAGAGGGAGGAGAGATTATTTAGAAGGGGAATCCCCCTCCATAAGGACTTCAGGTATCAAAGCCCTATCCGGGGTTACTTCCCTTCTTTGTCTTTTACTGACACAAGGACCAGCTTGAGTCACTGGACCCCTGTCGCACAAAAAATCTATCCAGAGAGGTCTGTTTCTGGCATCTAAGATTTGCCTAACAAGGGACATGGCATTGTCTTTGAACATGTTGCTGACACGGCATGCAACAGCTTTGTTAGGGTGATATTTCTCCACAAAACTTTGCACCTCACTCCACTTTGCACAAATGTCCTTAATCGCTGAAGAAGGCACATTCTCCCCTCTCTCTTCCCCCTCTTCTGAAGCAGTTTCCTCAGCTGAGGTTTGGTGTTGCTCCAGATTAAGGTCTTGTTTCTGATGAACTTGTGGAGTAAGGCTCATTGAACAAGTAATAGAGACAGACTGAGTCACAAATGTATGAGTGGCCACGTCCCGCGGGCAGGCGGACACATCTGGTATGGCCGATTTCCAAGATGATGTATGAAAACTGGGAAAATTTCGCCAAAAAAAAGTGGTCGAAAACTGAATTGTACGATAACCGGACCAGACAAAAACCAGGGTTCCACTGTATATGTTTTGAGATATTTCAGAGTGGACATGGCAGTAGATGGGTCTATGAATGATAAGGTGAACTGTAGAATACAGGGAAGGAAGAAGGTAGGCATTGTGTTCAGGCATCTATGGAAAGAATGTGTTGCAACAAGAAGACTGGAGGCAATGGAGATGTCGTGTCTGAGGGCAATGTGTGGTGTGAATATTATGCAGATAATCCATAGCTTGGAGACTAGGAAGAGGTGTAAGGTTTCCAAAAGTATTATCCAGAGGGCAGAGAGAGTTGTTGAGGTGGTTTGGACATTGAGAGGATAGAACAAAACGAAATGACTTGGAGGGCATATATATATCTATAATGGAAGGAAGGTGGAGTAGGGGTCATCCTTGGAAGGGTTGGAGGGAAGGGGTAAAGGAGGGTCTGTATGCGAGGGGCCTGGACTTCCAGCTAGTGTGCATGAGCATATTAGGTAGGATCGAGTGGAGATGAATGGTTTTTATGACTTGACGTGCTGGAGGTGGTAAGTACAGTTCCTGCACTCTGAAGGAGGGGTGTTGATATGTTGCTGTTTTTTAACAGTGGTGTAGGCATGCCACTGGTAAGACAGCGTTGGAGTGAATGATGACAAAAGTGTTTCTTCTTTTTCTGGTCACCCTGCCTTGGTGCAAAATGGCCGATGTGTTAATAAAAAAAAATAGGAAAGTACCTGAATGTAGTGGTATCTACACTTCCATGGGTGTGAAACATTGGCTTTAAACACTGCATCAAAGAGGAGGCTTGAGGTAGTGGAGAGGTAATGTTTTGAGAGTATGGGCAGAGGTACTATGGGTATTTAAGGAAAAGAGAGAAGTTTAGGATGACTAAGATGGTGTATAAATTTGGTGATATTTTTCATTTTAGCAATAGGTTTCATTGGCTCTTTATACAGTATTTTTTAATTGCAGTCATTTTATTGCATGACTTTGATGGTCAGCATCATTAATAATCATATCCTATTTTTCCTTGTTACAGAAGAACCTTAAGTCTTTGTTCAACTTGGATCTGTTCAACTGTGAGGTGTCATTGGTAGAGAACTACAGAGAAAAAGTATTTTCTCTCATCCCCTCGCTTGTCTATCTTGATGGGTGAGTTAATTGTTGCAATCCTTTTGCAAATAATCGGCTTCAGTTTTCAAATCCATTCAAAGCTCTCAACTTTTTCCTTGGGTTTAAGCATTCACATTTGATAGTGGTCCAAAACCTGCTTGTATTGAAGCAGTCTTAAAGTTGTTAGATTGGGAAGTTTGCACTTACAGGCAGGGAGCAAGTGATGGTGAATGTGTTTACTTCTGTGTCACATGCCTGGATAATAACTAAACAGTGTTATGCATGTGGTACATACACATCACTGTGCTGAACTGGTTGATTTGCCTTATTCATTGGTATTTTATGTTCCAGTGACTAAAATCAGTGAGCATTACAAATTACTGAAATATATTTCATGATAAATAATTCCAAATAAATTTTGGCAGACTTGGGATGGGTCATTTTGTGGGATTAAACTAAATTATATTACATTGAATATTGTGTATATTTTTTGACAGGCTTGATAAGGAGGATAACAGTGAAGAAGAGGAAGATGGTGAGTTAATTTCTTATTAATGTTTGACTGTATGTTGTACGTTTCTAAAATGTTCAATTGTGGTGGAGAGTAAGTAGTAATGGAGGTATTGATAGATAACCCTGTACAGTGGAACAGAACTTTCCCTCTACTACTGAGGTAACTGTATATGTGCATTATTAATTCAAGTATGTTGATTCCAAATCTGTGGTCAGAATGTACCCAGTATATTTGGATTTTTAGTTACTGAAGAATGCACATTTTTAGGGATTGTTTATTAAAAATTCAAGCATGTTGTACAATTGATGTACAGTAGACTGTTAATTAACATGGTAATTATGTTCTGAAATTTCGGTGCAAGACAAAATCATGTAAAATAAAGTGAAGAACCTATGGGGGAAATAAGGTTATGTTCATTGGATCCCAAAAGTGGCAAACTTTATTTTAGGTCCAAATCGTAAAAAAAAAAAAAAAGATAATGCAATTGTAGGAGAAGGGGTTACTAGCCCCTTGCTCCTGGCATTTTAGTCGCCTCTTACAACACACATGGCTTACGGAGGAAGAATTCTGTTCCACATCCCCATGGAGATAAGTGGAAATAAACAAGAACTAGTAAGAAAAATAGAAGAAACCCCAGAAAGGTTTGTATATATATGCTTGTACAGGCATGTGTAGTGTGGCCTTAATGTAAGTAGAAGTAGCAAGCTATACCTGAAATCTTGCATGATCATGAGACGGAAAAAGGCACCAGGAATCCTACCTTCATGTAAAACAATTACAGGCTTTCGTTTAACACTCACTTGGCAGGAGGGCAGCACTTCCCTGGGCAGTTACTGTCTACTACCTTGGAAATTGTTATTAATAAATTTATTACAATAAAGGAATGTGATAAAATTATCATTTCCCTTGCATTTTCAATAAAAATATCAGTATAAGGGTGGGTGAGATGCTCAGGCTGTTAGTCCTTAACCCCCAACAACAAACTCTCGCACATGTCCTAAAACAAACTATATACAAGTGTACCAACTTAACTGATGCACAAATGTATATGAAGTAGGTACTGTATGCATATCACATCCAGGTTTCTTTCATCTTCTAACCTTTATTATGCAAAGGAAGATAAGCAGAGGGTATATAAACACTGGGAAGGTCCCTCACATGGACAGGTGCAGTTCATGTCTACCCTCTCAATTTGTATATAAACATTGTCCCCAGCAAGCTCACATTTGAGCACAGTAAGTTTATTTTGGCATAGGTACACATAAGTAAAATTATCATGCATAGTGTAAATTACCTAGGATAACCCAAAAAAAAGTCGAAGCGACTTATGGATAGGAAAACACTGCATGTATTGACTGGTATGCAGGAATCGACTAATTTGATCACAAACACAGATCTGACAATTGTATGGGACACGTATGTATGGACCAATGAGATTTGGAATGGGAGGAAGCTAAGTCTTCCCTACGAAGACAGTGGGCTGACCTACAGTTAGGCTGCCCACGAGCTTACCAGATTGAGGGGGGGAAATCCTGCGAATCGGCACGCGGTGCTCCAAATTTTTTCCACAGAAATGACATTGTTAATTGACTTTTACAGTGTGTTGGTTGAAAATATGCTGCAATTTTACGGTGGTGTAATGGAGAAAATGTGGTAAAGGAACAACATTTTAATCGATGGTCTACTGTATGTACATGCTGTTCAATTGTTGGTAACTTGTCAGCAGTACTCAAGATACATATAATTTTGAAGAAAATGCATTTTTTTTTTTTTTAGGCAGTGTTTAAAATATCAAGCATATTGTTTGAATGCTATTCATTTATCAGCAATACTGAAAATACATAAGCTGACTTCATGTAAAGTTAACCCCTGTATATTGGCTGAAAAACTTGCTTTCTCTTATATTATGTACAAGTCTTCCCTAATTATTAAAGGACATTTGCAAATTAAAATATTGTATTGGGTGTTAGTATTATGTTCTGTGTTAAAAGAAAACAGCCTCCAAATAGTACATGGTGATTTCTCTCTCTCTCTCTCTCTCTCTCTCTCTCTCTCTCTCTCTCTCTCTCTCTCTCTCTCTCTCTCTCTCTCTCTCTCTCTCTCTCCCCTCTTCCCCCTCTCTTCCCCCTCTCTTCCCCCTCTCTCCCCTCTCTCTCCCCCCTCTCTCCCCCCTCTCTCTCCCCCCCCCTCTCCCCCCTCTCTCCCCCCCCTCTCCCCCCTCTCTCTCCCCCCTATCTCTCCCCCCCTCCTCCCCCCTCTCTCCCCCCCTCTCCCCCCCTCTCTCTCCCCCCTCTCTCTCCCCCCTCTCTCTCCCCCCCTCTCCCCCCTCTCTCTCCCCCCCTCTCTCCCCTCTCTCTCCCCCCCTCTCCCTCCTCTCTCCCCCCTCTCCCCCCCTCTCCCCTCTCTCCCCCCTCTCTCCCCCCTCTCTCTCCCCCTCTCCCCCTCTCTCTCCCCCCCTCTCTCCCCCCCTCTCTCTCCCCCCCTCTCTCTCTCCCCCTCTCTCCCCCCCCCTCTCCCCCCTCTCCCCCCTCTCCCCCTCTCCCCCTTCTCTCCCCCTTCTCTCCCCCTTCTCTCTCCCCCTTCTTTATCCCCCCCTCTCCCCCTCTCTCTCCCCCCTCTCTCTCCTCCCTCTCCCCCTCCCTCTCCCCCTCCCTCTCCCCCTCACTCCCCCTCTCTCTCTCCCTCTCCTCCCTCTCTCTCTCTCTCTCTCTCTCTCTCTCTCTCTCTCTCTCCCCCTCCCTCCCTCTCTCTCCCTCCCTCTCTCTCCCTCCCTCTCTCTCCCTCCCTCTCTCTCCCTCCCTCCCTCCCTCCCTCTCTCCCTCCCTCTCTCCCTCCCTCTCTCCCTCTCTCCCTCTCTCTCTCTCCCTCTGTCTCTTCCTCCCTCTCTCTCTCTCTCCCTCCCTCTCTCTCCCTCCCTCTCTCTCTCTTTCTCTCTTTCTTTCTCTGTCTCTCTTCCCCCCTCCCTCCCCCCCTGCTTTTAAACATTTCTGTCATGATCCCGTCAGTTCCAGCTGCTTTACCCCCTTTCATTCTACGTAATGCCTCACGCACTCACAGCCTGTTCTTCTTCACTCCTAAAAGATGGTATACCTCCCTGGCCAGTGCATGAAATTACCGCTTCCCTTTCTTCGTCGACATTTAAAAGTTCCTCAAAATATTCTCGCCATCTACCCAAAACCTCTATCTCCCCATCTACAAACTCCCCTACTCTGTTTTTGTAACTGACAAATCCATTTGTTCCCTAGGCTTTCTTAACTTGTTTAACTCACTCCAAAATTTTTTCTTAATTTCATTAAAATTTCTTGACAGTGCCTCTCCCATTCTATCATCTGCTTTCCTTTTGCACTCTCTCACCACTCTCTTCACCTTTCTTTTACTCTCCATATACTCTACTCTTCTTATAACACTTATGCTTTGTAAAAATCTCTCATAAGCTAACTTTTTCTGTTTTATCACAACTTTTACTTCATCATTCCACCAATCACTCCTCTTTCCTCCTGCACCCACCCTCCTATAACCACAGACTTCTGCCCCACATTCTAATAATGCATTTTTAAAACTATTCCAACCCTCTTCAACTTTCCCCACTACTCATACTTGCACTAGCCCACATATCTGCCAATAGTTGCTTATATCTCACCCGAACTTCCTCCTCCCTTACTTTATACACTTTCACCTCTCTTATTTGTTGTTGCCATTTCCCTCTTGTCCCATCTACCTCTTACTCTAACTGTAGCTACAACTAAATAATGATGATCCGATATGTCAGTTGCCCCTCTATAAACATGTACATCCTGAAGCCTACCCATCAACCTTTTATCCACCAATACATAATCTAACAAACTACTTTCATTACGTGCTATATCATACCTTGTATATTTATTTATCCTCTTCTTCATAAAATATGTATTGCTTATTACCAAACCTCTTTCTACACATAGCTCAATTAAAGGCTCCCCATTTTCATATACCCCTGGCACCCCAAATTTACCTACTATTCCCTCCACAACATTTTTGCCCACTTTAGCATTGAAATCCCCAACCACCATTACTCTCACACTTGGTGCAAAACTCCCCACGCATTCACTCAACATTTCCCAAAATCTCTCTTTCTCCTCTACACTTCTCTCTTCCCCAGGTGCATATACGCTTACTATAACCCACTTTTCACATCCAACCTTTATTTTACTCCACATAATCCTTGAATTAATACATTTATAGTCCCTCTTTTCCTGCCATAACTTATCCTTCAACATTATTGCTACTACTCCTTTAGCTCTAACTGTGTTTGAAACCCCTGACCTAATCCCATTTATTCCTCTCCACTGAAACTCTCCTACCCCCTTCAGCTTTGTTTCACTTAAAGCCAGGACATCCAGCTTCTTCTCATTCATAACATCCACAATCATTTCTTTCTTATCATTTGCACAACATCCACGCACATTCAGACTTCCCACTTTGACAGTTTTCTTCTTCTTCTTTTTAGTAATTATTACAGGAAAAGGGGTTACTAGCCCATTGTTCCCGGCATTTTAGTTGACTTTTACAACATGCATGGCTTACGGAGGAAAGATTCTTATTCCACTTCCCCATGGATATAAAAGGAAAAGGAATAAGACCAAGAACTATTAAGATAAAATCAAAGGAAACTCAGATGAGTGTGTATAATAAATAAGCGTGTACATGTATGTGTAGTGTGACCTAAGTGTAAGTAGAAGTAGCAAGACGTACCTGAAATCTTGCATGTTTATGAGAAGTGCAGTTACATTACAGTTCTGATGATCTTCCTAACTGCATCATCCCCATCCCTCCTCCAGAGCACAGGCACTGTACTTGCCACCTCCAAGACTCCAGTTTGGCTAATCAGTTTCCCTGAATACCTTTATAAATGTTACCTCATACTTCAGTTGCACATAAAAAAAATGCCACCAATTGTTCACACAAACCTGTTAAATGCCAAAGTCCCTAGCAGTTAAAACCTCCTTTACCCCTCTCTCCAAGGTTTCCAAGGGTGACTCATAATCCAGATTGATGTGCTTTCTTAGTCATCCTATTTTTCTCCAACTTTTAAATGTCCAAACCACCTCAACATCCCCCTTCTTCAGCCCTCTGAATTTTCTGCATAATATTCATGCTACACATTGCCCTCCAACTTGACATCTCTGTTGCCTCCAACCTCCTCGTTGCAGCATTCAAAACCCATGCTTCACACCCATACAAGAGTGTAATCAGTCCATCAACCTTGGGGAAATAGTTTTTGAGGTGGTTAGTCTTTCAACTTAAAGAAGTGTTCAGCTACTCAATACTAATTTTTTAAGCTAAAAATCATTATGCATGGCTAATTTTGATTTCAGATTAGAAATCTGCAGTCTTGAATTGGTATGAAATGCTTGCTTTTAGCTCAGTAGGCCCCTCAAGGGAGGTTCCTTGATGCTGGTGAGGGGCTCTTGATCTAGGGAACTGGATCTGTGCTCCAGCTGCCTGAATACCTTCAGGCAACTGAGCCATGTGTATCGTAAGAGGCAATTAAAATGCTGGGAGCAAGGGGCTAGTAACCCCTTCTCCTAAATAAATTACTAAATTTAAATAAGAAAAACTTTAGTTTTTCTTTTTAGGTCACCCTTCTTTGGTGGGATATGGCCTCTTTGTTGGAAAAAAAAATAAACTGGGAAGCAGCATAGGAAATATGCATATTAATTTATTCTTTTCTCACAGGTGAGGAAGAGGAGGATGGAGTAGAGGTGTTGGGTGAAGGCGAAAATGATGACGATGATGGTGGAGAGGTCCTGGAGGGTGACAACGAACATGATGATGAGGATGACATAGATGGAGAAGAGGAGGAAGAAATTGATGAGGAAGAGGTAGAAGAGGAGGAAGACGAAGATGAGGAGGAGGAAGATGTCCCATTAGATGCACTTTACAAGGAGTACAACCCAGTATGTCTTAACATTGTTGCAGTTGTATATATGAAGAGTTTTAGCTGGATTATACAGGTGGATTTGCATAGTACAGTCAGTCCTCCAAATTTACAATATTCTAGATTTTGATTATTCAGTGCTTGTACTGAGAGGTTCCCACAAATAAATTTGAATATTCGTTGGTATTTTCCAGGATCAGTTTTGTTATAGCTTCATGCACGATTCCCAGATCAACAACTGGTCAGTGTTTTCTTGGAGGGACTTCTTTTTTTTTTTCACATTCCCAAATCCTTTCATTTTGGATGTTCACGTGAATCTAAATATAGCAGGTAGATCCATCTTTAATACTTTAACGGGGCATGGCCAGAACCCTGGGATGGTCTCTCAAACCCAAAATAAAACCAAATCTGAAACAAAACTTATTATACAATGTTAAGTGGTACAGCCTCTCCTCACTTAATGATGAAGTTCTATTCCTAAGACCACATTGGTGGTCTTAGGAGCACATTAAAATGGTAGTGGGTTTGTGTCAACCATCTTTGATATTGTTTAATGTCATCTTTGCACCATTTGTGACATTTCTGGTATACAGCCTCCTCACTTAGCGATGTACTTGCTTACCGACGCCTCAGACTTACGACAGGTTCTCTGACCAGTATTCATGCCTAAATAATGTATATTCTGTTTATTTCAATATACAGTACACTGCTCTGTAAACATTAAAAGTGTACCAGGAATGTTATAAATGGTGCAGAGGTGACATTAAAACAATATCACAGATGATTGACACAAACTCAATACCATTATAGTATGCTCCTCACTTTGTGACGAATTCACTTAACGACATGGTCTTAGGAACGGAACTCCATTGTGAAACGAGGAGAAGCTGCATTTTTAAATGTTTATACAGTAGTGCACTATTTTTTTTTTTTTTTTCAACAAGTCGGTCGTCTCCCACCAAGGCAGGGTGACCCAAAAAAGGAAGAAAATCCCCAAAAAGAAAATACTTTCATCATCATTCAACACTTTCACCACACTCACACATTATCACTGCTTTTGCAGAGGTGCTCAGAATACAACAGTTTAGAAGCATATACGTATAAAGATACACAACATATCCCTCCAAACTGCCAATATCCCAAACCCCTCCTTTAAAGTGCAGGCATTGTACTTCCCATTTCCAGGGCTCAAGTCCGACTACATGAAAATAATAGTGCACTATATATTGTAATAAACAGAATAGAGGAAATCCGTTGTTATATACATTATTTGGGTATGCATACTGGTCAGAGAACCCGTTGTAAGTCCGAGTCGTCGGTAAACAGGTACGTCGCTAAGTGAGGAGAAGCTGTAGTTGTTTTTTGTATTTGCAGGAGCCTTTTGGAATGTGACCTTTTGAGTGTGAATAGCTGATTGTATATGGTTTGGTAGTTTTATTTACTAACCTCATCAATAGAACTTGTTCCCTGTATCTTTTATCAACAGGTTTATCATTTGTATTATCAGGTTGGTGATGATGATTATGAAGCAGCAGAAGGAGAAGGTGAAGATGACGATGTTCTCGAGGAAGAGGAAGACGGTAAGATTTTTAGTAGTTCAACTTATTTATCGTACTTTTGTGCTTCCTTGCATGATAATTTTTTAAATAGTAATGTAGAAAAATAAAATACAGATCAACTTGCTAAAGAAGTTGAGGATTACTTTTTATAAACATTGTGTAAATTTTTTGTGGGATATATTCAAAGTGTAGCTGGTTTTATTTAATTTCTGTGGTTATTGGAGTGCCCTCCAATTAAGAGGGCCCTTTTTTCTTCTCCAATTCTGGATCATTGTTTTGTGGTGGCAGGATTTAAGGTCCCTGACGCTAAATCGCAGTACTTTGGTGGCAGAGTTTGTGACCCTGTTGCCTAAAGAATCTAACCACCCATTTTCAGCCTAAATTTCAGGTATTTTTTTCTTTTTAATATTGTTGTGATTTATTACCTTTTACCAACCTGTAACACTCACCAGTTGTGATTGAATGATCCAGGGGCATGGTTTGAACTGTGAATATTAATACATATCAAATTATTTCAATGATTATGCACCAGGTCCCCACTTTATCCACAATTATGAGCAAGGCACTTTAGAATCAGTTAATTTCTTAGAGCTGTCAATCTGCAGATGTAATAACTGTATTTACACAAAACTATTTTCCAGATTTTTTCACCAAATTCATTCTTATTTCATGTATGTTCATTTTATTCACGTGTGGAAGACTATAAAGTTTAAATCAGTTTTTTTTTATCAACATTTTGTTCACTGGATTATTGTGACAACATTAATTTTTCATTTATATGAATGAAGTATTATCACATGGAAATGTGCTAGCATTTTTTTTTTTTTTTCACACATGGAAGGGCAGGGATAGGGCACTTGTTCATCTTGTAAGCTACCATTGTATGAGAACTAGAACAGAGTAGAAGTAGGGTCTTAAATGGCAGTTGTTATTTTCCTTGTGACCAAGCCCAAGATTTTGTGTGTGTGTGTGAAGTAGGTGAGGTTCTGGTGAGGATATTTGCTAGTGTGATGGTACTAGTACTTTTGATTGTACAATGTATAGAAAATATTATGAGAGAGCTGGCATCATTGAATATTTTGAAACTATTTACTGTACCCTTAAATAATTTACATCATTTCCAAGCAAGTACTTCATCTCATCAGAATGAAAAGTAGGGCAATGATCTTGTGTACGATGTCTCTAAAGCTAGGTTTATCCTTCCAGGTGATGTAAACCGAGGCCAAAAGAGGAAGCTGTCGGACGGAGATTAGAATTAACATTAAGAGTGGGCACGTGGCAACCTGTAGCCGAGAGGGCAGCAGGGGGGTGAGTGGAGGCACCGTTGCAGCTATACCGTTGGGCTTGTGTGTGGCTCGAAGCGCAATGATACTGCTGGGCAACTTAGCAGTTAGAGTTTTTGATCCTCAACTGAAGTGTTCAGGAAAAATCAAATTTAATTCTTTTTTAATAATCTCCAAAATGCAACTTGTTTTATAATAATTTTCTGTATACAAGAACTACCCAATTAGAATTGCTCATTGCACCAGACATAGGTTGAATGCTGATGATGGCCACGGGACCTGGCCACAAACCCCTCTCCCAGCTCTTTCTGTACCCTTGGGGGCGTAAGTCTTGCCCTCTCGTCTTGACTAGAGCTCTACGCCTAGCTTGCTGCAATTGCCCTAGCCGTCACTTACCTCACTTGACCCAAACACGACTGAAGTGAATGTTAAGGGACTTTGTTAACGTACTTTGAATAAATACTGTATGTTTTAGCTGAGCTGTTGGATAGCAGTACATGTAATGGGTCCTCAAGTGCAACTCATAGGATTATGCAATTATTAACCATACATTGAAACAGCTAGCTGGCTGGAAGATAAGGATAATATCAAATTTATGGCCCCAGTGGAATTGCTTAGACATCATGTGTTTGGTCTTGGTGTGTGTCAGTGCCAGTGAAAATGCAATATTGCATCAAGAGGGTATGATCGGTGAATTGCTTGAGCCATTGTGCAACAAGACATGGCCCATTAATTTATCCATCTCAGCTGCTCTGCATCTCATAAATTTGCATTCTTGCGTTTGATGTTTGTCTTGCATTTGTTGAAGTAATGGGAATGTTGTCAGAAATCTAACTGTTATGTGTTTAATGGTAGTTCAGTTTTTAAATCTGATATCAGCAATAATATTTTGAGTTTGAATTGTGATTTATGGACAATGTTTATGTATCATGATTTTAGTTATGATGGTTAGCTAAGAGACTTGTATATAAAATATAATGAAAACATCATCAGTACAGTAATTGTAAGACATGTTGAAACAAGATTATATAAGACAATGGATTAATTTTTTTAATTTTCATACTTTGTATAGTAGCAGATTGTTGTGTATTAGTATGATAGGCAATGTCTGCCTCACGAGACTCGATGCGTCTGGCTGAGAGCTTTGTCATGGCTTCCCAGGCTGGGTGAGGTTGGTTTTTAGGTTTTTGGCTGGACTCCTGCCATGAAAGTTCCATAGTCTTTCCCATTCTTGTTGCATCTAATAGGGCCGTCCTTTAGTGTGAAATTTGCAGTAGGTTTTTATTGTTGCTATTAATTATTACTCACTTATTAAAATGGTTTTATTACTGTACTGGGTTTTGCACTCAAGGACCAACTAAATGGGAGTTATGGAGATTCATGTGTAGTGGTCAAGTTAGGGTACAAAAGTGGCTATAATCTTTGAAAAGCAGAAAGTGTTTGTGGTCATAACAGTGTAAACATAAGGTAGTTTTCTTAAGTTTTATACCATCTTGTAAATAGGATATATAAGTAAAAATATGAAGGACATTGAGTTAAGGTCTCTTGGATACCTGGCCATAGAATGTTAAAAAGAAAACATTGACTTAATGGTGCAATGGTAACAAGATTAAATTTTGAGTGGCACATATTAACTAAGACTGTCAGTCATTGATCTCCGAGTGAAGGCCACATCTTGTACAGCCGCAGCAGCCATGACCCCCAACTGTGTGTGTGTGGACCACGCAGGTCCACACCACCAGCTTGCACACCCCCACCACCACCACTTCTCTTGACCCACCTGTTTTAACATGTCTCTTGTTACAAGTTATATTATTGTGGAATTGGGCAACTTTTATATAACTAAATGAGAGGAGTAAATGTTATTATTTATTTTTTAAGGAGTACTGAAATTAAAATCAATTTATTAAATGAGAATTGTTAAATAATATCAATAATTTGAAGGCTATATATATATTGTGTGTGCATGCATGCATGAGTATGTGTGTGTGTGTGTGTGTATGTATGTATGTATGAGAACAAGATGGTGGTGGATGTGGAGGTGGCAGATGTTTGGTTGGCGTGCCCACCACACAGTTACTAGAGTACAAAGTACAGGGCCCAGCCGTCATTGAGTATCCCGCCGCTATGCCTCTGCTGCAGCCAGTGAACACAGGCTCTTAACAGGCCAAGCAGCATTGCGCCAAGTTATCCGTCTCGCCCCATAGAACTTTTCTAGTGTGGGCTCTGTCATCTGAGCCAGCAGGAGGCTTTATAACAGTGAAGTATACACACATTTGTTAAAGACATAGTTAGCCCATGTGCCTCTACATTGATGTGAGGTTGTCAACACCCATTAAAGTCGACTTTTTGGATTCATTGTAGAATTGCACTCTTCATTACGAGGTAGGAATAAGAGGTATTGCACTCTTCGTATGTGTGTTTTGTCAGTAAACAGAGATTAGTAGCATTTCTGGTTCCAGGAATTTCTCATTCCACAGCCACTGACTTTACTTGTGTTGGGGCAACCAAAGAAATATTTTCTTAAACACTAAAATTACAAAAAAAAAAAAAATTGGAACAGCAGGAATTGCCCTCAGTGAGATACTGAAATGTTTATTTCATGAGTGACATTAGAGGTATTTGCCATTTTGTTAATGAAAAATGATTTGAGTGTAATGCCTCACAAAATAACTTGAATTAACTTTGGGTGCAACATAGGAGTCAGTTTGGGCTGCTGTTATGTATGGGTGCGCAAAGTGGCACACTTGGCCTTGGTGAGCATCCAGTATAATCCTGCGCTGCCCATGCCCAAACTTTTAACAACCTGCTGCAATTCGATGCAACTTGTCTCGTGTAGTTCATATTTTGCTGGCACTAGGAACTTCACATTTTCAAAATATGGCAAGTGTTGGGCTTATATTTGTTACAAATTAATTAGGAATGCTTATCATGTACTCATAGGTTTATTATAGAGTATTTACCAGAGATAGAAGAGGCCCTGTTATATGTGAAGGGCTGAGTGCTTGCCAAATATAGTCTACACTGTGTGAAGACATGGGAGGCATGAGGTGCCATCAAGGTCACACTGAACTGCATGCTCTCAGATCATAAGTGTGATCACCTCCCAGAACAGTTAGTAGGGGTGGCATTTTGGGACTGGAACCTGAGTTAACTATGAGAATCCCCCCACCAAATGTTCAAAATTCAGGAGATCTGCTATGGTAATGAACTTATGAATAACAATAATTATGTGTACAAGCTTCTTATGGGGAATCTCTTAAATAATAAAGGAGACTGAAGTCCTTAAGTGCTTCCTCATGGAGAAGTAGACCTGTAGACCCCATGCAGAGAGAGGTGCCTTCCCTGAGGGGTGCCACCATGGCCTCCCACCCCTCAATGATCCCGTCGGAGGCCCCAGTCTGTATTCACACCCAGTGTTTGTGGTTAACATAACCTTGCTTCATTTTAACCAATATTTTTTTTTTTTTTCCATAATTATATTGTCAGCAGTTAGTACCAAATTTTGGCCATTACTGATATCTTCTAAGCTTGAATAGATGTTTTTAATGTTTGCTGCTATTGAGTTTCACTTTGACAGTTTTGTCATTTATGTTCCGTCAGTCAAGGCTCCAGTACGCAAGGCTGCTGGAAATAGCGGTGTCACATGTATGATGTCTATCTCTGTACTGCGCTGTATGTATTTTTTATGTATTGACAGTCATGTTTTCACTCCCAGAAATAAACATCCATTACTATACCAGAAAACCATTGCACCTTAAGGCTCTCATACATCATAGCCTACACACTCAAGTTTGTTTTGAGAATATAAACAAGTAGTGCATCTTCTGAATATGTGCACTGGAATTGCTTGGCCCAGGGCCATTTTTGTTACTGGCATTGTGTTAATTGTGGACAGGCTGACGTTAGTTACCTGGTTGAGTTTGTGGGATGAGCTCCAGCTCCTGGTCATGCTCTTTATTCCTAAAGATTAACGTGACTGAGTCTTGTCATCGTTTTGATCCCTTCCACCCTGGCATGGAATTTGCTTCCACACTCTTGTTTAGCTCATTTCATTTCACTTTTATGTTGAAGAAAAGCTTCCTGTGGTTTGTCATGTTTTTTCCAAGTCAGATATTCTACATTAATAAAAGACAATTTCTAAGTTTTTAGAAAAGTTTCTGGTTGGAGGGCACTTTTGTTTAACCCTTTCACTGTTTAGACCCTCAAAATTAATATTGCTCTTAATGTTTATTGGTTTTTACCTGAAAAGGTAGATACTTTTTCTGAAGGTAATGACACCAAAAGTACGAAATTTTCTGGAAAACTTGGAGAATTATGCAAGTGCAAACTTTGCAGTCTCACTGCATTTAACATATTGGCTATTCTGCCCACTTTGAGTCCTATTTTAAGCCAATTCCATTGTTCTGTTCAACCAAATTCTTAGCTATTTTGTTAGTATTACTTCCATTGTCAAATGAGTACAAGACTGCCCATTCAGCTATTTTGACCACTATCTAAAGTGTACAGAAGTTGGTAATTTGGCCAGTTTTACACAAAATTAAAAAAAAAATGCCAACTTTAAAATAGTCCATAATAAATGTAATATAGACATTCCTGGTACTAAAACATTTCCTGTGTTCATGCACTGTGAGGTGCAGGATTTTTTTTATACTATGCACTCGCCACACAGACCCATTCTCTCGTATCTAGGCCAAAATTTACCACTCATAGCATATCTGAGTGAGCTGAGCTCATGATGTAGAACTACTACAGGGACCCTGGCCTCAGTGCCGTAGTTCTATGTGATGGACAGTGAAAGGGTTAAGCAGATATATTAATTAGGGGGAGATAAGATTAAATAAACATGAGTAATGGGAGTTTTTACAAATATACAGTGAAGACTTATTTTCAGACATTTTTATTTTCCAGTTTATCAGCATGGTTTTAGTTAATGGGGGGTTACTTTACAGAGCTGGCAGCTTGAAATGTCATAATTTATATATCAGCAAGTTTGCTACTTTTTCAAGAATGTGGTGATGTCACCAATTTGAAGGTAAAAAATTTTCTTATGCCATGCTTTACCAAAAATTCAGCATTATTTCTCATGAATGTAATGTAATAATCTTTAAAGAGTTATAAACCTTATAAATTTTGCTTTATATTAGTAAAATATCTTGCTGAATCACTCTGAACAAGGTACACATGAATATGATTATCATTTTAGGCTAGAAGTCATTTTATCAAGGAAGAACTTGGTCACCTAGTCTGCAAGTGCAAATGATTGTGGCAACTTACATAGCACAAAACTTAAGCATTGAGGTAGAATGCTAAGCATTTATCTAGCAAACTTGCATGGCAGGTACCATATGGCTGACACTGCATGAAACCTATGTCTGTAATCAGAAGATGCACCACACCACACCTGCTCTGGCAACTTGGTACCATGCTTGCTCTCAACGCTTCTAGAAGCTTGCCACCACACATACTCTCGGTACTTTTCTGAAGGTTTAGTGCCACACCTAAGCACTGCTGGAGGCTTGGTACTACCTCTCAGAGCTATTTTGAAGGCCTGGTACCACACCTCTTAGAACTGTTCAGGAGGCTTGGTACTGTGCCTCTTAAACTGTTCTGGAGGTTTGGTACCATACCCCATAGAACTTCTCTGGAGGCTTACTACCACACCCCTTAGAACTGTTCTGGAGGCTTGTTCTAAGCACATTTGTTGAGGCTTGATGCAATATCATCATAAAAATGCACAATAAAAGGGTGAGGAACTGGATGTTTACAGTAGTTGTATTGTTCATAGCCTTTAGTGAATTCAGATCAGTTCTGTAGTGAGCATCTGATTGAGATGTTCATTGTAAGTGCATTAAATGTGACATCTGGCTGCCACACATTTGTTACATTCAGCCCCTGAAGGAGAGTAGGAAATGGAAGTTTCCATAGTGCCTCAGTATGTTGGCAATCCTCATTGTTTAATAAAGACATTTTGGCCTCTTCCAAAGAGTTTGAGGGCTGCAAGGTCCTTTTAACATTTTGCAATGACCGGTGTGGTTCTTACATGTGACTTTTAGGTTAAAATATTCATTTTGTTCTTTATTTAAACTATTACCATGTATATTTTTTTTTTAGTTTGAGTCAACAGCTTTTCTTTATGTGGATCTCTAATTTGTTGGATCCTCCACATACAAGTGATAGTTCTGCAAGCATTATCTATATTTCCCTTGTTTTCTCATTCTTACATAAATTTCTCATCCCTCACTTCATGTGTGTTATACTTTACATATGTATGCTTCCATATGAAGCCCCTGCTCCAGTGTCAACAGTCTTCAGTCTTGAAACTACAAAAGCAGAGTCAACCACAGGTGGTTGGAATTGACTTTTCAAGTTTTTCTGAATGCCAAAATAAGTAAGTTAAACATGTTAAGCATATTCAGATGAAACTAGTGTGTGTAAATGAAGGAATTGCGATAAATGTTAGGCAAGGAGTTTCACAATTGCTTAGAATCAAAGATATGCAAAATCTAGACATATATTTTATAATTCATCTTAATTTGTAATAGTTGTTTTAAATCCAGACTGTTTAACTCCAGCATCAAGTGGTATAAACTTTTTTGGCGGGTTGAGGTTCTGATTTGATTGCAGGATACAGCTGTTTTGGAAAAGGCAAGGCAGGTTTTTAAAGATCATTATTTTTTACATTTATTTAACTACTGCTGTAGGATCTGGCCCTACCAGTTGCCTCTGCTTCCTTATCCAGTGAACACCTTTATTTTCCCCCCACATAGGCATGTAATTGAGTGTACATACAGTATTACAAAGTAGACATCTTGTGTATGTAGGTGTAGTGTCAGTGAGCCTTTCATGTGTATCACAGTGCCCCCTTCAGTCAGGTAAAGATAACACAATGGTGGCATTCATGATATCAGGTGAATTCAGGAAAAGCGCAATTAAGAACAATTCCTAGTCAAGTCTGACTTAATTTTGTGACTGCTTTGACTGGCATTGTCTGAGCGTGATTACTGATGTCAACTCTTGTGACTGGTGAGAGATAGTCTGCCTTAACAGTGGATTAATTTTATGTAAAGTCAATGCCTAATATAAAAGTGTTCAGGTGATTGTTGTTTACTGGGTCCAATAATAACTTTATATTAATTCAAGAGATCGGCTTATCAACTCGCTGAGGGTCAACGGGGTTGTCTTGAAGCAAAAGTAAACCATTAGTTATTTGAAAATGATTCTAAGATACCTTGGCTGTGTAAAAGGATCTTAGGATAAACCATGGACAGGATGGGATTTGAACTCATGGTGAGCAAGTTATAAAACTCCAGGCCAGCTGGAGTGGGGCCCAGGCTAACCTTCCTATGGTGTATAAATATACCTAGTTGGATGAATCTTAGTGTAGCCAGCTGGCCTGGAGTTTTACAGTTCGCTTGCCATGGGTTCAAACCCCACCCGTTCCCTGCTTTGTTTGGAATCGTGTTATTATAATCTTTGGATACCTTGGTGGGCTCCCAGTGAGTTGCAGCTGGTGTCAAAAAAAAGTAATGGTAGTCATGCAGCTTTAAGGTAGATATCTTAAATTGTATTAATTTTTCATCCTATTGTTTTGAATGCTATTTAAATCTGACCTTGGTTGTTCAGTATTATTAATATCTTATTTCTTTAGTCCTGTTGCTTGGGAATTTTCCTAGTTGCATATTCCATGACTTTTTTCCTGTTTTTCACCTTCAGTGTTGAACCCCACCAACTGGAAAAACTTTCGGGCTTTCAGAGTGAAAAAGGTAATTTTCTTAGCTATGGCCTAAACTCTTGAATTTTTCCTTTAAATGGAATTATAGTTTGTTAGTAAAAACAACGTGTCATCAGTAGTGTAGCATTGAAAGCTTTTCTTCAAGTACTTATGAATTTGTCTTCATTTAACGTACGTCATACCGTTGTTCCGATAAGTGAATGTTGTATGTATTTTGTGAATTTGAAACTCTTGGCATTTTTCCAATAGTGTAATTTTTACCTGCAATTTCATGTGATTTAACAAAAAAAAAAAGTATTTTTGTACTTTACTACATTGAATTGGATTTGAGTACAATGCTCATTGATACTGTGAACTCTTAATTCCTAATTCTGCTTTGGGAGGTGATCATAAGACTGTGTTCCTGGGAGGTTGTTTTAATGAATAATGTAGAAAGCAAATTGCAAATACACATTCATTTTTTGTAAAGGGTAGTTTATTTTTCCTAAGCATCAGATTATTCGTTCTTAATTATAAGACAAAAGTGTATTTCATGTTACTGTAAATGGAGATAGTGATCTTTAGAGAATTCTAATTTTATGTATGAGGAGGGAAAGTAAGTAAATTTTCTTCATTTGGTAATAAATTTTTAAGTCACCCCCTCACCCTGTTTTAATCAGGGATATGCTAAAACCATATAGCACCTGTAGAATGTGAGGTATTTAGGTTTGATCTAAGAAAAGTGAGGATAAGTTCCTTAGATCAAGAGCCCACCAAGGCACCCCTTGAGGGGGGAGATTCCTACATGCTAGTAATGGGCTCTTGATCCAAGAACTCGTACTTGTCTTCCCCTTGAGTCAAACCTGAATGCCCCTTATTTTCCCAGTAATCAGATGATTCCCATGGGTTTAGCACCCCCATGAATAAAATTTATTATTATATAGTAATTGATACTGTTTAGGGGCTCTTGATGCAAGAAATTGAACCTGTTTCCTTCTTGGATTGAACCTAATTGCTTTCCATTCCCTAAGTGCTGTATCTGACCCTTTTTACTAGGAGTTTAGTGCCTTCCCTAAATGTAATGCAGTATTAAGGTATAATATTTGTAAAACATTCATGTGGCTCATCCAATGCTAGTACTGGTGTAATTTACTTAGCAATGTTGGGGCCTAGTTCCTGGACCCATTAGGGTATGTACCTCTGACTACCACTCACAGAACTGGTATGGGATTGGCTACTCATGATGGATATAAATCAACCAATTACTTGTCACCACAAGTATGGAATGACCTATTCACAGCAGGTATGTGTTAACTGACAACCACACTATAAGTGGGGAAGCAGTCTTATGAACCATGTGTGTGTGACTACCACCTACACCATGGACATAGATGTGTGACTACCACCTACACAATGGACATAATGTGTGACTACCACCTACACAACAGACATAGATGTGTGACTACCACCTACACAACGGACATAGATGTGTGACTACCACCTACACAACGGACATAGATGTGTGACTACCACCTACACAACGGACATAGATGTGTGACTACCACCTACACAACGGACATAGATGTGTGACTACCACCTACACAACGGACATAGATGTGTGACTACCACCTACACAACGGACATAGATGTGTTACTACCACCTACACCACGGACAGTGTGACTGCCACCTACACCACGGACAGTGTGACTACCACCTACACTACGGACACACGTGTGACTACCACCTACACCACGGACATAGTGTGACTACCACCTACACCACGGACATAGTGTGACTACCACCTACACTACGGACACGTGTGACTACCACCTACACCACGGACATAGTGTGACTACCACCTACACTACGGACATGTGTGACTACCACCTACACCACGGACATAGTGTGACTACCACCTACACCACGGACAGTGTGACTACCACCTACACCACGGACATAGTGTGACTACCACCTACACTACGGACATGTGTGACTACCACCTACACCACGGACATAGTGTGACTACCACCTACACCACGGACAGTGTGACTACCACCTACACCACGGACATAGTGTGACTACCACCTACACTACGGACACACGTGTGACTACCACCTACACCACGGACATAGCGTGACTACCACCTACACTAAGGACATAGTGTGACTACCACCTACACCACGGACAGTGTGACTACCACTTACACCACGGACATAGTGTGACTACCACCTACACCACGGACATAGTGTGACTACCACCTACACCACGGACAGTGTGACTACCACCTACACCACGGACATAGTGTGACTACCACCTACACTACGGACACACGTGTGACTACCACCTACACCACGGACATAGCGTGACTACCACCTACACTAAGGACATAGTGTGACTACCACCTACACTACGGACATAGAATAACTTGCTAATAAACTTTCAGGAAGGCATCTTGATGCTGGCAAGGGGCTCTTTAATTTAAGGAATTGGACCTGTTCTCTCGGATTGAACTTGACTGGTTCCCATTTCCCAAGAGCTGTATGACCTCTAAATTTGAAATCATCTAATAGACTGATGGTAAAAGAATCACTGTTGCCCCTGGTCTAACAATTTCCATAGGCTACTAAAATCCACCTGATCTAAACTGGATCATCTTAGGATGGCAGAGGTGACTGGTTCAAAATGGGTACACAAATTCTTTGTTTATTGGAACTGCCCTTTTTCCCCATTGTTTACTTAATGATCAAAGGACAATGGTGGATCATTTGCCTAGATTCCAAGCAACTTTCTTTTCCTTTACAGATCATGGTATTGCCTTGAGCCCTTGGAATCTGGAATCAGTTTTTGGCAACAATTTTCTGACCCCAGTATCAGCATTCTATTAACACTTCTGGTGCCTCAGACCCTTGCTCTACCATGACCATAGACCATGATGCAGTAACATTTCTTAGTTTGCACATCAGTGGATATATTGGCTCCAAGCCAATAGACCTCAACACAATATACATGTGCCTTTTCATATACTTCCTAAGAATCTCGCCATCTGAACCCCTATTACCTGTACAGAAAGCAATTATTTTCCCTTTAACCAACATGCCTGATAGATTACCTTGCAACTCAGGCTGCATTGTCTCCCTATTACCAAAGTTGAAATCCTATTTTCCAGCCTGTAGACGCTATCCGAGCAGTGAATCCATTTTTGGTTTCTATTGTTGGGACTCCATCCCCAGTCTACATCATGGTAGCTCAAAACAGTGCCGAATGAGCATAAAGTGCGTAGAAACATTTTTACTTGACATGTTAAGTTAGTGTAGGATCATGCCGGTGTAAAAGCGTGACATCCTGGACTTTCCAAGAAGGGCACTTCATTCAGGGAATAAAAACTAGCTTTTTATGGATGCAACTTGCTTACCTCCCATTTCCATCCCACCTTTACTGCAGGCAGTCTTTATTGTTCTATCTGACGCTGGTTTGCTTCACCAGGTATAACCTCCATCTTTCCAGCCCTAAGTTCTTCCTTCAACCCTTCTCCTGCCTTCCATCTTTTTCTCTTCTTTCCATATAGTTGTGTGTGGTCTTTACAGGTTTAACACTCCTTATGAATGTAATATCACCTATTGATATCACTGATCTCACCTCTCCTGGAGAGAGTTCCGGGGGTCAACGCCCCCGTGGCCCGGTCTGTGACCAGGCCTCATGGTGGATCAGAGCCTGATCAACCAGGCTGTTGCTGCTGGCTGGACGCAATCCAACATACGAGCCACAGCCCGGCTGGTCAGGTACCGACTTTAGGTGCTTGTCCAGTGCCTGCTTGAAGACAGCCAGGGGTCTATTGGTAATCTCCCTTATGTATGCTGGGAGGAAGTTCAACAGTCTCGGGCCCCTGACACTTATTGTGTTGTCTTAACGTGCTAGCGACACCCCTTCTTTTCGTTGGGGGGATGTTGCATCGTCTGCCAAGTCTTCTGCTTTCGTGATTTTCGTGTGCAAGTTCGGTACTAGTCCCTCTAGGATTTTCCAGGTGTATATAATCATGTATCTCTCCCGCCAGCATTCCAGGGAGTACAGGTTCAGGAACTTCAAGCGCTCCCAGTAATTGAGGTGTTTTATCTCCGTTATGCGCGCCGTGAAGGTTCTCTGCACATTTTCTAGGTCAGCAATTTCACCTGCCTTGAAAGGTGCTGTTAGAGTGTTATCATGAGCTTGGCATCCCTAGTTTTGAAGGTTCTCATTATACATCCTGTCATTTTTCTAGCAGATGCAATTGAAGGTGAGATCCTCCGACATGATCACTCCCAGGTCTTTGAAGTTGGTTTTTCGCTCTATTTTGTGGCCGGAATTTGTTTTGTACTCTGATGAAGTTTTAATTTCCTCATGTTTACCATATCAGAGTAATTGAAATTTCTCATCGTTGAACTTCATATTGTTTTCTGCAGCCCACTGAAAGATTTGGTTGATGTCCGCCTGGAGCCTTGCAGTGTCTGCAATGGAAGACACTGTCATGCAGATTCGGGTGTCATCTGCAAAGGAAGACACGGTGCTGTGGCTGACATCCTTGTCTATGTCAGATATGAGGATGAGAAACGAGATGGGAGCAAGTACTGTGCCTTGTGGAACAGAGCTTTTCACCGTAGCCGCCTCAGACTTTACTCTGTTGACTACTACTCTTGTGTTGTTTGTGAGGAAATTATAGATCCATCTACCAACTTTTCCTGTTATTCCTTTAGTATGCATTTTGTGCGCTATTACACCATGGTCACACTTGTCGAAGGCTTTTGCAAAGTCTGTATATATTACGTCCGCATTCATTTTGTCTTCTAGTGCATCTAGGACCTTGTCGTAGTGATCCAGTAGCTGAGACAGGCAGGAGCGACCTGCTCTAAACCCATGTTGCCCTGGGTTGTGTAACTGGTGGGTATCTAAATGGGTGGCGATCTTGCTTCTTAGGACCCTTTCAAAGATTTTTATGATATGGGATGTTACTGCTATCGGTCTAGTTCTAAAGTGCCTTGATGTTGAAGGGCTCTTGATCTAAGAATTATTGCAAACACATTCCTTGGATCAAGCCTAATTACTACTAATTCTTCGGGTTCTGTATGACCCTTGTGGGTTTAGCTCTTCTTGACTTTTTTCAGGATCAACACTGACCGTCCACAGGAAGTGGGAGATAGTCTCAGATCAGCTGTTTTAAAGTCCATTTCCCTTCGAAGGGAAGGGAAGGGCTCTCAACCCAAGCAGCGCTGTATAGCCCTTGTGGTTTAGCGCTTCTTTTTGATTATAATAATCTCAACCCAAGAAATTTGAAGCTGCTACTCTTTTTCATGAATCGAATTTAATTGCCTCCATTTCCATGGACACTGATCCTTATGGGATAGTTTAGCGCTCCCCCGTGAATGATAATTTAAAGCACATTGCTGCACGGGGTTTCATTAATGTGGTCGCAAGCTGTGCGGAAAATGAAACAAAAGGAAGCTCTAAGAGTCCAAGTAAGGGAGGGGGGTCAGAAGGGCCTGAAAGAATAGGTACAATGCCGGTACCAGATTCAGTGATTGTGCCACTAGTTAATGGTCCAAGACGGACAAACATCGTCACTAGTGTCTCCTATGTGAGGGTTATTTGTGGAGTGGTTCCAGGTTCTGAGGAAAGTTCATGTCCGTACCAAGTGTCATAAAGGATGCCTTGGACACGGGATCCAGGAGGGTAAGGTATGGATTTGTTCATAAATAAAGGTAAAAATGGCGAAGGAGTTCTAAGAAAAAGAGAAAAACGATATACCCATCCTGAACTGCAGTCACTCCAAATGCAGCACAAGTGCTGCTGCTGCTCCCTGGAACTGTATAATCCTACGGGTTTAGCGCCCCCCATAATTTTAATTATAAATGCTCCCTAGAAATCACTTTCCCCTACCTCGCACTAGCACGCAACCCTCAGAATGACTAAGAAATAATGACTGTAGGGGAACCAGAATAATAATGACTGGGGGGAACCAAAAAGAACCCCAGTAGTACACCTTTAGTTGCCACTTGTGGTTCTACAGGCAACCTTCATTATTGCTAGCGTCCTCAGACGGTCAAGACATCTTGTCTAACACGTCCTAAGATGGTTCAAGTTGTGTCTGGTGAGTAACAATCACTAGTTGCTAAAAACGCACTAGATAGTGATTCCTTTTTCCTGTCTATTAGCTGAATTTCACAAAAGGGAGTAAATATCTTCAGGCTGAATGAATGGGATTGGTGAGGAGTACTCAGGTTCGATGAAAGAGGAGGATATATCAGTTCCTTGGATCGAGATCCCTTCACAACATCAAGGGACTCTCCCCATCCCCTTTGAAAGGATAAATTACTACTACAATTAATAACATTACATTATCAGCACTCTTTTGGTCACTTGGTTATAATGATGCTGTTACCCAATATTAGAGATTTAGTGGTCACAGCTAACATTGTTGTCTCTAGCTGACCCCTCCACTGTACCTAGCTAGCACCTATATCTACTTTAATCTTATAGCTAGTTCTTGTTTTAACATTGTATAATATAATATATATCAGGGTAGTTACACAATGTGATGTAAATTTTTTAATTTTAAGGAAAAATGCCATGTGCTTTAAGTGCTTATAAATTCTGAGGGAATTATCTTAATGGTTTTTTGCTTAAAGAAACTTAACCTACATTTGTGTTGCACCTTTTGCCTCGAAATTTCATGTCACTGTAGTACTGTATTTGTTTTTAAATAATCTTCATATTTGAGTGTTAGTTTGTTGTATCTTAGATGTTTGAATAAGATCACAGGGTCTTCATTTTATAAGTAAATACTTATTTGAATCTTTCTTTTTGAAGTTTCTTCCTTTATTAGTGGGATATGATATTTGGTGTCTTCTTCACCATATACTTCCAAATACCTTTCAATATCCTGAGTTTTGTGAATGGATTGTATAGGTGTAGGTATGTGAGGGAGAAGGGAAGTACGATAGAAGGGAAGTACGATAGAAGGGAAGTACGATAGAAGGGAAGTACGATAGAAGGGAAGTACGATAGAAGGGGAGCACGATAGAAGGGAAGTACGATAGAAGGGAAGTACGATAGAAGGGGAGCACGATAGAAGGGAAGTACGATAGAAGGGGAGCACGATAGAAGGGAAGTACGATAGAAGGGAAGTACGATAGAAGGGAAGCACGATAGAAGGGAAGTACGATAGAAGGGAAGTACGATAGAAGGGAAGCACGATAGAAGGGAAGTACGATAGAAGGGGAGCACGATAGAAGGGAAGTACGATAGAAGGGAAGTACGATAGAAGGGAAGTACGATAGAAGGGAAGTACGCTAGAAGGGAAGTACGATAGAAGGGGAGCACGATAGAAGGGAAGTACGATAGAAGGGAAGTACGATAGAAGGGAAGTACGATAGAAGGGAAGCACGATAAAGGTAAGTACGATAGAAGGGAAGCACGATAGAAGGGAAGTACGATAGAAGGGGAGCACGATAGAAGGGAAGTACGATAGAAGGGAAGTACGATAGAAGGGAAGTACGATAGAAGGGAAGCACGATAAAGGTAAGTACGATAGAAGGGAAGCACGATAGAAGGGAAGTACGATAGAAGGGTCATCCATCAGGGCTTCTCTGACACCAGAATATGAATTAGTGTCATTTATCAATTAGCGTGTAAGAGGCGGCCTGTGTGGGATGGTCACTTTACACCAACATGCTTGTCATGACTCTTTGATTTAAACTTTGTTACTTGGCTGCTGCTCCTTCCTACCCTCTCCATACACTTCATACACTTAAGGGGACACTTCATATAGGTATATACATGAATTGTTGGCACTTAATATTTTTTTTTGGGTGCAAAAGTTTTCTGTCGCGGCAATGATTGAAATTGCCGCGCCGACTTCTGGGAATTTTGTGACATCGAACTAAAGTTCATTACTTTAATTGATGTCTTCTCCATTATGAACCCTACTGAGATTCGTTAATTTACGACTGCTGGTAAGATATTGACAGATTATTTAATACCTGGTCAGCAATATTAATGTGAAAAGTCAAGGTGTTTGAACTATATTCCAGGGTCACGCTTACTGTCTAGTGAATATTAATATAGGATAAGTCTTGAGGTTATTATTGGTGTAAACCGCATGTAGGATATACATTCAGATACAGCAGTTAAGATATACTGATGTAGTAGTGTAGAGTTATAAAGTTTAAGAGTAATATATGTGTCGGTGCGGCAGCCACCCAGCCCATCCCACTTGCCGCACGTTCCAATAATCTCTAACCAACCACCACTATAATACCATTTTCCTCAATATTAACTAACTTTCCCTCCCCAAACTCCCGCCTCATAAACTCAACTCCACCCTAGCAATAATTTGGAATGGCTAAACACCAATACAGAAAGGTAAAGCAAGAAAACAAGTTGTTTAACAGAAGGTAGTGTAGAGTGAGTAGTGGTTTGTTATTTTGCCTGAGGTGCGCTACTCGTCACTTGACGTTCCATATATGTTTTCTAGCTTAGGATTTTACGTTAACAATTAACTCTATACTTGATGTCTGTGCGGTTGATTTACCGAAACGGCTGTGCGTTATGAACACCAAAGCTTACCCGTATCGAAAGGTGAGTGTTATAGCGGTTGTAGTTAGTGTGTAGGAGAGTAAATGTGGAGTGTAAGTAGTGGGTGGCGACCAGCTGTTGGGAGCAACACTAACCTCTACATGGCCTTCTACCCACTGCTGAACCTTCTACCCATCAATAATCTTCTTTACACCTTCACACTCATACCAGTCTGCCTTCTACACACCTTACCGCTAACATTTGCTATGGGGTTATTGAGGTTTTGAGGTGTTGGGGGGTGGGGGGTGGAAGGAGTGGAAATGGGAGGGGAGAGCCGTGATGCCCCCCCCTATTATAGGCCTTGATAGTGTGGGCTGCCCACCCTTATAACAGCTGACCGGGGTGGGCAGCACCTATCTACAACAGCTGATCGGAGTAGGCAGTCCTTCCACAACAGCTGATGGGTGGGCAGCCACTCCTCATATCAGCTGATGAGACTGACCAGCCCTTCAAAACAGCTGATGGTGGTGGGCAGGGTCTCTACACCACAGCTGATGGTGGTGGGCAGGGTCTCTACACCACAGCTGATGGTGGTGGGCAGGGTCTCTACACCACAGCTGATGGTGGTGGGCAGGGTCTCTACACCACAGCTGATGGTGGTGGGCAGGGTCTCTACACCACAGGTGATGGTGGTGGGCAGGGTCTCTACACCACAGCTGATGGTGGTGGGCAGGGTCTCTACACCACAGCTGATGGTGGTGGGCAGGGTCTCTACACCACACCTGATGGTGGTCTGCAGGGCCTCTACACCACAGCTGATGGTGGTGGGCAGGGTCTCTACACCACAGCTGATGGTGGTGGGCAGGGCCTCTACACCACAGCTGATGGTGGTGGGCAGGGTCTCTACACCACAGCTGATGGTGGTGGGCAGGGTCTCTACACCACAGCTGATGGTGGTGGGCAGGGTCTCTACACCACAGCTGATGGTGGTGGGCAGGGTCTCTACACCACAGGTGATGGTGGTGGGCAGGGTCTCTACACCACAGCTGATGGTGGTGGGCAGGGTCTCTACACCACAGCTGATGGTGGTGGGCAGGGTCTCTACACCACAGCTGATGGTGGTGGGCAGGGTCTCTACACCACAGCTGATGGTGGTGGGCAGGGTCTCTACACCACAGCTGATGGTGGTGGGCAGGGTCTCTACACCACAGGTGATGGTGGTGGGCAGGGTCTCTACACCACAGCTGATGGTGGTGGGCAGGGTCTCTACACCACAGCTGATGGTGGTGGGCAGGGTCTCTACACCACAGGTGATGGTGGTGGGCAGGGTCTCTACACCACAGCTGATGGTGGTGGGCAGGGTCTCTACACCACAGCTGATGGTGGTGGGCAGGGTCTCTACACCACAGCTGATGGTGGTGGGCAGGGTCTCTACACCACAGCTGATGGTGGTGGGCAGGGTCTCTATACCACAGCTGATGGTGGTGGGCAGGGCCTCTACACCACAGCTGATGGTGGTGGGCAGGGTCTCTACACCACAGCTGATGGTGGTGGGCAGGGCCTCTACACCACAGCTGATGGTGGTGGGCAGGGTCTCTACACCACAGCTGATGGTGGTGGGCAGGGTCTCTACACCACTGCTGATGGTGGTGGGCAGGGCCTCTACACCACAGGTGATGGTGGTGGGCAGGGCCTCTACACCACAGCTGATGGTGGTGGGCAGGGTCTCTACACCACAGCTGATGGTGGTGGGCAGGGTCTCTACACCACAGCTGATGGTGGTGGGCAGGGTCTCTACACCACAGCTGATGGTGGTGGGCAGGGTCTCTACACCACAGGTGATGGTGGTGGGCAGGGTCTCTACACCACAGCTGATGGTGGTGGGCAGGGTCTCTACACCACAGCTGATGGTGGTGGGCAGGGTCTCTACACCACAGCTGATGGTGGTGGGCAGGGTCTCTACACCACAGCTGATGGTGGTGGGCAGGGCCTCTACACCACAGGTGATGGTGGTGGGCAGGGTCTCTACACCACACCTGATGGTGGTGGGCAGGGTCTCTACACCACAGCTGATGGTGGTGGGCAGGGTCTCTACACCACACCTGATGGTGGTGGGCAGGGTCTCTACACCACAGCTGATGGTGGTGGGCAGGGTCTCTACACCACAGGTGATGGTGGTGGGCAGGGTCTCTACACCACAGCTGATGGTGGTGGGCAGGGTCTCTACACCACAGTTGATGGTGGTGGGCAGGGTCTCTACACCACAGCTGATGGTGGTGGGCAGGGTCTCTACACCACAGCTGATGGTGGTGGGCAGGGCCTCTACACCACAGCTGATGGTGGTGGGCAGGGTCTCTACACCACAGCTGATGGTGGTGGGCAGGGTCTCTACACCACACCTGATGGTGGTGGGCAGGGCCTCTACACCACAGCTGATGGTGGTGGGCAGGGTCTCTACACCACAGCTGATGGTGGTGGGCAGGGCCTCTACACCACAGCTGATGGTGGTGGGCAGGGTCTCTACACCACAGCTGATGGTGGTGGGCAGGGTCTCTACACCACAGCTGATGGTGGTGGGCAGGGCCTCTACACCACAGCTGATGGTGGTGGGCAGGGTCTCTACACCACAGCTGATGGTGGTGGGCAGGGCCTCTACACCACAGCTGATGGTGGTGGGCAGGGCCTCTACACCACAGCTGATGGTGGTGGGCAGGGTCTCTACACCACACCTGATGGTGGTGGGCAGGGTCTCTACACCACACCTGATGGTGGTGGGCAGGGCCTCTACACCACAGCTGATGGTGGTGGGCAGGGCCTCTACACCACACCTGATGGTGGTGGGCAGGGCCTCTACACCAGAGCTGATGGTGGTGGGCAGGGCCTCTACACCAGAGCTGATGGTGGTGGGCAGGGCCTCTACACCACAGCTGATGGTGGTGGGCAGGGCCTCTACACCACAGCTGATGGTGGGCAGGGCCTCTACACCACAGCTGATGGTGGTGGGCAGGGTCTCTACACCACAGCTGATGGTGGTGGGCAGGGTCTCTACACCACAGCTGATGGTGGTGGGCAGGGTCTCTACACCACAGCTGATGGTGGTGGGCAGGGCCTCTACACCACAGGTGATGGTGGTGGGCAGGGTCTCTACACCACAGCTGATGGTGGTGGGCAGGGTCTCTACACCACAGCTGATGGTGGTGGGCAGGGTCTCTACACCACAGCTGATGGTGGTGGGCAGGGCCTCTACACCACAGCTGATGGTGGTGGGCAGGGCCTCTACACCACAGCTGATGGTGGTGGGCAGGGTCTCTACACCACACCTGATGGTGGTGGGCAGGGTCTCTACACCACACCTGATGGTGGTGGGCAGGGCCTCTACACCACAGCTGATGGTGGTGGGCAGGGCCTCTACACCACACCTGATGGTGGTGGGCAGGGCCTCTACACCAGAGCTGATGGTGGTGGGCAGGGCCTCTACACCAGAGCTGATGGTGGTGGGCAGGGCCTCTACACCACAGCTGATGGTGGTGGGCAGGGCCTCTACACCACAGCTGATGGTGGGCAGGGCCTCTACACCACAGCTGATGGTGGTGGGCAGGGTCTCTACACCACAGCTGATGGTGGTGGGCAGGGTCTCTACACCACAGCTGATGGTGGTGGGCAGGGTCTCTACACCACAGCTGATGGTGGTGGGCAGGGCCTCTACACCACAGGTGATGGTGGTGGGCAGGGCCTCTACACCACAGCTGATGGTGGTGGGCAGGGTCTCTACACCTCAGCTGATGGTGGTGGGCAGAGTCTCTACACCACACCTGATGGTGGTGGGCAGGGTCTCTACACCACAGCTGATGGTGGTGGGCAGGGTCTCTACACCACAGGTGATGGTGGTGGGCAGGGTCTCTACACCACAGCTGATGGTGGTGGGCAGGGTCTCTACACCACAGTTGATGGTGGTGGGCAGGGTCTCTACACCACAGCTGATGGTGGTGGGCAGGGTCTCTACACCACAGCTGATGGTGGTGGGCAGGGCCTCTACACCACAGCTGATGGTGGTGGGCAGGGTCTCTACACCACAGCTGATGGTGGTGGGCAGGGTCTCTACACCACACCTGATGGTGGTCTGCAGGGCCTCTACACCACAGCTGATGGTGGTGGGCAGGGTCTCTACACCACAGCTGATGGTGGTGGGCAGGGCCTCTACACCACAGCTGATGGTGGTGGGCAGGGTCTCTACACCACAGCTGATGGTGGTGGGCAGGGTCTCTACACCACAGCTGATGGTGGTGGGCAGGGCCTCTACACCACAGCTGATGGTGGTGGGCAGGGTCTCTACACCACAGCTGATGGTGGTGGGCAGGGCCTCTACACCACAGCTGATGGTGGTGGGCAGGGCCTCTACACCACAGCTGATGGTGGTGGGCAGGGTCTCTACACCACACCTGATGGTGGTGGGCAGGGTCTCTACACCACACCTGATGGTGGTGGCAGGGCCTCTACACCACAGCTGATGGTGGTGGGCAGGGCCTCTACACCACACCTGATGGTGGTGGGCAGGGCCTCTACACCAGAGCTGATGGTGGTGGGCAGGGCCTCTACACCAGAGCTGATGGTGGTGGGCAGGGCCTCTACACCACAGCTGATGGTGGTGGGCAGGGCCTCTACACCACAGCTGATGGTGGGCAGGGCCTCTACACCACAGCTGATGGTGGTTTACCTGGAGTTTACCTGGAGAGAGTTTCGGGGGTCAACGCCCCCGCGGCCCGGTCTGTGACCAGGCCTCCTGGTGGATCAGCGCCTGATCAACCAGGCTGTTGCTGCTGGCTGCACGCAAACCAACGTACGAGCCACAGCCCGGCTGATCAGGAACTGTCTTTAGGTGCTTGTCCAGTGCCAGCTTGAAGACTGCCAGGGGTCTGTTGGTAATCCCCCTTATGTGTGCTGGGAGGCAGTTGAACAGTCTCGGGCCCCTGACACTTATTGTACACTATTGTGGTGGGCAGGGTCTCTACACCACAGCTGATGGTGGTGGGCAGGGCCTCTACACCACAGCTGATGGTGGTGGGCAGGGTCTCTACACCACAGCTGATGGTGGTGGGCAGGGCCTCTACACCACAGCTGATGGTGGTGGGCAGGGCCTCTACACCACAGCTGATGGTGGTGGGCAGGGTCTCTACACCACACCTGATGGTGGTGGGCAGGGTCTCTACACCACACCTGATGGTGGTGGGCAGGGCCTCTACACCACAGCTGATGGTGGTGGGCAGGGCCTCTACACCACACCTGATGGTGGTGGGCAGGGCCTCTACACCAGAGCTGATGGTGGTGGGCAGGGCCTCTACACCAGAGCTGATGGTGGTGGGCAGGGCCTCTACACCACAGCTGATGGTGGTGGGCAGGGCCTCTACACCACAGCTGATGGTGGGCAGGGCCTCTACACCACAGCTGATGGTGGTGGGCAGGGCCTCTACACCACAGCTGATGGTGGTGGGCAGGGCCTCTACACCACAGCTGATGGTGGTGGGCAAGGCCTCTACACCACAGCTGATGGTGGTGGGCAGGGCCTCTACACCACAGCTGATGGTGGTGGGCAGGACCTCTACACCACAGCTGATGGTGGTGGGCAGGGCCTCTACACCACAGCTGATGGTGGTGGGCAGGGCCTCTACACCACAGCTGATGGTGGTGGGCAGGGCCTCTACACCACAGCTGATGGTGGTGGGCAGGGCCTCTACACCACAGCTGATGGTGGTGGGCAGGGCCTCTACACCACAGCTGATGGTGGTGGGCAGGGCCTCTACACCACAGCTGATGGTGGTGGGCAAGGCCTCTACACCACAGCTGATGGTGGGCAGGACCTCTACACCACAGCTGATGGTGGTGGGCATAGCCTCTACACCATAGGTGATTGTGGTGGGCAGGGCTTCTGCACCACAGGTGATGGTGGTGGGCAGGGCCTCTACACCACACCTGATGGTGGTGGGCAGGGCCTCTACACCACACCTGATGGTGGTGGGCAGGGCCTCTACACCATGGCTGATGGTGGTGGGCAGGGCCTCTACACCACAGCTGATGGTGGTGGGCAGGGCCCCTACACCACAGCTGTTGGTGGTGGGCAGGGTCTCTACACCACAGCTGATGGTGGTGGGCAGGGTCTCTACACCACAGCTGATGGTGGTGGGCAGGGCCCCTACACCACAGCTGTTGGTGGTGGGCAGGGTCTCTACACCACAGCTGTTGGTGGTGGGCAGGGTCTCTACACCACAGCTGATGGTGGTGGGCAGGGTCTCTACACCACAGCTGATGGTGGTGGGCAGGGTCTCTACCCCACAGCTGGTGGTGGTGGGCAGGGTCTCTACACCACAGCTGATGGTGGTGGGCAGGGCCTCTACACCACAGCTGTTGGTGGTGGGCAGGGTCTCTACACCACAGCTGATGGTGGTGGGCAGGGTCTCTACCCCACAGCTGATGGTGGTGGGCAGGGTCTCTACACCACAGCTGATGGTGGTGGGCAGGGTCTCTACACCACAGCTGATGGTGGTGGGCAGGGTCTCTACCCCACAGCTGATGGTGGTGGGCAGGGTCTCTACACCACTCTTGATGGTGATGGGCAGGGCCTCTACACCACACCTGATGATGGTGGGCAGGGCCTCTACACCACACCTGATGGTGGTGGGCAGGGCCTCTACACCACACCTGATGGTGGTGGGCAGGGCCTCTACACCACACCTGATTGTGGTGGGCAGGGCCTCTGCACCACACCTGATGGTGGTGGGCAGGGCCTCTGCACCACACCTGATGGTGGTGGGCACGGCCTCTACACCACACCTGATGGTGGTGGGCAGGGCCTCTACACCACACATGATGGTGGTGGGCCGGGCCTCTACACCACAGCTGATGGTGGGCCGGGCCTCTACACCACAGCTGATGGTGGTGGGCAGATCCTCAACACCACAGGTGATGGTGGTGGGCAGGGTCTCTACACCACAGGTGATGGTGGTGGGCAGGGCCTCTACACCACAGGTGATGGTGGTGGGCAGGGCCTCTACACCACAGGTGATGGTGGTGGGCAGGGCCTTTACACCACAGGTGATGGTGGTGGGCAGGGCCTTTACACCACAGCTGATGGTGGTGGGCAGGGCCTCTACATCACAGCTGATGGTGGTGGGCAGGGCCTCTACACCTCAGCTAATGGTGGTGAGCAGGACCTCTACACCACAGCTGATGGTGGTGGGCAGGGCCTCTACACCATAGCTGATGGTGGTGGGCAGGGCCTCTACACCACAGCTGATGGTGGTGAGCAGGACCTCTACACCACAGCTGATGGTGGTGGGCAGGGCCTCTTCACCACAGCTGATGGTGGTGGGCAGGGCCTCTACACCACAGCTGATGGTGGTGAGCAGGACCTCTACACCACAGCTGATGGTGGTGGGCAGGGCCTCTTCACCACAGCTGATGGTGGTGGGCAGGGCCTCTACACCATGGCTGATGGTGGTGGGCATTGCCTCTACACCACAGCTGATGGTGGTGGGCAGGACCTCAACACCACAGCTGATGGTGGTGGGCAGGGCCTCTACACCACAGCTGATGGTGGTGGGCAGGGCCTCTACACCACAGCTGATGGTGGTGGGCAGGGCCTCTACACCACAGCTGATGGTGGTGGGCAGGACCTCAACACCACAGCTGATGGTGGTGGGCAGGGCCTCTATACCACAGCTGATGGTGGTGGGCAGGGCATCTGCATCACAGCTGATGATGGTGGGCAGTCTCTCAACAGCACAGCTGATGGTGGGCAGGTTCTCGACACCACAGTTGATGGTGGTGGGCAGTCTCTACACCACAGCTGATGGTGGGCAGGGTCTTGACACCACAGTTCATGGTGGGCAGGGTCTCTACACCACAGCTGATGGTGGGCAGGGTCTCTACACCACAGCTGATGGTGGGCAGGGTCTCTACACCACAGCTGATGGTGGGCAGGGTCTCTACACCAGAGCTGATGGTGGGCAGGGTCTCTACACCAGAGCTGCTGAGGATGGGCAAGATCTCTACACCACAGCTGATGGTGGGCAGGGTCTCTACACCACAGCTGATGGTGATGGGCAGGGCCTCTACACCACAGCTGATGGTGATGGGCAGGGCCTCTACACTACAGCTGATGGTGATGGGCAGGGCCTCTACACCACAGGTGATGGTGGTGGGCAGGGTCTCTACACCACAGGTGATGGTGGTGGGCAGGGTCTCTACACCACAGGTGATGGTGATGGGCAGGGCCTCTACACCACAGGTGATGGTGGTGGGCAGGGCCTCTACACCACAGGTGATGGTGATGGGCAGGGCCTCTACACCACAGGTGATGGTGGTGGGCAGGGCCTCTACACCACAGCTGATGGTGGTGGGCAGGATCTCTACACCACAGCTGATGGTGGTGGGCAGGATCTCTACACCACAGCTGATGGTGGTGGGCAGGGTCTTGACACCACAGCAGATGGTGATGGGCAGGGTCTCTACACCACAGCTGATGGTGGTGGGCATTGCCTCGACACCACAGGTGATGGGCAGGGCCTCTGTACCACAGCTGATGGTGGGCAGGGCCTCTACCCCACAGCTAGTGGTGACCAGAGTATCTTCACTTCAGCTGGTGGTGGGCAGGGCCTCTACACCACTACTGGTGGTGTAAGTTTATTCAGATACAGTTACACATAAATGCAGCTATGTAAATTATCATACATAGTAGTTAGAGAAAGTGCAAAGGTTTGCAACAAGACTAGTCCTGGAACTAAAGAGAATGTCCTACGAGGAGAGGTTAAGGGAAATCGACCTGACGACACTGGAGGACAGGAGAGATGAGGGGATATGATAATGACATATAAAATACTGGGAGGAATTGAAAAGGTGGATAGAGACAGGATGTGTCTTCCATTTAGACACTGCAAGGCTCCAGGCAGACATCAACCAAATCTTTCAGTGGTCTGCAGAAAGCAATATGAAGTTCAACGATGAGAAATTTCAATTACTCAGATATGGTAAACACGAGGAAATTAAATCTTCAACAGAGTACAAAACAAATTCTGGCCACAAAATAGAGCGAAACACCAACGTCAAAGACCTGGGAGTGATCATGTCGGAGGATCTCACCTTCAAGGACCATAACATTGTATCAATCGCATCTGCTAGAAAAATGACAGGATGGATAATGAGAACCTTCAAAACTAGGGAGGCCAAGCCCATGATGACACTCTTCAAGTCACTTGTTTTATCTAGGCTGGAATATTGCTGCACACTGACAGCACCTTTCAAGGCAGGTGAAATTGCTGACCTAGAAAATGTACAGAGAACCTTCATGGCGCGCATAACGGAGATAAAACACCTCAATTACTGGGAGCGCTTGAGGTTCTTAAACCTGTATTCCCTGGAATGCAGGCGTTAGAGATACATGATTATATACACCTGGAAAATCCTAGAGGGACTAGTACTGAACTTGCACACGAAAATCACTCACTACGAAAGCAAAAGACTTGGCAGATGATGCAACATCCCCCCAATGAAAAGCAGGGGTGTCACTAGCACGTTAAGAGACCATACAGTAAGTGTCAGGGGCCCGAGACTGTTCAATTGCCTCCCAGCATACATAAGGGGGATTACCAACAGACCCCTGGCAGTCTTCAAGCTGGCACTGGACAAGCACCTAAAGTCGGTTCCTGACCAGCCGGGCTGTGGCTCGTACGTTGGTTTGCGTGCAGCCAGCAGTAACAGCCTGGTTGATCAGGCTCTGATCCACCAGGAGGCCTGGTCACAAACCAGGCCGCGGGGGCGTTGACCCCCGGAACTCTCTCCAGGTAAACTCCAGATGGGACATAGCAACAAGGGGTCACAGTTGGAAGTTGAAGACTCAGATGAATCGCAGGGATGTTAGGAAGTATTTCTTTAGTCAAAGTTGTCAGGAAGTGGAATAGTCTGGGAAGTAATGTAGTGGAGGCAGAATCCGTACATAGCTTTAAGAAGAGGTATGATAAAGCTCATGGAGCAGGAAGAGTGACCTAGTAGCAGCTAGTGAAGAGGGGGGCCAGGAGCTGTGACGTGACCTCTGCAACCACAACTAGGCGAGTACAGCTGATGGTGGTGGACAGGATCTCTACACCACAGCTGGTGGTAGTTGTGGGCAGGGTCTCTGCACCACAGCTGGTAGTGAGTAGGATCTCTACACCACAGCTGGTAGTGAGTATTGTCTCTACACCACAGCTGGTAGTGGGCAGGGTTTCTACACCACAGGTGGTAGTAGGCAGGGTCTCTACACCACAGTTGGTAGTGAGCAGGGTCTCTAAACCACAGCTGGTAGTGAGCAGGGTTTCTAAACCACAGCTGGTAGTGAGCAGGGTCTCTAAACCACAGCTGGTAGTGAGCAGGGTCTCTAAACCACAGCTGGTAGTGGGCAGGGCCTCTAAATTACAGCTGGTGGTATATATTTATTCAGGTACAGGTACACATAAATACAGTTATATATATTATCATACACAGCACAGTAGCATATGTGTAGATTACTTAAGATAACCCAAAAGAGTGGGCAGGGTCTCTACATCCCAGCTGATGGTGGTGGGCTAAGATAAGATAAGATTTCGTTCGGATTTTTAACCCCGCAGGGTTAGCCGCCCAGGATAACCCAAGAAAGGCAGTGCATCATTGAGGACTGTCTGTCTTATTTCTATTGGGGTCCCCAATCTTGTCCCCCAGGATGTGACCCACACTAGTTGACTAACACCCAGGTACCTACTTGCTGCTAGGTGAACAGGACAACAGGTGTAAGGAAATGCATTGAAATGTTTCTTCCCTGCTGGGAATCGAACCCGGGCCCTCTGTGTGTGAAGCAAGAGCTTTGCCAGTCAGGCTATGGGGCCACAGGGTCTCTTCACCATAGGTGATGGTGGTTGGCAGGGCCTCCACATACCAGGTAATTGGGGTGGGCAGTTTATCCACACCAGGTGATTGGGGTTTTGTCCAAAATGCTGTGCACCCTATGGGCCTTCAGATTATTGCATTTTTTCGTTAACACACCAGCCAACTCTCACTGAGATAGGGCAACCTGAAAAGGAAATAGTTTCACCATCATTTACTTCATCACCATCTTTCTTGCCACAAGCATGCTGACATTACAGCTCAGATGCCCCTCCAAACTACAATATTCATACTCTAAGACTCAAGTCTGGTTGACTGTAGGTTTCCCCTGAATTGTTTATAAATGTTACACTGAATTAAAAGTTGAAATGAATTTCCATATACATGTGTAAAAGAGTTTGTTAACATTGTCCTGTTATCTTTGAAGCTATCATGGCACAAGTTTAGTGCTTCACAAAATAAAATGTTGGAGCTACCACACAATGCCTCAGTGCCGTACTGTACACCCAGGATCCCCCACACTGTACTAGGTATTATAAAAATGCTGAAATATTTGCCATTTTGCAGATTAATTTTGTAGCAGCAGTGTTGGGAGAGACAAGCTCATACATAATGTATCTGACCAGGCTCCTGTGCACTTGGGCCTTTTAATTTCCTTACTGGGGGGGTTGGGGGTTTGCATTGATGCTAGTGAAGATATCTTGATCCCCCCCAAATTGTAGCTACCTTCCTTTCCCTGGATCAAACCTGAATTCCCATTCCCTAGGTGCTATATGACCCCTGTGGATTCAGCACTTTCACAAAATACATAGTACTGTACAGTGAATATCATTACAAAGTGCAAATTAGTGCAATTTATAATTGTATTGCAATACAGTACTTGTCACTGGTTTTGAGAGTTTTTCTACCCTTGCATCCCTGCTGGGCATCAGACTTGACTCATGGGACGTGCCTTAATGCCAGTAAGGGCCCCTGATTTAAGTAACTCGACTTATTCTCCCCTGCCTTGAATCAAGCTTGCATACTTACTATTCTCCAGGTGTTATATAACCCCTAACCCATATAGGTTTTGTATATTTCTTGATTAAAAATAAAAACTTTGGTGATTATTTGTTCAACCAGGGTGTTTTTTGTTGGCTTGTGCAAGAAAGGTATAAAATACCGACAATATGAAAGTTAAGACACATGTGCAACATCTGGATATCTTTATTGTAGACGTTTCGCCATCCAGTGGCTTTATCAATACAGATTCTAGGACATAATAGGAAGACAGTAGAACTATATACAAAAGATGAGGTAATCAGTCCCTCGGCCTTGGAGTTAGTGTTCACAGCATTGTGGTGCAGGAGAGTCTGGAGCAAAGGCAAGAAGACTGGCGTTTTTATAGGCGTCAGTGGAAGGGACGGGCAGCAGACGAGGGCAGTCACTGGTAGGCGGGATTTGTGCAAAGAAAGGTATAAAATACCGACAATATGAAAGTTAAGACACATGTGCAACATCTGGATATCTTTATTGTAGACGTTTCGCCATCCAGTGGCTTTATCAATACAGATTCTAGGACATAATAGGAAGACAGTAGAACTATATACAAAAGATGAGGTAATCAGTCCCTCGGCCTTGGAGTTAGTGTTCACAGCATCGTGGTGGAGGAGAGTCTGGAGCAAAGGCAAGAAGACTGGCGTTTTTATAGGCGTCAGTGGAAGGGACGGGCAGCAGACGAGGGCAGTCACTGGTAGGCGGGATTTCCCAGTGGAAGTAGGTCCTTCCCAAAGAGATGGGTTAGTTGCAGCAGCCGTGAAGAAGGTCTTGTAGATGTCCTCTGAACCAAGATTCCATGATGTTGCAGTGTCTGACAAGTTGTGCAAGAAAGGTATAAAATACCGACAATATGAAAGTTAAGACACATGTGCAACATCTGGATATCTTTATTGTAGACGTTTCGCCATCCAGTGGCTTTATCAATACAGATTCTAGGACATAATAGGAAGACAGTAGAACTATATACAAAAGATGAGGTAATCAGTCCCTCGGCCTTGGAGTTAGTGTTCACAGCATCGTGGTGGAGGAGAGTCTGGAGCAAAGGCAAGAAGACTGGCGTTTTTATAGGCGTCAGTGGAAGGGACGGGCAGCAGACGAGGGCAGTCACTGGTAGGCGGGATTTCCCAGTGGAAGTAGGTCCTTCCCAAAGAGATGGGTTAGTTGCAGCAGCCGTGAAGAAGGTCTTGTAGATGTCCTCTGAACCAAGATTCCATGATGTTGCAGTGTCTGACAAGTTGTGCAAGAAAGGTATAAAATACCGACAATATGAAAGTTAAGACACATGTGCAACATCTGGATATCTTTATTGTAGACGTTTCGCCATCCTAGAATCTGTATTGATAAAGCCACTGGATGGCGAAACGTCTACAATAAAGATATCCAGATGTTGCACATGTGTCTTAACTTTCATATTGTCGGTATTTTATACCTTTCTTGCACAACTTGTCAGACACTGCAACATCATGGAATCTTGGTTCAGAGGACATCTACAAGACCTTCTTCACGGCTGCTGCAACTAACCCATCTCTTTGGGAAGGACCTACTTCCACTGGGAAATCCCGCCTACCAGTGACTGCCCTCGTCTGCTGCCCGTCCCTTCCACTGACGCCTATAAAAACGCCAGTCTTCTTGCCTTTGCTCCAGACTCTCCTCCACCACGATGCTGTGAACACTAACTCCAAGGCCGAGGGACTGATTACCTCATCTTTTGTATATAGTTCTACTGTCTTCCTATTATGTCCTAGAATCTGTATTGATAAAGCCACTGGATGGCGAAACGTCTACAATAAAGATATCCAGATGTTGCACATGTGTCTTAACTTTCATATTGTCGGTATTTTATACCTTTCTTGCACAACTTGTCAGACACTGCAACATCATGGAATCTTGGTTCAGAGGACATCTACAAGACCTTCTTCACGGCTGCTGCAACTAACCCATCTCTTTGGGAAGGACCTACTTCCACTGGGAAATCCCGCCTACCAGTGACTGCCCTCGTCTGCTGCCCGTCCCTTCCACTGACGCCTATAAAAACGCCAGTCTTCTTGCCTTTGCTCCAGACTCTCCTCCACCACGATGCTGTGAACACTAACTCCAAGCTTGCCTATCCATCATAACCTGGTTGATCAGACACTTGCCTGAGGTAGTGATCTGGTTTCCTTTTCAGAACTGTTTTACTTGTTCTGCAACATTTTTGGTATCTTCTGAAAGCTCGGACCACAATTGATGCAGTGCTCTCTTTTTGAGCCCATGGGTGTTCCTTCTTTGGGTTGTTTTTACACATTCTCCCATAGCTCTCACTTTAGCATGATGTTACAGTAGTGTGTAGATTTGGTCCAGGACTGGCTGAAATGTCATCTAAAGCGTCATTTTCAAATTTTGGGTTGTGAATTGCAAGTTGTTGTATGACTTAAGAAAAAGAAAAAAATCACAAAGGTTCAGATGAATTATATGATCTGAGATAGTATATATGACAAATATAATTGAATAAAATATTACAAGGTAAAGAATTTAGGCAAAAAGTTCTGTAACATATTCATATACACCTACCATCCGACTTACGACCTGCTCAACATACGACCACTCGACTTACGACCATGTTTTGTATGCCAGATTTCTGGGAAATAAACAACTGTTTGTGATGTACACAGTGTTTATCCTAAACCTCACAGTATAAAACACAGTACTAATAGCATAAAAAGTAATGTAAAAAATGAAATACCAGAATAAAACAATAAAATAAAGTCATTACAAAAATGTGATGTTGATATTTAGTAGTAAGGTTCGACTTACGTCCATTTTGACTTACGACCAGTTGGTCGAAACCAAGCTCGGTCGTAAGTCGGATGGTAAGTGTACATATTTATAAATTTAATCAAATAGGTTATTCCAAAATGTAAGAATGACAAAACAGTAAAGAATGATTTGATGGAAGGAGTTTCATAGGTGTGAATTAGAAACAGCACTGTATGAACCTAGTGGGTTTAGTGAAACTGATAAAAGAAGCATGCCAGCCCAGAGATCGAGAGATCCAAACCTGCCAGAAATAAATGTGTTTGCAAATGTAAGGAGCGAAGAAGACAGTAGCTTGGTAAAATAGAGGAGAAGAGCAAAATAGAACAAAACATTTTTATTTTAGTTCGTTAAAAGCAAACAGCATTCAGTTGTGGTGTGTGCTTACAGAAGACGACACTGTTAATTGTAGCAAATTTGAGCCTCAAATAAGCAACAGACATTGAAGTGTCCAGAGAGAGAATAAAAAAGCCTCTGCTGAATTTTGATAAGAAAGAAAGTAACAAGAATCTATGAGGTATCACCATGGATTTTAAAAGAATGCACAAAAGGTCTGTGCTTGATTCAAGGAAAATGTTTGGGTTTTATTACAAGAAGGTAAACTGGCAGACAAAAGGAAGATGGCACACATTGTGCAGATATTTAAAAAAAGGTGACAAAGAAGGCCCTTTGGTAGGCCTTTCTTATTGACTTGGTTTGTAAAATGCTGAAAAAAATTTAAGAGTAAAGCTAAGAGAGCTTGCAAAAGCCTGATATCAAAGTTTAATTTTTGATCAGCAAAAACTTGTACATTACAGCACAGCATTGTATATAAAAATATTCAGCTACTGTATACTAATATTTGTCAGTCTTATTAAAAATATTAAAACTGTACTCACCTAGTTGTGATTGCGGGGGTCGAGTCACAGTTCCTGGCCCTGCCTCTTCAGCTGGCTGCTTCCCGGTCACTCTTCTCACTCCATGAGCTTTATCATACCTTTTCTTAAAGCTCTGTATGGATCCTGCCTCCACTACATCACTACCCAGGCTATTCCACTTCCTGACAACTCTGTGACTGAAGAAATACTTCCTAACATCCCTGTGGTTCATCTGAGTCTTCAACTTCCAACTGTGACCCCTTGTTGCTGTGTCCCATCTCTGGAACATCCTGTCCCTGTCCACCTTGTCTATACCTCTCAATATTTTATATGTCGTTTTCATGTCCCCCCTTGTTATTTGTTGCAAACCTTTTCACTTTCTCTAGTTTCCTTACATGCTTGGCTAGGTAAGGGCTCCAAACTGGTGCTGCATATTCCAATATGGGCCTAATGTATACAGAGTACAGGGTCCTGAATGATTCCATATTTAGATGTCGGAATGCTGTTCTTAGGTTTGTCAGGTGCCCGTATGCTGCAGCAGTTATTTGGTTGATGTGTGCCTCAGGAGATGTGCCCGGTGTTGTACACACACCAAGATCCTTTTCCTTGAGTGAGGTTTGTAGGCTCTGGCTCCCTAGACTGTACTCCATCTGTGGTCTTCTTTGCCCTTCCCCAGTCTTCATGACTTTGCACTTGGTAGGGTTGAACTCCAGGAGCCAGTTGTTGGACCAGGCCTGCAGTCTGTCCAGATCCCTCTGTAGTTCTGCCTAGTCCTCAGCCGATTGAATTCTCATCAACTTCACATCATCTGCAAACAGGGACAGTTCTGATTCTATTCCTTCTGTCACGTCGTTCACAAGTACACGTACCAGAAACAGCACTGGTCCTAGGACTGATCCCTGTGGCACCTCGTTCGTTACTGGTGCCCACTCTGATGCCTCACCATGTACCATGACTCACTGTTGTCTTCCTGACAGGTATTCCCTGATCCATTGTAGTGTGTGTGCACATGAACGTGTTAGATAGGAGCGAGTGGAGACAAATGGTTTTTATGACTATGTGCTGTTGGAGTGTGAGCAAAGTAACATTTATGAAGGCATTTAGGGAAACTGGTTAGCCGGACTTAAGTCCTGGAGGTGGGAAGTACAGTGCCTGTGCTCTGAAGGAGGGGTGTCGTGTTGCAGTTTTTTAACTCTCATGTAGGCATGCCTCTAGCAAGACAGTGGATGAGTACTAACAAACTTACACTAAACATTGACAAAACCTACTTCATTCAGTTTGGTAACAGAGCTACAGATGTCCCTCTTAACATAATGATAAACGGATCACCTATCACAAAGCTAACAGAGGGAAAATTCTTAGGAATCCACCTTGATAATAGACTCAAATTTCATACACATATACAACAAATTTCTAAGAAAATTTCCAAGACTGTAGGCATACTATCGAAGATACGGTACTATGCTCCACAGTCAGCCCTCCTGGCCCTATATCACTCTCTTATTTACCCCTATCTCACCTATGGAATTTGTGCATGGGGCTCAACAACAAGTAACCATCTCAGACCACTAATTACCCAACAAAAGGCTGCAGTTAGAATGATAACAAATTCTCACTACAGGCAGCACACTCCACCAATATTCAATACACTCAACCTACTCACCATACAAAACATCCATACTTATTACTGCACCTATTACATACATAGAACACTCAACTCTGATATTAACCCTCCCCTCAAACATCTCCTTGCCAACCTCAACAGAACACATGACCATAACACAAGGCACAGATCACTCTTTGATATTCCTCGTGTCCATCTCACGCTATGCAAAAACTCAATGCACATAAAAGGCCCTAAAATCTGGAATTCATTACCTGTTAATATAAAAGAAACACTACCTGTTTATAAATTCAAGTCTCTTCTCAAAGATCACTTACTCACCCAAAACCAAATAAATACTGAATAACTGAACCTTATAAATTGTATATCTTAAATGTTTCTCACAATTATATCACATAAATGTTAAACCTAAAACCCAATCTAACTTTATTATTTTTTAAATTCACTACCTAACAGAATACTCCATTCTACTGAATTTACAACAATGCATGCAACCATATGACCTGTCTTTGTAATACTCACTTGTGCTTTATAGTAATCAGTTTACATTAATGTTTTTCACTGATTTCATCATTGCTTAGTTAATCTTAAGTTAATTTTAAGCCAGCCCGTAATGCTATGCATAGTATAAGTGGCTTTGGCATGCTGCTCTTATCTGTATTTTTTTTTGTACCTCTGTAAGTGTGCTCAAATTATAAATAAATAAATAAATAAATGGAGTGGGTGATGATGACAGTTTCTTCTTTTTCTGGTCACCCTACCTCGGTGGGAAATGGCAAGTATGTTAATAAAAAGAATAGTAATAATAATAATAATTATTACTATTACTGTTATTATTATTATTATTATTATTATTATTATTATTATTATAAAAAGTAAATGGGTAGTCCATATTTACTCCTCAAGAGATGCTAGTAAGGGGCTCTTGAACCAAGGAATTTGACTTAACTTCCCCTTTCTGTAGCTCGATCGCTAGTGCACTGACAACTAAGCAATAATATATTCATTGCTAAACATTATTATAAACAAATAACAATTAAGCACAAATGAGTATTTCAAAGACAGGTCATGTGGTCATTTACTGTGTTGCTGTGCTTTCAGTAGAATGGAGTATTCTATTAGGTAATGTAATTAAAAATAACAAAGTTTGATTGGGTCACAGGTTAAACATTTATGAGATACAATTATTCAGTATTTATTTAGTTGTGGATGAGTAAGTGGTTTTTAAGAAGAATTTTGAATTTATAAACAGACAGTGTTTCTTTTATATTCACAGGTAATGAATTCCAGATTTTTGGGCCTTTTATGTCAATTGCGTTTTTGCATAGCTTGAGATGGACACGAGGAGCATCAAAGAGTGATCTCTGCCTTGTGTTATGGTCATGTGTTCTGTTGAGGTTGGTAAGGAGACGTTTGAGGGGAGGGTTTATATCCGAGTTAATTGTTCTATGTATGTAGTAGGTACAGTAATAAGTATGGAAGTTTTGTATGGTGAGTAGGTTTAGAGTTTTGAATATTGGTGGAGTGTGCTGACTGTAGTGGGAATTTGTTATCATTCTGACTGCAGCCTTTTGTTGGGTAATTAATGATCTGAGATGGTTTATTGTTGTTGAGCCCCATGCACAAATTCCATAGGTGAGATAGGGGTAAATAAGTGAGTGATATAGGGCCAGGAGGGCTGACTGTGGAACATAGTACCGTATCTTCGATAGTATGCCTACGGTCTTGGAAATTTTCTTGGAAATTTATTGTACATGTGTTTGAAATTTGAGTATTATCAAGGTGGATTCTTAAGAATTTTCCCTTTGTGAGCTTTGTGATCAGTTTAAAATGGGTACCTGTGTGTTAGTCAACCAGTGTGGATCGCATCATGGGACAAAACTGACCTAATTTGCCCGTGCTGGGGACTACCTAGATGGGAATTTCCCAAATTCCTTCTATCTTGTACCAACTGAGCCCACGGAAGTCACCGCGATCATAAAGTCACTTAAAAATAACTCGGGGAATCTGTCTCACGTCCCACCATTATTGTACAAGCAAGCGGCCCATGTCCTTTCACATGCTATTACATTACTTTTTAACAAGTCACTAGAAACTAGCACTTTCCCGACACTACTGAAGACAGCAAGGGTTACACCAATACATAAAAGTGGTGACCCTACAGACGTAAACAACTATAGGCCAATATCAAACTTACCATTGCTATCCAAAATCTTCGAGAAACTCGTGCACAGGAGACTATATTCATTTATAACGTCACAAAACATACTCAACCTCTGCCAATTTGGATTCAGGAAAAATAAACACATGATGCAATTATAAAAATGCTAGACCTGCTTTACACAGCATTGGAAAATAAGGAATATCCGCTAGGAATTTTTGTTGACCTAAGAAAAGCATTTGACAGTGTAGACCACGGCATCCTACTCCTCAAACTTGACCGCTATGGTATAAGAGGCCATGCGCTTGCATATTTTAAATCCTACCTTTCTATTAGGTATCAGTATGTCACCATTAAAGACACAGCCTCATCAATACGGCCACTTGATACTGGAGTTCCACAGGGAAGTGTCCTTGGACCCCTGCTCTTCCTCATTTACATTAATGATCTTCCAAACATACCCCAACACCTGAAATCCATTCTCTTTGCTAACGACACGACTTATGTCATCTCCCACCCTAATCTTGCCACCTTCAACACCATTGTTAACGAGGAGCTGCTCAAAATATCGACTTGGATGACAGCCAATAAACTTACACTTAACACTGGCAAAACCTACTATATTATGTTTGGTAGCAGAGCAGGTGTTGCGCAACTTAACATTAAGATCGACAACACTCTAATTGCCAGACATAATGAGGTCAAATTCCTTGGCCTATACCTCGACAACAACCTAAATTTCAGCACCCATATCCAACACATAACAAAAAAGTATCCAAAACAGTGGGATCCTCTCCAAGATACAATACTACGTGCCGCAAACTGCCCTTCTCACACTATACCATTCACTTGTATATCCATACCTCACCTATGCTATCTGTGCTTGGGGTTCAACTGCAGCAACACACCTAAAGCCAATAATAACCCAACAAAAAGCCGCAGTAAGAATAATCACTAAATCCCATCCCTGGCAACACCACCCCTCCCCACTCTTCATACATCTAAACTTACTCCCTGTTCAGAACATCCACACTTACTACTGTGCAATCTATATCTACAGGACCTTAAATTCCAATATTAACCTTGACCTAAAATGCTTTCTTGATAGTTATGACAGGATCCACCAGACACAAACATCTCTATGACATTCCCTGTGTTCGACTAAACCTTTACAAAAATTCAATGTATTTCAAAGGACCTAAAATCTGGAACACCCTGCCTGAAAACTCTAGAACTGCAGACACATTCATCACTTTCAAAACTACAGTTAGAAAACATCTTATCTCCCTGATCCACCCCGACAACTAACTACATGATAACCACCTGGTGGTTCACAATTACACTCACTCACCCACTGACTATAAACCCAGAAATACTAATCTTAATCTTAAAATAATAAATCCTAACTAGTCATAAGCTTGCCTATGATACTCCAATATAGACACTTTGTATTGTGCCAAAACAAAAGCATTCACATTGCTAAACTCACAAATTATGATGTAGTCACTTAGCCTTAATACTATAATCTGTAAGGATTTAATGTTAAGAATTAATCTAAGTCTGCTCAAAATGCCTAGCCATGCTAGGTGTCCTAGTGGCCCCCTCTGTAATTAGTATTTTATAACATGTAAACCACACAATACCCAAAACCTGTAAACCCCACATTGTAACCCTTATAGAGAATAAACTTGAATTGAATTGAAATGCTCAGCATAAGAAGCAGCTTTCTAGTAGCATGTCATTGATGTCAGCTAGATCTGTACACCTTGTACATGTAGTAAATAAAGATATATTATTATTATTGTTATTATATTCCTTAGGTTGTACCTGATTACCTCCTATTCCCCTTGGTACTTTATGAGCCCCTACAGGTTTAGTACTCTCTACATTTACTCAGATTTCAAACAGAATTTTGAAAGTCCAATGAAGAATTAATATGGGAAATAGGAAAGCTACTAAGGAATGAAAAGGCAAATCACTGCATTATGTGTGAATTTTTTGTTTCAAGGGAAAATGTAAAGAGTGACAACATATAAATGTACTAATGGGAAATTGTCACTTCTTTTGTCCTCAATCCTTGTCTTTAGATGATATGTGCACTCTAATTTTATTCTTTCTAAGCCATTCCTGTTGCTATCATTATTTCCTTTGAGGCAGGTTTCAGTATAGTTTGTACGTATTTTTCTCTCCTTTGCCTTTGTAGGTCTTTAACACTAGAGATTAGACCTGTTAGACCCTCAAGGTGGTACCTGTTCCTGGTTTTGCCATCTCGGTTTGCTTTCCTATCATTGCTCTGGACTTCAGTTGGACATTTCACACTATCATTTCTTTCTCCATAAGTGCCCCATGGTCTGGTGGCTAAAGCTCTCACTTCACACGGCGAGGGCCCAGGTTTGATTCCCAGCAAGGGTTGAAACATTGGATGTGTTTCTTTACACCGGTTGTCTATGTTCCCCATCAGTAAAATGGGCACCTGGGTGTTGGTCAACTGTTGTGGGTTGCATCCTGGGACAAAACTGACCTAATTTGCCCAAAATGCTTTGCATAACAAGCAGCTTTCTATATAGTAATGTCATTGATGTCGGCTAGGCCTGTCTACCTTGTACATGTACTTGTAGAAATATATTATTATTATAAATTTATAGACTTTTCGAAAAGTACACATAGCTACAAGTTGCATTTGTCAACACATCAAATGTAATGTACTTTCAGAAAATTATTATTATTATTATTATTATTATTACATAAACACTAAATAAATGTACAGTATATACATCATGTAAAAGACTAAATAAGCTACAGGTTATAAGAGGTTTACATACCTGGAGAGAGTTTCTGGGGTCAACGCCCACGGCCCAGTCTGTGACCAATACAGTACAGCTCATTATTTATTTAATCTACTGGTAAATGAGATGATTATAAATACAGTAGTAATCAGTTTCTCTGAATTCCTGCACAAGTGATGCCTTGCTCATATTCCAGCATCATGTCAAGTCATAAAAAACACATGTCTACACTCCTATTAAACATGCTGACAGAATCCTGCTGGATGTTCAAGCCTCTATTACTCAAAACCTCCTTTACTCCTTCTAAATTTACACTGTACATGCAGTACAGATTATAAAGTAGTATGTATAATTAGTCATATGTAATTGCCTATTCATAGCTACAGGAGCAGAGTTTTGCTTGTAGTACCCATCTTCATTAATATGCTTGTCATTTAGGTTTCTTAAAATTTTCTGTTGTAATAATACCTCCTCCTCCAGCTCCATTTTTCTTAATTATCATTTATCTGTGACCTTTCATTATTCACACTGAAGGTACTAAAAAATTTCCTTAATATGTCTTTCATATCCTTCTATGACCTAGTACAGTACATTGTTAGCATATCTCTTCTTTTCCTCCTGTCAGCCAGCAACTGCATCTTAAATTAATATTTTCAACCTTTCATCATAACTCATATTCTTTAGTTCTAGGATCCATATTTTAGTTCTAGACTTTTCTATTTGATTCACTGTGTTTTGTTGGGTGTGAACACCACACAGTAAGTTTATTCAGGTATACACAAATACAGTTACATAGATTATCATACATAGCAGCATATGTGTATAGAACCTGGGATAACCCAAACAAGTCAGACAAAGTGACTTTTTTTCCACTGGGTCCTTGAAACTGCATATCCCAAATATGACTTAATATATGTTGCAAGCATCAGAGGTATTTTCCAGCCTCTAGGGATACTGTCACTACCAATCTTATTAAATTTCTAGAAGGAAACAAACACAGGGAGATATGAGGCAGAGTTGAGGATAATAGGTTAGGTTCATGTTTGTTACTCCTGGTTTCTGATTGTTAGTGCAGGTATGTGTGGTGGGAGAAAGCATGTGGGGATGGGCAAGGAGCTTGAGAAGGGAAGAAGCTGGGTAGAGGATGCAGAAGAAAGGGGGTTACTACTCCCACTACCTAGTTATTAGTTCTTGAATCTCTGGGTGTACTGGCTCTTGCACCTCTACCCATGTTTCTGTGATTGCCTTTCTATATGTTTTCCCCTCCCTTCACCTCAGTTTCTCAGATTTTCTCTACTTATATGTTTGATTTCTCAGAATGAAGATTCCAAAGTGTCTTTGCCAATTCCTGAGATTTGAGTTCCTGTTTAGTACCTGGTCTTTCATTGTTTTGGATTGAAAGATCACTTTCACTGGGTGTCATCTATCTCTCTCTTGTAGAATCCACTCTGAAAAATAGTTACCATCTCAGTTTTTTTCCTCTGAATTTGTAGCTGTTAACAAATCTTCTCTCTTGGTCTTAGTGTTTAATGATTATAATAATATCTTGTTCTCCTCTGCTTACTTCTTGTCTCCCCGTGTTGCTCTGACAGTCCAAAAATCATCAGAGTTCTCTCTGCTCTCTCCTGTATTATATTTGTCATTGTCTCATTTGTTTTTGTTATGGCTGAGAGGTTCCATTTCCCATACTGTTAGCTATTCCTCCTTTTTTAATTATTATTCCCCTTCCCCTACACTTGGCTTATCTCCAGAATGTGAGTGTTGTATGTGGCTATTGAGGTTGAGTCTTAGCTCCTGGCCCCACCTTTCAATTTAGTTCTTGCCAGAGTCACTCAGTTCTAGCCTTGTGAGCCTTATCATATCTGCTGTAAAGCGATATATAGAACCTGCCTCCACCACTTCTTCAGTGAAATCATTACACTTTCCGACCACCCTGAGACTGAAGAAATACTTTCTGATGTCCCTGTGACTCATCTGTGCTATTAACTTCCAGTTGTGTCCCTGAGTATCTGTTTCTTACCTATCAACCTATCAAAAAAAAAAAAGCTGTCCCCCTCTACCATGTCAGTTCCCCTGAGTATTTTTTATGTTTTTATTAAGTCACACCTTGTTCATCTATCCTCCAATGTCGCTACATTCAGCTCCATTAGCCTCTCCTCAAAGCTCATTCCCCTCAAGTCAGGAACAAGCCTTGTTGCATACTAATGCACTCTCTCCAGTTTCTTAACATGCTTCCTCAGGTGAGGGTTCCATACTGGTGCTGCATACTCCAAGGTGGGTGGGTGTGGATGGGTTGATGTGTTGTGGGTGGTGGTGATGTGTTGTGGGTGGTGGTGATGTGTTGTGGGTGGGTGGTGATGATGTGTGAGTGGGTGGATATATTGTGGGTGGGTGTGGGTAAAAATAAACAAACAAATATTTATATAAAGTGGGGTACTGCACAGTATATAATTATGGTAATTGACATGTTTAAACTACTTTATAGAAAGCTCCTTGTTATGCAAAACATTTCAGGCAGCTTAAAACTTATAATTACTAGACAGTTGGACACACATAGCACATGAGAATAAGAATACTTAGTTTATACTTTATTAACTGATGGGTGTGGGTGGGTGGCTGGGTGTGAGTGGGAGGTTGGGTGTTTGAGGATGTGTGTGTGGTTTCTTTTTTCACTGTCTCCAGCAGTAGACACGGGCTTGTATAACTTTTGTACACAGATTACGACTTGTTGAAGCATCCCTTATACGTACATAGCTTTCCTAATATGAATCATAGTCCTGGCTTTGTCTCTGTAGATGCCTTCCTTTCTCATTACATTGTCAAATATTCCAAACTTCAGAACACTTACGACTTGACCTGATCTTTTCTTCTCCTCCTCTCCCTACCTCTTCTCCTTTCCTATTTTTCTTTGTCTTCCTTTCTTCTGCCTAGGTGTGTTCTGTCCTTCAGTTTCCCCCCTCTGTATTTTTAGTCCCACCCGCCCTCCTCCAGGTTGTGGGCCATTAGCTTTCTTGCAGTGCTGCTTTTTCTTGTCCTTGGACTTAGTCCACTACTACCACTACTGCTACTACATTACTACTACTACTACTACTACTCCATTACTACTATTACTCCATTACTACTATTACTCCATTACTTCTACATTACTACTAGTACTACTCCATTACTACTACCACTACTACTACTCCATTACTACTACTAATACTACTACTCCATTACTACTACCACTACTACTGCCTCACTTCACTTTCCCTTCTGTCTACCACGACTCTCCCTACTTACTACTACCACTACTACTACTACTGCTACTTCTACTACCAGCATTACCTCTACCACTACTTTTCCACTTCCTTCTTTCTTCCTCTGTCCCATCCCTGTCCCCCCTCTCCTATATATACTGGCTCCCATTCCTTCATGTGTTAGTGTGACTTGTAAATGGTCCAAGTCAGACCGAAACACCATCATAAGTTTCTCTCTCCTATGTGCTGGTTATCTGTATATTGTTCGAGTCATGGTATTGTGCTTTTTTGTCATTAATGTTTAACTCGCTCACTTCACATTCTTGTGTTACATCCAGTCAGGGTTTATGTGACATCACTACAGTATTGGTTGCCAAAGTTAATAGGCAGTGACGAAATATCCTGGAAAATCGTATGTAACATTACACATAGTCATCCCACTAGAAATGGATACTGTTCCATTGAACCTTTACAAAAATTCTAAACAAAAAATGTGAAATAACTTATCAAATCGAAAAATTGCAACACACTGAGTTCAAATTAAAGCTTAAATTGTTACTAATGTGTCCTATAACATTACTGAACGATCTCTAACTGTAAACTAATTAATGTTTTATTGTACTTTTATAAACTACAACTGCATAAACCATTTCCAACTTGTCACTTGCAGTTTTAATTCATAGTGAAAAACCTAAGCTGTCTTAGCTGTTATTTTGAATTTCCTGTCAATATTTTGTACCAGACCTACAAGTATAAAGTACAGTATAACTCAACATATACTGTATCTAATGTAGTCTTTTAGTGTTAAGTAGTCTTAGTCTAGATTCATTTGAAATGCTATGCATACTATGTGCTTTCAATTTATTGTAATATTTATGCATTATGAATTGAAATAGATAAATTATATGATTAGTATTAATATTAGGAAAGGGGGAAGAGAGGAGATAGGAGGAAGGGAAGGGGGGAAGAGAGGAGAAAGGGAGAGGGAAGGGGGGAAGAGAGGAGAAAGGGGAAGGGAAGGGGGGAAGAGAGGGGAAAGGGGGAGGGAATGGGGGAAGAGAGGAGAAAGGAGGGGGAAAAGGGGGAAGAGAGGAGATAGGAGGAAGGGAAGGGGGGATGAGAGGAGATAGGAGGAAGGGAAGGGGAGATGAGAGGAGAAAGGGGGAGAAGGAGGGGGAAGAGGAGAAAGGGGAAGGGAAGGGGGGAAGAGAGGAGAAAGGGGAGGGAAGGGGGAAGAGAGGAGAAAGGGGGGAGGGAAGGGAGGAAGAGAGGAGAAAGGAGGGAGGGAAGAGGGGAAGAGAGGAGAAAGGGGGAAGGGAGGGGAAGAGAGGAGAAAGGGGGGAGGGAAGGGAGGAAGAGAGGAGAAAGGAGGGAGGGAAGGGGGAAGAGAGGAGAAAGGGGGAGGGAAGGGGGAAAGAGAGGAGAAAGGAGAGGGAGAGGGAGAAACTGAGAGATTGACTCACTGTTAGAAATGGTTGGTAAAGAAATCAACTCAAAAGATGCTGCAATAGAATACAGTGGTACCTCGGTATACGTTCGCTTTAGAATAAATCCAACTTGGTATACGTCCAGTTTGGAAGCGAAAATTTTTGCTTGGTATACGACCTTTGTTTGGAATACAACTTGCGTGCTAGAACTTGTATGGGTCAAAATGAGTCGCGGAACTGTGCTCTACCATTGTTTACCTCTCTCTCTCTCTCTCTCTCTCTCTCTCTCTCTCTCTCTCTCTCTCTCTCTCTCTCTCTCTCTCGAGACAAAGCCATGACTGCCCTCTAGCGTCAGTATACCCATTGCTACCATTCAGTGAACAATATTATTTCATTCTTCTTCCTTCTCAGCACTATCCTAGTAGACACTCAACTCTTTTCAGCAAAGTAAAGTCAGGTTAAATTTGCATTTATTTCATCTAATTCTTTTGTATTTATCTATGTATTTTAGTATTGAGCAGTGTTTAAATTATTTTATACAACCCCATCAATGTATAATTTTTTTTTTCATGGGAACGGATTAATCATTTTCCCTATACTATTTCGTATGGGAAAATTTGTTTGGTATATGTCCTGTTTGGTACAAGTCCAAGGTCCTGGAATGGATTAAGGATGTATACTGAGGTACTACTGTATGTTCATGACGAAACATTTAAATTGAATCTCAACACCCTGCTACCTGGGCAGTGCACATTTTTTTTTTTTTTTATGTTGTCACCAGCGCTTAACTGTGTCTTGTCAAGAAATTATCTGTAAAGATCAGTATTCATTCTAGTTTCACTGTACAAACAGTGTTTTAATAAACATGTTCAGCAAAAGTGCATGCTGTAAATGAGTTAACTGTATTGATGTTGAAAAATTTATGCCACTTAACCCTTTCAGGGTCCGTCCCGTAGATCTACGGCTTTACGTTCAGTGTCCAAACCGTAGATCTACGTCATGAGCTCAGCTCACTCTGATAAACTGTGAGTGGTAAATTTGGGCCTAGATATGAGAGAATACATCTATGTGGTATGTGTGCACCACATAAAACAAATCCTGCAGCACACTGTGTATAATGAGAGGAAAAAACTGAGACCGTGATTTTCGATTAAAACAGCAACTTTGCAGTGTTTTTTCGTATGTTTTTTATAGTTGTACTTGTGATTTCTTGGTCTTATTTGATAGAATGGAAGACATATTACAGAAATAGAGATAATTTTGATTGGTTTTAGCACTGGAAATGGCTTGAAACTGAGCTCAAAGTAGCGGAAATGTTAAATTTTTGCCGATATTCAAGAGTAAACAAACGACCTCACACGTCTAATACACGTCAGCTGGTGGGTCTAATATACATTCATAAATGTGGTGATGATATTTATACAATTATTACAATATTGCATAACAGTAAATCTTCTATTTTTTGGTGTGAATAAAAATTCATTGTGAATAAAAAATCAAAATGGAATTTATTTGTAAAGCCTCAAAACGTAACTAATGAACAGAGGAAATGTTAGTTTAGTGCAAGGAATGCCTACATTGTTCATTCTGGACCCTATTTTGAAATTGGAATATTTTTAACTTTGTGTTAAATTGGCCAAATTACCAATTTCCGGTCACTTTATTTTGTAGTTGAAACAGTTGACTTGGCGATTTCTTGTGCTCAATCGATAGAATAGAAGTAATCCTAGTGAAATAGCTAAGAATTTGGTCGACTGGAATAATGTAATTGGCCTAAAATGGGAGTCAAAGTCGGCAAAATCGCCGATTCGTAAATATCGCTGACACATCAAAATTCACGAGAGCATAATTTCGTCAATTTCCCATCAAATTTCGTACTTTTTGTTTTATTACATTCACAAAAAGATTCTCTACCATTTCATAAGAAAAAAATAACAATTTTTTTTTTTGAAAATTCTTGGACACTGGGGCACCACTTCAGATTTTGGCCTTGGACCCTGAAAGGGTTAAGATGTTCAGGAATATGATGATAAAATCATAATGAGAATACATGCAGTAGAATATATGTTGTACAATGTTGTACTACAGTGTTCTTGGTTGTATGCATGTCTTCATACATAGAATGTTAGAAAGCGTTTCCTTGTAATCTTCTGTATTTTATTGCTAATATTGGGATTGATGGAGTGCTCACTGTACTAGCCTAGCAAACCAGTAGATAAAAATTATTCTCACTAAGGAGACAGGATTTGTATCAAACTCAGTTGAAGTTGGTTTCTATAGTACTGTAAACCCTTACCAGCTTATCACAAGCAAGCCCCTGGTGTCCTGTGGCTTGGTTAGCAGTGTTCTTACCTCATACACTCTCCGTGGTTTGATCCCCGACATGGGAGGAAATTTTGGGCATGTTTCCTAACACCTGCTGTCCCTGTTCACCTACCACTAGGTAGGTACCTGGGTGTTGGTTGACTGGTGTGAGTCGCATTGTGGGGGACAAGATTGAAGGACCCCAGTGGAAATAAGACAGACAGTCCTCGATGACACATTACTTTCTTCACTACTTTCTTGGGCTATCCTGAGCGGCTAACCCTCCAGGTTAAAAATTTGAACAAATTTGACTGATGTACTGTCCTGTCTTGCTCTGTCTGTGGTTATGATGTGTCCTCTTACTGAGTGGATTTGTACCTCTTGGAGTAGTTCTGGCCTTTGCTTTCAGGAGAGGAGCATGATCTTCCTGGAGACCTGTTTTAAAAAATTATTTTATAGTGACTATTCAGGAAGCCAGTTCCTCTGTGATTACTGTACATGTTATTGTTTTTGTATTAACATTAACATATTAAACTGTAATTATCACCAATGTGTGTGTTTAACAAAATAAGCAGAAGTGTGTTGTGTGCAGGTAATGTGAGTGTTGTGGAGGTGAGGGAGGCGAGTGTCACCATGAATGGTGTGGCGGGAAGTCATCACGACTCAGCCCCGCAACGTAGCAACGAACCATCAGCCAGACCTCACCAGCGACCCAAGATGAATGGTGATGCTTCCCACACACCTAGGGATAAGAAGGTTAAGGTATGTATGCTGCCCGCAAAGACAATCTGATTTCGTAATGCGGTAGCGGAACCTCCTAGCGATAAGAAGGTTAAGGTACGTGTGCTGCCCGCAAAAACGATCTGCGTTTATAATGCAGTAGCGGAAACTAAGACTTTGTCGTTATTCATCAAAGTAAGGTTGAAAACTACTTATGTCTGAATGCACACCCTAGCGTTATACTGATAAAGAAAACCTTCCCTTCTTTTTCTCTTCTTCCAACATGGAGGAGGCCTTGGTCTGTTATTAAACCCAGGCAATTGGGATTGAGCTACAAATTACCCTAAATATAGATTACGGTCATGTGCCGTATAACAACATTATGGTCAGTGATGGACCTCGTATATGATGATAAGATTATAATGGAGCTGAAAAATTCCTATTGCCTAGTGAAGTCATAGGCCCGAAGATCTGGAACTCACTACCGAAACTGGTAAAGGATCCCCTGACTACTTATAAATTTAGGACTTTGCTAAAAAATCATCTTATCTCACAGTACTAATCAGATCAACCAAAACAACTTCTAATTAGTTATATTATGTGACCTCTAGACTTTTAAACCTCTGCCAATCCATGAAATATTACTGCCTGAACCATTAATTGTAATATTGTTTTTATTATGTGCAACTTCAAGATTATTATTCTTATAAATCTCCACCTTGACTACCTTGCATTAGTATTAAGATTGTAATAAAGTTAACCACTATTATCTTATCTAGTTTTAAGTAGTTTCTATGTACTAGGATTAGTCTGCCCAAAATGCCCTGGCATGATAGTGGCTTTCTTTGTACTTCGCAAACCAAAATTGTAATTACACGCTAATCTTTACAAAGAAATGAATCTTTATCTTTATCCTTAACTCTATAGCTGTCGTAGCGTAATGCATTACTCACATGCTTGTGGTGATGTTGGTGTAAACAGACCTACTGTGCTGCTAGTCATATAAAAGTATAGCACATACAGTTATGTACAGTACATAATATTTGATAATGATAAACAACTATGTTACTGGTTTATGTATTTACTATACACTGCACTGTACTTTTTGTCACTATTCTAGAGTGTACTCTGTCCATTCATAAAAAAAGGCTTACTGTACAATAGTATGCTGTGTTACATTGGCAGCAGTCTCATACATCTTGTGTTTACCACATCTCTTGATAGCATCATTTTCCCTTGTGCTAGATTTAATCTCATATTGTTTTGTTCATCATGGCGCATAAGCTTACAAAATCCACTGCTAATGTTGCCCATAAGAGGCTATGTCGAGCAGTAGGCTATTCCACGTAGTCTAGGTGTGTAGTAGGCTGTACCATCTAGGTTTATGTAAGTACACTCTGTGATGTTCGTTAAGCACAAATCGCAGAATGGGTGGGACTTGAACCCATGGTGAACAAGTCCTATACCTTGCAGGCCAGTGTGTTAACCACTAGTCCATGCCAGTGATTAACACTGTTAAACACTGGTTGCTTGCCATAGGTTCAAGTCCTTCCTGTTCTGTAACTTGTATCTTCATGAGTCTAACAGTTCAGTATTTAGTAGAATAAATACAGGAATCTGTTGTTGTTGATATTTGGAATGAGAGTGGATTCAATATGGCAAGCCTTTCATAAACATTTGACACAAGAAAGGAGAAATGGTTCGTACCAAGCTCAAAGGGATTATGCCCTAACCTTTGGAGGCATGATAGTGTTTTCAACTAATCTGTCATGAGTCGAATAGGCTTTTTCATAACACTCTTCCTGATATATGTGGAGATACTCTATGCACCTGTAGTCCCAGCTGCAACATGTTTTGTTCATCAGATGCTATCTTTCTCTTCCTAGAAATGAAGATTATTGAAAGCATAACTGCTTATCTCTTGGGATAAGTAGACATGAGGTACTTGTTTAATTTATGTTACTCACATTACCTAACAAGCTAATCTCAGTAGTGTCATGATTCATGTGTTACCAGTTTTGAAAACAACCACATGATGAATTACATTGGGCTGCTTTAAGACTGGTGCCTCTGCATATCTTAACTTCAAATAGGTCATTTTCCAAGTTTATTATGTTCAGTACAGTTATATTCAATACCAAATCATCATTATTTGTGAATATAAGGTCAAGGGTATGTTCCAGTCTGGTCAGTTCTGTTATTTACTTGTTGAAGGCAAATTTGTCTGTTTTAATATACTACTGCAGTTTGTTTTTATTTGGCTGTTCTTTTAAACTCCTTCTTGAAGTTTGTTCTGCTATGGCACTGTTTGCTACATTCTTTCATTTTAGGTGTCTATTAAAATCACCAAGTGAGATGACAAGTGGGGTCAGTGAGCTTAAAATGTAAGGTTTATGAGGCAGTGTTTGACTTGTACTACTGTGTTTTACCATCATAGGTCAGTCTTTTTTTTTACTTTAAAAATGTGCCCTCATTATCGATCTAAAAAAAAAAAGCCTTCAGTACAGTAGACCACAACATTCTACTGCTCAAATTAGAACATTATGGAATAATGTTCTAATTTGAGCAGTAGAATGTTGTGGTTTTCTCATACATGAAATCTTATCTGAATGACAGACACAAAATGTGACTATTAATAACTGTTCTTCAGCAACCTGATTGACCAACACACAGGTTCCACAAGGTCATGTCCTGGACTCTCTGCTATCCCTTATATACATCAGTGACCTGCCTAATGCTTCACAGAAACTTAAAGTAATTCTGTTTGCAGATGACAGTTTTTGTCCTTTCAAATGCTGATTTGGCTGTACGTACTCAACAAAATAATAAATACTGAATTTACTAAAATATCTACTTGAATCCCACCCAACAAACTCACACAGTGGACCCCCGCATAACGATCACCTCCCAATGCGACCAATTATGTAAGTGTAATTATGTAAGTGCGTTTGTACGTGTATGTTTGGGGGTCTGAAATGGACTAATCTACTTCTCAATATTCATTATGGGAACAAATTCGGTCAGTACTGGCACCTGAACATACTTCTGGAATGAAAAAATATTGTTAACCGGGGGTCCACTGTATTTGGGAACAAAGCAAAAAATGTTCCTTTGAACATAAAGATAAATAATATACCAATAGGCAGGACAAGGGTAAATTTTGGGGAATTAATCTTGACAGCAAAGAAAAATTCAACACACACATCCAGAACATTTAAAAAAAAAAAAAAAGTAGTCATTCTCTCAGAAATATTCTATTACGTTCCACAAATATCCCTGCTTACTTTGTACTACTCTCTAATTTATCCATACCTCACCCAAGGTATCTGTGCATGGTGATCAACAACTAATCACCTTAAACCTGTTGTTACTCAGCAAAAATTAGCTCTTGGAATAATTACTCACTCAGACTCTAGCCAACACACCCGCCCTTATTGAAAAATTTAAATTTTCTTAACATACAAAATATTTACACTTTCTTTTCTACTGTGCTTGCTGTGTTTACAGGACTGTATGGGCCTTATGAGTTTAGTGCTTAGTTGTGATTATAATAATAACCTCAATACAAAAATCTACTAGCATAACCTTAATTTTTAAAGCGGTGAACCGGTAAGCCATTGGAAGGTCTTGGTCAGATGTCTAAAAGCTTCAGCAACAGGCCATCATTTGACTAAGATGTATGTCAGGAAATGCTTGTCCTGTTTCTTGATGAATCTTACCTAACCTAACTCAGTACAAACATCAACTTAATCTGGGTTCAGTAACCCAGAGCTTAAATTTTATCTGGAGATCTGCAACAGAACACATGGACACAATGCAGGGAACGAGTAGCTTTTTGACTTTCCGCATGTGTGACTCAACCTGTTCAAAAATTCCACATAAATAAAAAGTTCATTAATTTGAAACACTCTGCCTGAAAATGCCAAAAGTTGCCCATCTGCCAACAAATTTACTAATATTGTTAAAAAGTGCCGATTAAATCTCACATAAAGGTTATATTTATTAACTGCCTGTAAATTCTCATGGCTTGATTTTGCCTCAGTTCAACCACTTCATAAAATGAAGGTCATTGAACTAATGTAATTTATTTGTAATTGACCAATTCATCATTTGCAACCTGTCTCATTATACTTGTGATTGTAATGAGTTACTCAAACTGTACTGATATGTATTGACTTATATACTACGTACTAGGTCTAGATTTAAGTAGTACATAACCCTTATGATTCATTTGCCCAAAATGGATGTCATAATTAGTGGTTTTCTTCTGATCCTTCATTTGTCTCAAATTATATCTCTATTAAAATAAGATCAAAATAAAAACTACAATTAATTGGAATGTATATTGAATGTAACTTCTTAAGATAAAGATAAAGATGTTTATTTTGACAAATTACATGGTTGTACAGAGGAATATAATAGTTGGGTGTACATGCCAAAAGCCCCTTCGTATGCAGAGCATTTCGGGCAAACTTAGAGATTAATTTAGACACACGTGCAACATCTGGGTATCTTTATTGTAGACTTTTTGCCAGCCAGTGGATTTATCAATACAAATTCTAGGACATGATTAGAAGACAGTAGAACTATATACAAAAGATGAGGTAATCAGTCCCTCAGCCTTGAAGTTGGTGTTAGGAGCACCGTGGTCGTGAATATTCTGGACCACAGGCAAGAAGGCTGCTGCTTTTATACTGGTGGAAGATGGAGGGCATAGTCACTGGTGGGCGGGAATCCCCAGTGGAAGTAGGTCATACCCGAGGCACAGGTTAGTGGTGGTAGTAGTAGTAGTAATCGTCGCAGTAGTAGTAGCAGCTGTGAAGAGGTAATGTGGATGTCCTCTGAACCAAGATTCCATGATGTTGCAGTGTCTGACAAGTTGTACATGAACGGTATACAATACGGACAAGTTGAAAAATTTAGACACATGTGCAACATCTGGGTATCTTTATTGTAGACATTTTGCTAACCAGTGGATTTATCAATACAAATTCTAGGACATAATTAGAAGACGGTAGAGCTATATATACACTGGATGGTGAAACGTCTACAATAAAGATACCCAGATGTTGCACGTGTCTAAATTTTTCAACTTGTCAGTATTGTATATCGTTCATGTACAAAACTTAGAGATTAACTTAAGATTAGTAAGGCAATAATACATAGTTCATATGGTTATTAGATGAGTTACAGTGAGCACAGTAGAACTGTATATTCTATCAGGTAATGCTACTTATTACACTATTGAATTACTTAATAAAGATTACAGTATTACAGTGTAACAATTTAAAACAATTTACAATATGATGTATTACAGTTTAGTACTATTTAAAACAATGAAATTTGGTATTACAATGGAACAGTTTACATTATGATGTACTGTATTACAATCTACTACTATTTAAAACAGTGGAAAAATAGACATCGTAATTTGGAAGTAGTAAGTAGTTGAGTATTGATCAGCACAGTATGAGTAACTTTTGAGAAACTGGTAGCGATTTCGTACGGTTTGTTTGGTTAATTTTAGGTGATGAGGTGATTTCTTATTAGGGCCTTAAACTGATTTGCAGACAGGGGTCCTTTAGTGTGTTCTGGCAATGAATTCCAGATCTTCGGACCTTTTACGTGCACAGCATTTTTGCATAGGGAGAGACGAACATGAGGAATATCGAAGAATGATCTATGTCTCGTATTATGGTTGTGTGTTCTGTTATGGTTATCAAGGAGGAGCTTGAGAGGAGGGTTTACATTAGAGTGTAGTGTTCTGTGTATGTCTTAGGCACAATAGTAAGTGTGGATGTTTTGTATATTTAGCAAGTTAAGACTCCTGAAAAGAGGTGGAGTGTGTTGTCTAATGCAGGAGTTAGTAATCAATTGCACTGCAGCATTTTGACTCATAATAAATAAACTTTATTTTTTTAATTTGAATCTTTTGAGCATGTTAAAGAAAAATATAGAAATATTAACAAAATTAAAAACTGCAAGTTTCAACATACTTACTGCTGTAGCTACACATCAAGCATAGCTCTTCCTCTGTAACTTCAGTGTCACATTGTTGTCTTGAAGAGTTGTAACTGGCCAAGGGCTCTGTAAACCCAACTGCTGAATCAAGAACTAGGGCGACAGCCCTAGAGAACCTTCACGGCGCGCATAACGGAGATAAAACACCTCAATTACTGGGAGCGCTTGAGGTTCCTAAACCTGTATTCCCTGGAACGCAGGAGGGAGAGATACATGATTATATACACCTGGAAAATCCTAGAGGGACTAGTACCGAACTTGCACACGAAAATCACTCGCTACGAAAGCAGGGGTGTCACTAGCACGTTAAAAGACCATACAATAAGTGTCAGGGGCCCGAGACTGTTCAACTGCCTCCCAGCATACATAAGGGGGATTACCAACAGACCCCTGGCAGTCTTCAAGCTGGCACTGGACAAGCACCTAAAGTCGGTTCCTGACCAGCCGGGCTGTGGCTCGTACGTTGGTTTGCGTGCAGCCAGCAGCAACAGCCTGGTTGATCAGGCTCTGTTCCACCAGGAGGCCTGGTCACAGACCGGGCCACGGGGGCGTTGACCCCCGGAACTCTCTCCAGGTAAACTCCAGGTAAACAGCTGTTAAAGATGCACAGTATATATATATGTGAGAGCTTGGCAACATGGCCAGTGACTGAAGAAGGCTCGTGTGAGGGACAAGATGTTGTGGCAATCAGGCAGATTAAAGGCTTCTTTGTCCAGGAGAGGGAATGATAGGTAGCACATGCTATAATGAGTCAAGATCTATGGAGATTGGTACAGAGTGAATCGGGTAACACAAGCAGGAAGTGTTCCACTGTCTGGCTGCTAGGGACACCACTGACAGGACAGCCTGACCTAAGCAGGAAATGTTTCAGTGTGTTTGGCTAACAGGGACACCAAACACAGGAAGGTCTATTAACCAGTTGGACATGGTGAAGATGTGTTGCCAGTCAGGAATGGCTTTGGCAGTTTACCTAATAAACTGTCCTGTGATTAAAATTCTTAATGTATGTTTTTGTATTGTATATTATTTTAGTGTTGCTAGTTGGCTGTTGTAGTGATGGTGAGGGTAGCGGAGGTGGTGCTGTTGCTGCCACAGGTGCTGCTACTGCTGTTATTGCAGCATTTCATTAATAAGGAAAAATGAAACATAACCACGTTTAGACCAAACTGTAAAAGCCTAACCAACCCAATATCTAAGCTCACATCTGGTGTGCTCACCTAATTGTGGTTGCAAGGGTCGAGACTCAGCTCCTGACCCCGCCTCTTCACTGACTGCTACTGGGTCCTCCCTTTCCCTGCTCCATGAGCTTTTATCATACCTCGTCTTTAAACTGTGTATAGTTCCTGCCTCCACTACATCGCTTGCCAGACTATTCCACTCCCTAACAACTCTGTGCCTGAAGAAATACTGTACTCCCTAACATCCCTTTGATTCATCTGAGTCTTCAGCTTCCAATTGTGACCCCATGTTTCTGTGTCCCATCTCTGGAACATCCTGTCTCTGTCCACTTTGTGTATTCCACACAGTATTTTGTATGTCGTTACCATGTCTCTCCTGACCCTCCTGTCCTCCAGTGTCGTCAGACCGATTTCCCTTAACCTTTCTTCATAGGACATTTCCCTTAGCTCTGGAACCAGCCTTGTTGCAAACCTTTGCACTTTCTCTAATTTCTTGACGTGTTTGACCAGGTGTGGGTTCCAAACTGGTGCTGCATACTCCAGTATGGGCCTGACGTACACAGTGTATAAAGTCTTGAATGATTCCTTACTGAGGTACCGGAATGCTTTTCTCATGTTTGTCAGGCACCCATATGCTGCAGCAGTTATCTGGTTAATGTGTGCTTCTGGTGATGTGTGTGTGCGAGTGTGTACTCGCCTATTTGTGGTTGCAAGGGTCGATTCATAGCTCCTGGCCCTGCCTCTTCACTGATTGCTACTGGGTCCTTTCTCTCCCTGCTCCCTGAGCTTTATCAAACCTTGTCTTAAAACTGTGTATGGTTTCCGCCTCCACTACGTCACTTCCTAGGCTATTCCACTGCCTGACAACTCTGTACTCACCTATTTGTGGTTGCAGGGGTCGAGTCTTAGCATAGTTGCTGATCACCTTATATGTGTTGTATAGCGTATTATTGTAAGATAAGATAAGATAAGATAAGATTTCGTTCGGATTTTTAACCCCGGGGGGTTAGCCACCCAGGATAACCCAAGAAAGTCAGTGCGTCATCGAGGACTGTCTAACTTATTTCCATTGGGGTCCTTAATCTTGTCCCCCAGGATGCGACCCACACCAGTCGACTAACACCCAGGTACCTATTTGCTGCTAGGTGAACAGGACAATAGGTGTAAGGAAACGTGTCGAAATGTTTCCACCCGCCGGGAATCGAACCTGGGCCCTCCGTGTGTGAAGCAGGAGCTTTAGCCACCAGGCCACCGGGCCATCCATGTGTTTATATAGAAGATCCCTTAGGCCTGTGACTGTATGACGTCACGGGGTACAGCTTGAGGCAGTGAGACGAGCTGCCTTGCTCTCAGTCGGCGTATAGACATCCAAGCAGTGACACGGCAGGCTGGGCTCATCCTTTCCTTACCACAGTTTGACAATATGTATATCGTTACCATCCAACAAGTGTGTCTACCTTCAACCCTCGTTATCTCCTTGAGAACCCCAACGACAACAACTCGTGTGTGTCAGACTATTCCACTTCCTAACAACTCGTGTGTGTGTGTGTGTGTGTATACACATATATGTATACATACATACGTACTGTAGTACAATACTTAGGAATTGACCCATATGCTATATATTCCAAGTTACACTACTTAAACTTTTCACTATTGGATGTTCTTAAGTGCGACGTATTCTCCCCCCCCCCTTTTTTTTTGTCAAGAGCAATGAAAGATCACTTACCTTTACCTTTGATATACCTTTGAAGAGTTTTGAGAGTTTAGCTACTCCCGGAGCCCGGCCATGGGCCAGGCTCGTCTAGTGCTTGCCTAGTCAACCAGTATGTTGTTATGGCAGTGTGCAGATTTGGGACCAGGCCCTTGAGTACTTTCCAGGTATATATTATCATGTATCTCTTTCTCCTCCGCTCCAGTGAGTACATGTTCAAGATTTGAAGGCATTCCCAGTAATTTAGGTGCTTTACTGGCTCAGTGTGAGCCATAAACAATCTCTGTTTGTTTCAGCTCTGATATTTCTCCTGCTTTGAACAGGGCCGTCATCAGTGAGCAATATTCTAAGTGAGGGAGCACTAGTGATTTGAAGAGTGTCACCATCTGCGTTATTTCCCTTGTTTTGAAAGTTCTCAATACCCACCCCGTCATCTTCCTGGCTGTCATGATCTTTGTCTTGTTATGGTCTTTAAAAGAAAGGTCAGCTGACATAATTATTCCCAGGTCTTTTACATATTCCTTTCGTTCTGTTTGGTGATCCTCTTGAGTTTTGTATATAGTGTTTCTTTTGAGTTCTTCATTCTTTCCATACCTAAGCAGCTGGAACTAATCACTATTGAATGTCAAAGTGTTTTTCCAGTCGCAAAATTACCTACTGAGGGATCAACTTGGATGTATCCCAAGCTGTTCTGATGCTTTAAAGAGTCACATTAAAACATTGTTTCAGGGAAATACATTAAGCACGCAGCTTTTAAAGTGTTTGTTTAAAATCATTAATTCACAGTTAATCATCTGGAAAGTTCTTCCATATATTTTGGCCATATTATTTTCATTTTGTATAGGGATTCAGGTAAACATGAGGAATATTAAAAAGTCATTTGTTTTGAGTGTCATGGCTGTGTCCTGTTGCAGTTTTGCAGGAAGTGTCTTTGGACATTACCATGACCAGTGTGTAACCATGCCCAAAGAAGTGGACACATTAATGTTTCATTTAGATATAAATTTTATATTCATTCATATCTATTATAAAAATAATAGCAGGAGAGAAATGTACTCCAGAGAAAAGAATTATCAGTCCTGATTTTATGAAATTAAAAGGTTTAGGGTAGGAAATGTTAGATCAAAATGTGATAGATAAACACTGATAAGATGAACATGTTTCTTATCTCCTGTGCTGATTTGTTATCTTAGTGGTAGATGTTTAATGACCTTCACACTGATATTTAAGTTTGATCATGGTACAGCTGGTCGTACAGTATTGTAAAGGTTTATTAATGACTTTCATACTGATATTTAAGTTTGATCATGGTACAGCTGGTGGTTCAGTACACAAGGGTTTTATTAATGCCTTCATGTTAACATTTAAGACTACTGCCCACACCATGGTATAAGGACCTTTCCCAAGGTCCCTACAAAAATTAAACTCTTTTACTGTCAGGACATCTGTAATTTAAAGTGTTGACAGCGTTGAGATCTAAAATAATAATTTCTTTTTCTGAAATGGTAAAATTGGTGGTGCAGTAGCAATTTCACCCACTTTCAGTTTTAATTTAAACTAATTTCATTCCTCAGTTCAACCAGATTCACATCTATTTCACTAGTTCTCCTTCCACTGTATCGATTGAGCACAAGAAACTGCCCATTTAAGAATCAGAACTACCCTATAAATGCACAGAAGTCAGTAATATGGCCAGTTTTACACAAATTTCAATAAATTCCAATTTAAAAATAAAACAGAAAATAAACACTGTATGCATTCCAGCAATTAAAATAACCTGTCCTCTGTTCATTACTCACATCCTCAGGCGTCTTCTGTATTGCACTTGCTCTCCATTATGAATCTATCATCAGACAAAAATCAATGTTTTACTCTATTTCTTGATTAATATAATATAACCCGGAGTTACCAGTCTCAGTAGTAGTAACCAGTTACCAGTAACCGTCCGTTGACTCAACGACCAACCGTCTCTGCCTGAGTCACGGTCTTTCATTAGTCATGGTATAAGATGTCCCAATAATTAAAGCAGATCTAGTAAAAACTGATAAAATAGATGGGGAGGGGGCCTTAACCTTCTTCAGGAAAATGGTCAAAAGTCAGATATTTCAGCTACTTTGATCCCTATTTCAAGATATTTCCATTCAGTAATCAACAAAAATCGCCTCTATTTCAGTATCTTACATTTTATCAATTGCTACTTAATTGAGCCAAATACAAGGTCAGAGGATTGTTTTCCCATCACTACATGGGGGCAGGATATTTTATATACTGTGCACAATCATTGCACAGACCCATTCTCTCATGTCTTGGCCAAAATTTACCACTCACAACATATTTGAGGACACTGTGCTTAAAATGTAGATCTGTGCAAGTGAGAGTGGCATCAGTAAAGTAGATATTACCTGGAGAGAGTTTCAGGGGTCGATGCCCCCGCGGCCCAGTCTGAGACCAGGCCTCCTGGTGGATCAGGGTCTGATATAAAAAAATCTGTGCGAGTGAGAGTGGCATCAATAAAGTTGATTTAAAACAATCTGTACGAGTGAGAGTGCAATCAGTAAAGTAGATTTAAAACAGAACGGTGAGAGTGGCATCAATAAATTTTAACTTAATAAGAGGGGAATGTATGAGAGTACAGTTATACCAGCACTCTTACGTATATGGGTGTGAAGCACGGGTGATGCACGTTGCAATGAGGAGAAGGCTAGAGGCAGTGGAGATGTCACATCTGAGAGCAATGTGTGGTGTGAATATAATGCAGAGAATTCATAGTTTGGAAATTAGGAGGTGCAGGATTACCAAAACTATTATACAGAGGGCTGAGGAGGGGTTGTTGAGGTGGTTTGGACACGTAGAGAGAATGGAACAAAACAGAATAACTTCAAGAGTGTATAAATCTGTAATGGAGGGAAGGCAGGTTAGGGGTCAGCCTAGGAAAGGTTGGAGGGAGGGGGTAAAGGAGGTTTTGTGTGTGAGGGACTTGGACTTCTAGCAAGCATGCTTGAGTGTATTTGATAGGAGTGAATGGAGACAAATAGTTTTTAACACTTGATGTGCTGTTGGAGTGTGAGCAAAGTAACATTTATGAAGGGATTCAGGGAAACCGGCAGGCCGGACTTGAGTCCTGGAGATGGGAAGTACAGTATCTGCACTCTGAAGGAGGGGTGTTAATGTTGCAGTTTTATAACTGTAGTGTAAAGCACCCTTCTGGCAAGACAGTGATGGAGTGAATGATGATGAAAGTTTTTCTTTTTCGGGCCACCCTGCCTTGGTGGGAATCAGCCGATGTGTTAATAAAAAAAAATTATTGTAGTGGACAAGAACTCGTTTTTACTTGTTAGTGCATTTTTTTTTTTAGTGTATATACCCAAGTGTGAGTGTATATATCAAAGTGTGAATGTATATACCTAAGTGTGAGTGTATATATGAAAGTATGAATGCATATGCCCAAGTGTAATTGTATATACCCAAATGTAAGTGTGTACACCCAAGTGTGAGTGTGTATACCAAGGTGTGACTGCATAAATCAAGGTGTCTGTATATACCAAAGTGTGAGGGGTATTTCATCATAAATTGTACTACCTCATATTAATAATAGAGTAAAATATTGAATATTTATATTCTACCACTCTTCACCTGTCTAGACTTAAGTCTATAAGTATGTTAGTGACTTTCCTTGTATGTACGTATTAAACCAAAATTGTAATTACACTTTGTAACCTTTACAAGGAAATAAAATCTTTTAAGTCTGCCCGAAATGCCTGGGCATGGTAGTGGCTTTTTTTGTTCCAGTCAAATTATGAAACGAAAAACACACTTTGTAACCTTAGCAAAGAAATCAAATTTGATTTTTTACTTATATTTTATAAGTGTGTAATGTATATACCAAGGTGTATAGTGTATATACCAAGGTGTATAGTGTATATACCAAGGTGTATAGTGTATATACCAAGGTGTATAGTGTATATACCAAGGTGTCAGTGTATATACCAAAGTGTGAGTGTATATACCAAAGTGTGAGTGTATATACCAAAGTGTGAGTGTATATACCAAGGTGTCAGTGTATATACCAAAGTGTGAGTGTATATACCAAAGTGTGAGTGTATATACCAAGGTGTCAGTGTATATACCAAAGTGTGAGTGTATATACCAAAGTGTGAGTGTATATACCAAGGTGTCAGTGTATATACCAAAGTGTGAGTGTATATACCAAAGTGTGAGTGCATATACCAAGGTGTCAGTGTATATACCAAAGTGTGAGTGTATATACCAAAGTGTGAGTGTATATACCAAGGTGTCAGTGTATATACCAAAGTGGGAGTGTATATAACAAAGCGTGAGTGTATATACCAAAGTGTGAGTGTATATACTATTAAAACTTCCATCCAAGCATTGTGTTGTATGATGCAACTGTCATAATACATGCTCTCTTGTATGATACAACAGTGTCATTATACATGCTCTCTTGTATTATACAAGTATTGTATTTCATCCTCTTGTATGATACAGCAGGGTCATATTTTGTTTGTTGTATGATACAAAAGTGTCATATTTCATACTCTTTTGCATGACAAAACAGTGATGTATTTCATGTGCTTATATGATACAGCATCATAATTCATGATACAACATCATAATTCATGATACAACATCATAATTCATGATACAACATCATAATTCATGATACAACATCATAATTCATGATACAACATCATAATTCATGATACAACATCATAATTCATGATACAACATCATAATTCATGATACAACAACATCATAATTCATGATACAACATCATAATTCATGATACAACATCATAATTCATGATACAACATCATAATTCATGATACAACATCATAATTCATGATACAACATCATAATTCATGATACATCATCATCATAATTCATGATACAACATCATAATTCATGATACAACATCATAATTCATGATACATCATCATCATAATTCATGATACAACATCATAATTCATGATACAACATCATAATTCATGATACATCATCATAATTCATGATACATCATCATAATTCATGATACAACATCATAATTCATGATACAACATCATAATTCATGATACAACATCATCATAATTCATGATACAACAACATCATAATTCATGATACAACATCATCATAATTCATGATACAACATCATAATTCATGATACAACATCATAATTCATGATACAACATCATAATTCATGATACAACATCATCATAATTCATGATACAACAACATCATAATTCATGATACAACATCATCATAATTCATGATACATCATCATAATTCATGATACAACATCATAATTCATGATACAACATCATAATTCATGATACAACATCATAATTCATGATACAACATCATAATTCATGATACAACATCAACATAATTCATGATACAACATCATCATAATTCATGATACATCATCATAATTCATGATACATCATCATCATAATTCATGATACAACATCATAATTCATGATACAACATCATAATTCATGATACATCATCATCATAATTCATGATACAACATCATAATTCATGATACATCATCATAATTCATGATACAACATCATAATTCATGATACATCATCATAATTCATGATACATCATCATCATAATTCATGATACATCATCATAATTCATGATACATCATCATAATTCATGATACAACATCATCATAATTCATGATACATCATCATAATTCATGATACATCATCATAATTCATGATACATCATCATAATTCATGATACATCATCATAATTCATGATACAACATCATAATTCATGATACAACATCATCATAATTCATGATACATCATCATAATTCATAATACAACATCATCATAATTCATGATACAACATCAACATAATTCATGATACAACATCATCATAATTCATGATACAACATCATAATTCATGATACAACATCATAATTCATGATACAACATCATTATCATATTTGCTGCTGTCCAAGTTGAGGTCCCATGAACCACTAGTGCAGTGGCAACTTGCTGGTGAACCTGTTGCACCACCATTAACCCTTAACCCTTTCAGGGTCCAAGGCCCAAATCTGGAGTCACGCACCAGTGTCCAAGAATTTTCAAAAAAAAAAAATTGTTATTTTTTCTTATGAAATCGTAGAGAATCTTTTTGTGAAGGTAATAAAACAAAAAGTACGAAATTTGGTGGAAAATTGACGAAATTATGCTCTCGTGAATTTTGATGTGTCAGCGATATTTACGAATCGGCGATTTTGCCGACTTTGACTCCCATTTTAGGCCAATTACATTATTACAGTCAACCAAATTCTTAGCTATTTCACTAGTATAACTTCTATTCTATCGATTGAGCACAAGAAATCGCCAAGTCAACTGTTTCAACTACAAAATAAAGTGATCGGAAATTGTTAATTTGGCCAATTTAACACAAAGTTCAAAATATTCCAATTTCAAAATAGGGTCCAGAATGAACAATGTAGGCATTCCTGGCACTAAACTAACATTTCCTCTGTTCATTAGTTATGTTTTGAGGCTTTACAAATAAATTCCATTTTGATTTTTTATTCACATAATGAATTTTTATTCACACCAAAAAATAGAAGATTTACTGTTATGCAATACTGTAATAATTGTATAAATATCATCACCATATTTGTGAATGTATATTAGACCCACCAGCTGGCGTGTATTAGACGTGTGAGGTCGTTTGTTTACTCTTGAATATCGGCAAAAATTTAACATTTCCGCTACTTTGAGCTCAGTTTCAAGCCATTTCCAATGCTAAAACCAATCAAAATCATCTCTATTTCTGTAATATGTCTTCCATTCTATCAAATGAGACCAAGAAATCGCAAATACAACTATAAAAAACATACGAAAAAACACTGCAAAGTTGCTGTTTTAATCGAAAAATCATGATTTCATTTTTTTTCTCTCATTATACACAGTGTGCTGCAGGATCTGTTTTATGTGGTGCACACATACCACATAGATGTATTCTCTCATATCTAGGCCCAAATGTACCACTCACAGTTTATCAGAGTGAGCTGAGCTCATGGCGTAGATCTACGGTTTGGACCCTGAACGTAAAGCCGTAGATCTACGGGATGAACCCTGAAAGGGTTAAACAGTCCAAATGTATGTATACATTCACTCGCGCAGCGCCCCGAATATTTTGAATTTTTTTTTTTCTTTTCTTTTTTATAGAAAAAAAGAGCACATTTTTTTAAGTATTATAGAATAAAAAAAAATTTAGGGTCAGTACTTACCGAGATATGAGGCCACGAAGTTGGCACTTGGCAATCACCTGACGGCAACATGGAGCACTGCCGCTTGCAGAAATTCTACATACACTGTATTTGCTGTTTTCTTCCATTTTTTTTAATTTTCTTGGTTTTCATGATATGATAATTATGTTTTATGGCAAATCTTTTGATTTCAATGCCAATTGTTGTTTATACACCAATATTATATACAAAATTATTATCATGTTGTCATAAACACACATGTACACACTGACAGGTGATTTTGCACACCTGGCTGCATCACATTCTATTATCTACAACTATATACAAGTACAGTATTTACATGTCCTACTTATGTTTCTAGAACTCCACAACTGTATGATACTCCATGAAGCATAGATTCATACAGAGTGCCACCCTACACTGGTGACAAATGAATCGCGTGTCCTTCCGCTGCTGGGGTCGTTTTTTGGTGGTAGCACACACAATACACTTTTTCTGGGCATTCTTCTTCTTTGGGTAGGTGGTATTGGTACCAGATAGTGGCAGTTAGGAGTGATTCAGTCTGGCATATCCCCCTCTGGCTGTGGTTGGGGGACAGGTTGTGGTGTGACAGGTCACTGTTGAGGGGCAGGTACAGGTGTGGTACCATACTTTCTTGCTATCTGTTTGACAACATTCAGAGAGAATTCTGCAGAACGTTGTCGTTTTCCAGTCTTTATTTCATACATATTGAATGCATTGAGCACTGCAATGTCTACAAGGTGAAAAAACAGCTTTATATACCACTTGTGACTCCTACGCACACAGTCAACAAATCCTATCATCATGTCACACTTGTCAACTAGTCTCATATTGTTCGTATAGTCCATGACAGCAGCTGGCTTTACAATAGGTTCTTTGTTGAACTTGCTCAGTCTGTCTCTCTGTACCATCTCGTTTCTGTGGATGGTTGACAGCAATGTCACATCCCATTTGTCATGCCACGTCAGTGCCATGATGTCATTAGCATGAAACATTTGCACTGCACCTTCAACACTGCCTCCACTGAACCTTATCATATGTTTTCTATTTCTTCTCACTGTTCCACATATATCAGTATTGTTCACACGTAGGAAATCAGCGAGCATAGGGCTTGTATACCAGTTGTCTGTGTAAAGTGTATGGCCCTTGCCTAGGTATAGTTCCATCATCCTGCGAACAACAACACCGGAAATGCCCAACATCCGTCTGTCATCATCGAGTGTGTTTCTCCCGGTGTATACAGTAACATCCAACACAAGACCACTCTCACAGTCACACATAACAAAAAGTTTTATACCAAAGCGATTGGTCACAGAAAACTGGAGTACTGATGAAGTGGTCTGTGGACCAGTAATTACGTATATTGTTCTTATAGATATGTGGCATAAGCATGACAGTGGCAAAGAATAAATACATTTCAGCCACTTGTGTCCTTCCACCTGTGCAGCCGTGACGATTCTTCAACCTCTGTTATGTTGTCCATGACATATTGGTAATAATTGTTTGTCTGTATTGCGGCCCCCCTACGAAACTAGCGGTTAAATGGTTAACCTGCCGGCCGGCAGTACCACTGGGTACGTCATCAAACCCAATGTGGGGACTGCTGAGCCGGCTTTCACAATGAAGTACCTGAACACCTCACGATGCGCATCTAAGCTAGTAACTACCAGAACACCTTACGGTAGACATCTACTGGCAGTAGAGTATTCGTCCTGACCGTCTTATTATATATATCTATTGGCGTTAGAGGAGCGCTCACGCAGGCTCACGGAGGGTCTGTTGGCCTCAGTTACTTGATGGCCACATTCAGTGAGCTTGCAGCATGGTGTTCTACAAACACTATTTATCAACTGGTCTTGAAGGCAGTAGATAGTACTCACCAGACCATCTTACGGTGTACTTCTACCGGCCTTGGAGAGTACAGTGGACCCCCGGTTAACGATTTTAATCCGTGCAAGAGGGATAATTGTTATGCGAAATAATCGTTATGCGAATGAATTTTCCCCATAAGAAATAATGGAAATAAAATTAATCCGTGCAAGACGCCCAAAAGTATGAAAAAAATTTTTTTTTACCACATGAAATGTTAATTTTAATACACACAAACTGAAAAAGGCATGCACAATTACATGACACTTACTTTTATTGAAGATCTGGTGATGATTGATGGGATGGGAGGAGGGGAGAGCATTATCTTCTTACTGTTTAGAAGAATCCCCTTCCATTCCACGACTTAGGTAGCAAGTCCTTTTCAGGAGTTACTTCCCTTCTTCTTTTAATGCCACTAGGACCAGCTTGAGAGTCACTGGACCTCTGTCGCTTTCAACAAATCTGTCCATAGAGCTCTGTACCTCCCGTTCCTTTCACGATTTGTCTAAAATGGGCCACAACATTGTCATTGAAATAGTCACCAGCACGGCTTGCAACAGCTGTGTCAGGGTGATTTTCATCTATAAAGGTTTGCAGTTCAACCCACTGTGCACACATTTCCTTAATCTTTGAAGTAGGCACAATGGATTCCACAACTGGCATAGGCTTCTCAGGAGTTATGCCCCAAACCCTTCAAAATCTTTCTTAATTTCCATACTAATTCTCACCCTTTTTACCACAGGGGTTGGCACTAGAAGCTTTCTTGGGGCCCATGGTCACTATTTTCCAGAAACAGCACCGAAAACACTGTAATAATCGAAATATTCCAGTGTATGCTTGGATGTTACCATGGAGGCTGGCTGGTAAACAATGGGGAATCCAGGCGGCACATGTGAGGCACATTGGACGCGTCTCGGACGAAAATCGGTGAGCGGGTTTTTAATCGGTATGCGCGGCAAAAATTTTGCGATAAAAGTAAGCGGTATGCGGAAAAATCGCTATGTGATGCCATCGTTATGCGGGGGTCCACTGTATTTACAGGACAGGTGATGTCTGCAGACTCACCGCCTACGCTGGTCAACTGTGGGCTGGAGTCATCGGATGCTGTTTTAGTGGGACACTACATGAAGGAAAGGTTGGAGTGTGACACTGAACTGGGTTAAGACCGTAGTGTGACACTTAAGCAAGTATGATGGAGTGTAACACTGAGATATGCTACAGGACCGTAGTGGAACACTGAGAAGAAAAGGGTGTTGTGTGACACTAAAGAAGTTATGGTTGTAGTGTGCATTGAATAGTGTCATGTGACTGGCCTCGAGAAAGACGCTGTGTGAGTGTGTTGCAGGGTGTCAAGGGTGACACAGTTGAGAAAGTGTATGACGCAGAGAAAAGGGTGTCGTGTGACACAGAGAGTAGGAGTGTCATTACGCAGAGAAAAGGGTGTCAAGGGACACGGTTGAGATGGAGCGTCATTACACGGATAAGTGTCATGTGACACAGGAAGCGTCACAACTCGGATATAAGTGTGGTGTGAGACACGGAGCGTCATAAGGGTGTCGTGAGACACGAAGTTGATCGTAATTTATTATTGTAAATGTTATTTATAATTTATTATTTTAGCATATATATATATATATATATATATATATATATATATATATATATATATATATATATATATATATATATATATATATATATATATATATATATATATATGACACAGTAGTGTCTGATATAGTTATACTCTGTGTGTAGGGTCGGGAATTATTTATTATTTTAAATGCTAATTATAATTTATTATTGTAACATGTATGTATATTTTAAATACCTCTAGACCAAAGATTGTTTTTTATATAATATTAAAGATTAATTTATTTTAATGTGTATATATGTATCCCGAACTTTTATATTACTAACACTAATGTAAAACCCAATTAGTGTTTTTGTAATAGTCTGGGTCACTATCAAGTTCATTATGGGCTCGTCAAAGTACAACTGGCATGGGGCGAGGGGGAGCAAGAGGAGGGACAGGAGTGGAGGCAGCACATGGTTGAGGAGATGCCAGGCGGTCCTTTGTCTGTCCACCCACCACGCCATGTGGTCCAGGCACCGTGCCACCCACCACTACTTCCTCCATCCCCGCATACTCGCCTTCATGATCACTTTCACTATCAGTGGCCGGAGTTTTGGATCGTGACCTGCCACGACCCTTGGGGATTGCATATGGCACAGTGCCTGAACGTAGATAACGACGCCTAAAAGTGCGCTTCACTGGTGAATAATGAACTTCAATATCGCTATACGAATCCTCGATTGGCATAAAATCAATCTCATCACTTGCATCACTTTCACTATCACTAAAACACTGGGAAAAGATAGTTTCCTCTTGCAAAGTTGCCTATGGGTAGCACTGGCCACCCCAGAAGTGCTTGGCCTAGGGTCTGCTGTGGCCACACTGGCTACCCCAGAGGTGATTGGCCCAGGGTCAGGTGTGGCTACCCCAGAGGTGATGGGCTGAGGGTCATCTGGGTTATCATCAACATTTTCACTAATTCCTTGAATATTACTGGCCCCATTGGTGTCAAATCCACTAAACTCGCGATCTATATCACTTTCCTCGAATCATAGTGTTAATACGACGAGGCATGAGTGAATCACGAGGATGTGCCATGATGTTGACCCAGGATGGAGCTGAATGTAACTGGTCCTACCATGTGGTACCCAGGTGTCCCAGATTTTTCGTATACCACACACACTGAGTGCGCGCACCCATTCTCTCATGTCTAGGCGACTCAGGCCTATCACGCCAATTTTGAAGGAATGAAAAATAAAACATATATATATACTTTTGGGGCACTACACGAGAGAACATATATATATACGTTTGGACCGTTTAAGGATTAATAGACTCTGTAATCTCTCTCTCTCTCTCTCTCTCTCTCTCTCTCTCTCTCTCTCTCTCTCTCTCTCTCTCTCTCTCTCTCTATCTATCTATCTATCTATCTATCTATCTCTCTCCCCCCCCTCTCTCTCTCTGTCTGTCTCTCTCTCTCTCTGTCTGTCTCTCTCTCTCTCTCTCTCTCTCTCTCTCTCTCTCTCTCTCTCTCTCTCTATCTCTCTCTCTATCTCTCTCTATCTCTCTCTATCTCTCTCTATCTCTCTCTATCTCTCTCTCTCTCTATCTCTATCTCTCTCTCTCTCTCTCTATCTCTCTCTCTCTCTCTCTGTCTCTATATATCTCTCTCTCTATCTATCTATCTATCTATCTCTCTATATCTCTCTCTTTTTTACACAGGGTTTGACAAGATTAAGGATCCCTAGCTTTATTGACAAGCTATTTACAGGTTAAGGATTCCTAACTTTATTGGCAAGCTAAGAGCTGTTACCTACATCAGCTCATTTGAAAGCATTTTTATTGTTATGAGACATACAAGTAGGGAACAGGATGAAGTTGGAGCCATCTGTGGGCCAGCATTTTCATTTGATCAACTGACTTTATCTCGTTGACATCATTATGCTGTACGAATGTGTTCCATACTCGAGTCATCCTGGGTATATAGGATCTCAGATGGAGTGAAGTTCTGGAGAAGGGTACAGCCAGAGTGAAGTTGCTGCTTTCTGCCCGTCTTGTGGCATAAAAGCTTGTTTCACGCTGTCCTCGAAGTGGATCCAAGTGTGGTACTTTTGACAATATTGGCCTTGTACATAACAGTAAGGCCACCCCACATCCCTCCTATGTTGAAGGCTCTGCTGAAATGACAGATCTATCCAGGATGGGTCCAGGCGAGAGATGAGACGTCTTGCTCTGTTCTCTACTCTGTCAAGCAGTCGCAGATGAGAGGGGGGGCAGGCAAACCAAGAAAGTGGAGCATACTCAAGGTGTGAGCGTACTTGTGCCTCGTACAGAATCTTGCAACCCCTACTGTCAAGTAGATGCGAGATACGGCGAAGTGCTGTAAGCTTCCTGGTTGCCTTGTTTGCAAGATTTACAACATGGTTCTTCATTGTTAGTTTGGAGTCAAATTTCACCCCAAGGATATCAACTTCTTCTCCAGGTGCCAACACCCTCCCATTCATCCTTACTACTGCACCAGCATTACCATCATGGTGCCTAGAGACGATCATCATTTGCATTTTCTCAGGTGCAAATGTTACTTGCCATCTATTTCCCCAAGCTGATATAGCTCTCAGCTGGTGATTGATGTAGCTTAGAGGAGCTGGCATTTCTTCTCTTGGATAAGTGAATGTCAATGTGCAGTCGTCTGCATATGCATGTGATTCTGGGATAAGATGAAGAAGGTCGTTGAAGTAGACATTCCATAACAATGGTCCCAGCACGCTTCCTTGTGGAACACTTGCCCCAATAGGATGTCTTGCTGATTCCGTTCCATTGAGAACTGCCCTTAGAGATCTACTGTGAAGGTAATCACTGAGGAGACATAGCGTAGAGCCTGCAATTCCCAGTGCTTAAAGTTTTGCTAAGAGGCCCTGGTGCCACACCCGGTCGAAAGCGCCAGCAATGTCCAGTGCTACCACACAGCTGACTTTGGATTCATTCAGTGACTGGTGCCACTTAGTGGAGAGGTTTAACAACAGATCAGCAGCAGAGTAACCTTTCCTGAAGCCATATTGACGATCACAAAGTAGTGAGTGATAGTCAAAAAACTCTATCATTTGTCTTGAGATTATTGTCTCAAGGATCTTACCAGTGATTGACAGAAGTGACACTGGTCTGTAGTAGTTGCTGATTTCTGCTCTGCTCTTCTTTTTGTGAACAGGGACTACATTTGCCTCTTTCCATAGAGAGGGCCATTTACACTGTGCTAGGCAGTGCTGAAAGATGCGAGTTAGAGGTGCTGCTAGCTGGTCTGCACATCTTCTCAACAATCTTGGGCTCAACTTGTCTGGGCCCACAGCCTTTTCTTGGTCAAGCGATTTAAGAAGGAAATGCACCTCCTCCTGCCTTATTGTCACCACTGACAGTTTTGACACAGTTCTTGCAGCTAGCCAAGGAGGGTCCCTTGCTCTCTCTCTCTCTCTCTCTCTCTCTCTCTCTCTCTATCTCTATCTCTATCTCTATCTCTCTCTATCTATCTATCTATCTCTCTCTATCTATCTATCTATCTCTCTCTCTCTATCTATCTATCTCTATCTCTCTATCTCTATCTCTCTCTCTCTCTCTCTCTATCTCTATCTCTCTCTATCTCTCTCTCTATCTCTCTCTCTATCTCTCTATCTCTCTCTCCTCTCTCTCTCTCTCTCTCTCTCTCTCTCTCTCTCTCTCTCCTCTCTCTCTCTCTCTCTCTCTCTCTCTCTCTCTCTCTCTCTCTCTCTCTCTCTCTCTCTCTCTCTCTCTCTCTCTCCTCTCTCTCTCTCTCTCTCTCTCTCTCTCTCTCTCTCTCTCTCTCTCTCTCTCTCTCTCTCTCTCTCTCTCTCTCTCTCTCTCTCTCTCTCTCTCTCTCTCTCTCTCTCTCTCTCTCTCTCTCTCTCTCTCTCTCTCTCTCTCTCTCTCTCTCTCTCTCTCTCTATATCTCTCTCTCTCTCTATCTCTATCTCTCTCTATCTCTCTCTCTATCTATCTATCTATCTCTCTATCTCTATCTCTCTATCTCTATCTCTCTATCTCTATCTCTATCTCTCTCTATCTCTCTCTCTATCTCTCTCTCTATCTCTCTATCTCTATCTCTCTATCTCTATCTCTCTATCTCTATCTCTATCTCTATCTCTATCTCTCTATCTCTATCTCTCTATCTCTATCTCTCTATCTCTCTCTATATCTCTCTCTCTCTCTCTCTCTCTCTCTCTCTCTCTCTCTCTCTCTCTCTCCAGCCTTTCAGTTTTCCTCTCTCTCCTCTCTCTCTCTCTCTCTCTCTCTCTCTCTCTCTCTCTCTCTCTCTCTCTCTCTCTCTCTCTCTCTCTCTCTCTCTCTCTCCTCTCTCTCTCTCTCTCTCTCTCTCTCTCTCTCTCTCTCTCTCTCTCTCTCTCTCTCTCTCTCTCTCTCTCTCTCTCTCTCTCTCTCTCTCTCTCTCTCTCTCTCTCTCTCTCTCTCTCTCTCTCTCTCTCTCTCTCTCTCTCTCTCTCTCTCTCTCTCTCCTCTCTCTCTCTCTCTCTCTCTCTCTCTCTCTCTCTCTCTCTCTCTCTCTCTCTCTCTCTCTCTCTCTCTCTCTCTCTCTCTCTCTCTCTCTCTCTCTCTCTCTCTCTCTCTCTCCTCTCTCTCTCTCTCTCTCTCTCTCTCTCTCTCTCTCTCTCTCTCTCTCTCTCTCTCTCTCTCTCTCTCTCTCTCTCTCTCTCTCTCTCTCTCTCTCTCTCTCTCTCTCTCTCTCTCTCTCTCTCTCTCTCTCTCTCTCTCTCTCTCTCTCTCTCTATATATATATATATATATATATATATATATATATATATATATATATATATATATCAATCTCTCTCTATCTCTATCTCCTGTGTGTGCACCAGTTCTTATTGTCAGTCAGCTGCCATCTGTGCTCTGAGAAATATATATTTTGTCAAGGAATAGATATTTGATTTGAGGAAAGACCAAAAATGTATGAAAGGCTGTACAGTAGGACTGCCGTATTCGCGGGTCCAGTTTCCGCAGTTTCAGTCATCTGCTGTTTAATGTGGCCCAAAAATAACCCTTAATTTTACTTAATAACAGTCTACCTAGTTGGGTTATTGAGGCTGGGACTTTGGGTAGTTTCAAATCTAGGTTGGATAAGTACATGAGTGGGAGGGGTTGGATTTGAGTGGGACTTTCACATCAGAGCTTATTTCTTGGGTGGCATTGAAAATTGGGTTGGGCAAATGTTTTGTTAGTGGGATGAATTGTAAAGGACATGCCTAGTATGGGCCAGCAGGCCTCCTGCAGCGTTCCTCCTTTCTTATGTTCTTATGTTAATAATGACAGCAACATGCAAAAGTAGTGATGGTGTCAGTTCTTCGAAGCCATGAAGCATTTTCCATCAGTGAAGAAGTGCTAATTCTTGACTTATTGTGCATAATTTATCAATTAAACTTTATCATAGGTATGTATATAAATGAAAAATGATTTATATATGGGGTTCGCTACTATCCGCAGTTTCGAGTATCCGTGGTAGGTCTTGGAATGTTTTCCTCACGGATATGGGGGTCCTACTGTATATTCTTATTCTCATTACCTGTAATTGTTATTTATTTATTTATGTCTTTGCAAATAGTACATTGAGATTATGTATTTACAATAATGGGTTGCAGTGCAAAGAGAGCCTCTAATATGCCTAGGCATTATGGGCCAACTTAACATTATTGGCCTAGGCATTATGGGCCAACTTAACATTATTGGCCTAGGCATTATGGGCCAACTTAACATTATTGGCCTAGGCATTATGGGCCAACTTAACATTATTGGCCTAGGCATTATGGGCCAACTTAACATTATTGGCCTAGGCATTATGGGCCAACTTAACATTATTGGCCTAGGCATTATGGGCCAACTTAACATTATTGGCCTAGGCATTATGGGCCAACTTAACATTATTGGCCTAGGCATTATGGACCAACTTAACATTATTGGCCTAGGCATTATGGGCCAACTTAACATTATTGGCTTACTGACTACTTAACACTAAGAATTATATCATAGTTGTACAGTAGATTATTAATTATAAGTGAATCTAATTTATATAAGACAAAAGATATATTCATATATTCAAAAATGCTTTTTGTGAAAACAATGATTCAATTAAATTCCTTACAACAATTAGATATGAGAAATGTGTTAAAAAAAACTTTTAATGTGCTAAGCAATTCTCTGAACCATAAGCTATAGTCCAGTGTTATTCACTAATTTTTGCAAGAGAGCCACTTCGGTTAAACACAGTGATTGAGAGAGCCGCAGCTACTGCAAGTTAGCATAACTCAACTAAATTAAGTAGTACTGAGCTGCTAGTGCAATATAGTAAATGAGAAAAATTAGACATGGTAATATTAGCCTGCATATCTTGTTATTAATAGCAAAATAAAGACCAAACTTACTTAATGCTGTGATGAGCGGAAGTGTGCTAGCTGCTGCTTAGCTCTTGTCATGGAATACAGTGGACCCCCGCATAACGATATTAATCCGTTCCTGAGAGCTCATTGTTATGTGAAATTATCGTTATGCGAATGAATTTTCCCCATAAGAAATAATGGAAATCAAATTAATCCGTGCAAGACACCCAAAAGTATGAAAACAAAATTTTTACCACATGAAATATACATTTTCCTACACACAAAGAGAAGGATACATGCACAATAGTAGAGTAGTACATGCACAATATATATTGTGCATGTACTACTCTACTAAATGAAGAATAAATGACACTTACCTTTATTGAAGATGCAGCAATGACTGATGAGACACTGTGTCCTGGGAGTGCCTTTTCCCCCTGAGTACTGTAGGTCCTGTTTGGCATTTTCTTCCAGAACAGGCCTTATCACACTGTGTATGCCACTACAATTCTTAAATCTCTCAAACCAACCTTCGCTGGCTTCAAATTCACCAATATGAGCACTGGTTCCAGGCATTTTTCCCTGTTCACCTGGGTGTTAGTCGACTGGTGTGGGTTGCATCCTGGGAGACAAGATTAAGGACCCTAATGGAAATAAGTTAGACAGTCTTCGATGACACTGACTTTTTTGGGTTATCCTGGGTGGCTAACCCTCTGGGGTTAATTGTTTCTTGGTATTCTCAATAAGCCACACCAACAATGGTGCTACACCAGCAGCAGCAGCAGCTGACAGTGCTACAGCAGCAGCAGCAGCAGCTGACAGTGCTACAGCAGCAGCAGCAGCAGCTGACAGTGCTACAGCAGCAGCTGACAGTGCTACAGCAGCAGCAGATGGTGCTACAACAGCAGCAGACGGTACTACAGCAGCAGCAGCAGCTGACGGTGGTACAGCAGCAGCAGCAGCTGATGGTGCTACAGCAGCAGCAGCAGCAGCTGACAGTGCAGCAGCAGCAGCTGACAGTGCTACAGCAGCAGCAGCTGACAGTGATACAGCAGCAGCTGACAGTGCTACAGCAGCAGCAGATGGTACTACAGCAGCAGCAGCAGCAGATGGTACTACAGCAGCAGCAGCAGCTGATGGTGGTACAGCAGCAGCAGCAGCTGACAGTGCTACAGCAGCAGCAGCAGCTGACAGTGCTACAGCAGCAGCAGCAGCTGACAGTGCAGCAGCAGCAGCAGTTGACAGTGCTACAGCAGCAACAGCAGCAGCTGACAGTGCTACAGCAGCAGCAGATGGTGCTACAGCAGCAGCAGATGGTACTACAGCAGCAGCAGCAGCTGACGGTGGTACAGCAGCAGCAGCAGCTGACGGTGCTACAGCAGCAGCAGCAGCAGCAGCAGTTGACCATGGTACCACAGTATTTCGATAATATTTATCACCCTTTTTACCACAGGGTTGGCACTAGAAGCTTTCTTGGGGCCCATGGTCACTTATTTTGCAGATAAAATCACCAAAAACACTGTAATAATACAAAATGTTCCGATTGTATGCTTGGATGTTACTGCGGAGGCTGGCTTGTAAACAATGCCACCGGCGGAACATGCGAGGCTGGCTCAGGCCGCACATTAGACGCCTCTCGGACAAATAGCATTGAGCGGGTTTTTTAGCGGTATGCGAGGCAAAATCTTAGCGATAAAATGTATCGGTATGCGGATTTAATGTTATGTGATGCCAACGGTATGCGGGGGTCCACTGTACTTGTAGTTTGTCCCTCACAGTCTCCTTGTTGACCACTTGTTTCCCCTCCATCCTCCTTTTCTACTGGTCAGGTCTGGAATGGCTGTTCATCACTATTGCATTTTTGTTTAACCACAAATCAATCCATCATAACGGACACTACTTGACTGCACTTTGGTTTCAAGTAAAACTAGCTCATCGCAGCTAGCTTCCACGAGCAGCAACAGTTAAGTCATTACTTTCATATATGTTGCCGCAGTCTCAAATATCTGTTGCCTATTTTCAAACACAAATCTCCAAGAGTAACAAAATACGTCCAGTCTCCCCCGAAAGCTTGAACTCAACTGATTCAGCGAGACCACCGACACCTAGAGCTAGACGTGTCCCTAATCAGTTTCCAGTAGTGAACACGTATGATTTCTGTACGACTAGGGTAGGGATGTTAGAATGTTATCTCTTACTGTGACTTCGTCTTCCATCTCACCTCATGAAAATATGTGTCTTACTTGAAAAATTATTTTTCTATATATTTTTTTTATTAATTAATTTATATATTTTTCGAGAGCTGTGAATTGAGTCATCGCGAGCCACCAGTGAATACCACTGGCAGCTATACTATATTCTTATTCTTTACCAGTAATCATAATTCACCAGTAATTAACAAATGACTGCTTGTTTACTCTTCTTTTAATTCCTAAATTTATTGTTTATGAACCTGTATCCCACTGAGGCAGGGTGGCCCAAAAGGAAAAATGAAAGTATGTATGTATGTATGTATATATGTATATATATATATATATATATATATATATATATATATATATATATATATATATATATATATATATATATATATATATATATATATATATATATATATATATATATATATGAGGCAGGGTGACCCAAAAAAGAAAGAAAATCCCCAAAAAGAAAATACTTTCATCATTCAACACTTTCACCACACTCACACATTATCACTGTTTTTGCAGAGGTGCTCAGAATACAACAGTTTAGAAGCATACACATATAAAGATACACAACATATCCCTCCAAACTGCCAATATCCCAAACCCCTCCTTTAAAGTGCAGGCACTGTACTTCCCATTTCCAGGACTCAAGTCCGACTATATGAAAATAACCGGTTTCCCTGAATCCCTTCACTAAATATTACCCTGCTCACACTCCAACAGATCGTCAGGTCCCAAGTACCATTCGTCTCCATTCACTCCTAACACGCTCACGCACGCTTGCTGGAAGTCTAAGCTCCTCGCCCACAACACCTCCTTTACCCCCTCCCTCCAACCTTTTCGAGGACGACCCCTACCCCGCCTTCCTTCCTCTACAGATTTATACGCTCTCCGTGTCATTCTACATTGATCCATTCTCTCTAAATGACCAAACCACCTCAACAACCCCTCTTCAGCCCTCTGACTAATACTTTTATTAACCCTTTCAGGGTCCGTCCCGTAGATCTACGGCTTTACGTTCAGGGTCCAAACCGTAGATCTACGCCATGAGCTCAGCTCACTCTGATAAACTGTGAGTGGTACATTTGGGCCTAGATATGAGAGAATACATCTATGTGGTATGTGTGCACCACATAAAACAGATCCTGCAGCACACTGTGTATAATGAGAGAAAAAAAATGAAATCATGATTTTTCGATTAAAACAGCATTTGCGATTTCTTGGTCTCATTTGATAGAATGGAAGACATATTACAGAAATAGAGATGATTTTGATTGGTTTTAGCATTGGAAATGGCTTGAAACTGAGCTCAAAGTAGCGGAAATGTTAAATTTTTGCCGATATTCAAGAGTAAACAAACGACCTCACACGTCTAATACACGTCAGCTGGTGGGTCTAATATACATTCACAAATATGGTGATGATATTTATACAATTATTGCAGTATTGCATAAGAGTAAATCTTCTATTTTTTGGTGTGAATAAAAATTCATTATGTGAATAAAAAATCAAAATGGAATTTATTTGTAAAGCCTCAAAACATAACTAATGAACAGAGGAAATGTTAGTTTAGTGCCAGGAATGCCTACATTGTTCATTCTGGACCCTATTTTGAAATTGGAATATTTTGAACTTTGTGTTAAATTGGCCAAATTAACAATTTCCGATCACTTTATTTTGTAGTTGAAACAGTTGACTTGGCGATTTCTTGTGCTCAATCGATAGAATAGAAGTAATACTAGTGAAATAGCTAAGAATTTGGTTGATTGGAATAATGTAATTGGCCTAAAATGGGAGTCAAAGTCGGCAAAATCGCCGATTCGTAAATATCGCTGACACATCAAAATTCGCGAGAGCATAATTTCGTCAATTTTCCACCAAATTTCGTACTTTTTGTTTTATTACCTTCACAAAAAGATTCTCTACGATTTCATAAGAAAAAATAACAAATTTTTTTTTTTTAAATTCTTGGACACTGGTGCGTGACTCCAGATTTGGGCCTTGGACCCTGAAAGGGTTAACTCCACACCTTCTCCTAATTTCCACACTCCGAATTCTCTGCATAATATTTGCACCACACATTTCCCTTAGACAGGACATCACCACCTCCAACCGCCTCCTCGCTACAGCATTTACAACGCAAGCTTCATACCCATATAAGAGTGTTGGTACCACTGTACTTTCATACATTCCCTTCTTTGCCTCCATAGATAATGTCTTTTGTCTCCACATATACCTCAATACACCACTCACCTTTTTTCCTTCATCAATTCTATGGTTAACCTCATCCTTCATACATCCATCTGCTGACACGTCAACTCCCAAATATCTGAAAACATTCACTTCTTCCATACTCCTCCTCTCCAATTCGATATCCAATTTTTCTTTATCTAAATCATTTGATACCCTCATCACCTTATTCTTTTCTATGTTCACTTTCAACTTTCTACCTTTACACACACTCCCAAACTCGTCCACCAACCTTTGCAACTTTTCTTTAGAATCTCCCATAAGCACAGTATCATCAGCAAAAAGTAACTGTGTCAATTCCCATTTTGTATTTGATTCCCCATAATTTAATCCCACCCCTCTCCCAAACACCCTAGCATTTACTTCTTTTACAACCCTATCTATAAATATATTAAGCAACCATGGTGACATTATAAATCCCTGTCTAAGACCCACCTTTACAGGGAAGTAGTCTCTCTCTCTTCTACACACCCTAACCTGAGCCTCTCTCTCCTCATAAAAACTCTTTGCAGCATTTAGTAACTTAGTACCTATTCCATATACGTACTTGCAACATCTGCCACATTGCTCTCCTATCCACTCTGTCATGTGCCTTTTCTAAATCCATAAATGCAATGAAAACCTCCCTTCCTTTATCTAAATACTGCTCACATATATGCTTCAATGTAAACACTTGATCTACACATCCCCTACCCACTCTAAAACCTCCTTGCTCATCCGCAATCCTACATTCTGTCTTGCCTCTGATTCTTTTAATAATAACCCTACCATACACTTTTCCTGGTATACTCAGTAAACTTATTCTTTTATAATTTTTACAATCTCTTTTGTCCCCCTTCCCTTTATATAAAGGAATTATACATGCTCTCTGCCAATCCCTAGGTACCTCCCCCTCTTTCATACATTTATTAAACAAAACTACCAACCACTCCAACACTATATCCCCACCTGCTTTTAACATTTCTGTCATGATCCCGTCAGTTCCAGCTGCTTTACCCCTTTTCATTCTACGTAATGCCTCACGCATAAAGGGGGTGGGAGAGACTTTCAGTGGGGAGAAGTAAATGGGATTAGGTCAGCGGTTTTGAATAGAGTTAGAGCTAAAGAAGGAGTAGCAATAATGTCGAAGGATAAGCTGTGGCAGGAAAAGAGGGAGTATAAATGTATTAATTCAAGGATTATGTGGAGTAAAATAAAGGTTGGATGTGGAAAGTGGGTTATAGTAAGTGTATATGCACCTGGAGAAGAGAGAAGTGTAGAGGAGGGAGAGAGATTTTGGGAAATGTTGAGTGAGTGCGTGGGGAGTTTTGAACCAAGTGTGAGAGTACTTGTGGTTGGGGATTTCAATGCTAAAGTGGGTAAAAATGTTGTGGAGGAAGTAGTAGGTAAATTTGTGGTGCCAGGGGTAAATGAAAATGGGGAGCCTTTAATTGAGCTATGTGTATAAAGAAGTTTGGCAATAAGTAATACATATTTTATGAAAAAGAGGATCAATAAATATACAAGGTACGATATAGCACGTAATGAAAGTAGTTTGTTAGATTATGTATTGGTGGATAAAAGGTTGATGGGTAGGCTTCAGGATGTACATGTTTATAGAGGGGCAACTGATATATCGGATCATTATTTAGTTGTAGCTACAGTTAGAGTAAGAGGTAGATGGGACAAGAGGAAAATGGCAACAACAAATAAGAGAGAGGTGAAAGTGTATAAACTAAGGGAGGAGGAAGTTCAGGTGAGATATAAGCAGCTATTGGCAGAAAGGTGGGCTAGTGCAAGTATGAGTAGTAGGGGGGTTGAATGTGGGGCAGAAATTTGTGGCTATAGGAGGGTGGGTGCAGGAGGAAAGAGGAGTGATTGGTGGAATGGTGAAGTAAAGGGTGTGATAAAAGAGAAAAACGTAGCTTATGAGATGTTGTTACAAAGCAGAAGTGTTATAAGAAGAGTAGAGTATATGGAGAGTAAAAGAAAAGTGAAGAGAGTGGTGAGAGAGTGCAAAAGGAGAGCAGATGATAGGTTGGGAGAGGCACTGTCAAGAAATTTTAATGAAAATGAGAAAAAATTTTGGAGTGAGTTAAACAAGTTAAGAAAGCCTAGGGAATGAATGGATTTGTCAGTTAAAAACAGAGTAGGGGAGTTAGTAGATGGGGAGATGGAGGTATTGGATAGATGGTGGGAATATTTTGAGGAACTTTTAAATGTTGACGAAGAAAGGGAGGCGGTAATTTCATGCACTGGCCAGGGAGGTATACCATCTTTTAGGAGTGAAGAAGAGCAGGATGTGAGTGTGGGGGAGGTACGTGAGGCATTACGTAGAATGAAAGTGGGTAAAGCAGCTGGAACTGATGGAATCATGACAGAAATGTTAAAAGCAGGAGAGGATATAGTGTTGGAGTAGACTGTAAAAATTATAGAGGAATAAGTTTACTGAGTATACCAGGAAAAGTGTATGGTAGAATTATTATTGAAAGAATTAGAGGTAAGACAGAGTGTAGGATGGGTAGGGGATGTGTAGATCAAGTGTTTACATTGAAGCATATATGGGAACTGTATTTGGATAAAGGTAGGGACGTTTTCAGTGCATTTATGGATTTAGAAAAGGCATGTGACAGAGTGGATAGGGGAGCAATGTGGTAGATGCTGCAAGTACGGAGGAACCTCTACTTGTGAGTTTAATTCGTTCCTTGTCCTTGCTCACAACTGGATTTGCTCGTTTGTAGAGTCAATTTTCCTCATTTAAATTAATTGAAATGCAATTAATCTGTTCCAGTGGAATTCTGTACTTCAGTGTCAACCCATTCATGACTGCATATTGGAATGGACAGTGATGTTATTTGTTTACTCTTGAACAAGCCAAGGAATCGAACATTTCTCTTACTTTGAGCTCAATTTCAAGGTACTTTTTGTCGTGACACCAATCAGAATCATATCTATTTCTGTAATATATCTTCCATTCTATCAAATGAGACAAAAAAATGAGAATGCAGCAATAAAAACCATACGATAATACCTCTAAGGGGAGGCTAATTGCTGGGAAGTGAACTCCATTATTTATAGTCCGATCTCTTTCATTTTTGGTGTACGTTAAGAAGCGTCTTTCCATCATACATTGCCCAAGTTTCAATAAGATAGTCCAACAAACAAATGAAATCCAGTTCCTTAGATCAAGAGCAAGAGCTGATCACCAGCACTTGCTTATGGAAATTTCGCTCGCGTATGGAAGCAAAAAAATCGGCCCATCGACTGCTCGTATTTGGAAAAACTCGCATGTGGATGTGCTCGCAAGTAGAGGTTCCACTGTATATGGAATAGGTAGTAAGTTACTAAATGCTGTAAAGAGTTTCTGTGAGGATAGTGAGGCTCAGGTTAGGGTAAGTAGAAGAGAGGGAGACATATGACTGAATAGACATATGACTGAATACCTTTTATCTGAATAGACATATGACTGAATACCTATTCAGCCATATGTCTATTCGGATAAATTTCTGTTGGTCAAATATCCGTTCCACTGAAATGTCTGTCGACAAAGTGTCTGTCAGTCAAATATCCGGGAGCCATACGAACAGTTTGTCATGCTGATACAAAAAATACTTTTATTATTATAGAGAACATTGCCTGAACTATTATGGGCTTTCAAATTATTGTATATTTTTGTACAGTGGCTTGAAATAAGAAATTATTATTATTATTATTATTATTATTATTATTATTATTATTAAACAACTTTGTAGATCAACTTGCTCCTTCAGACTGGAGGACAGTATGTACTTTCTTATTGCAGTGGTCTTGTGAAGTCAATAATTGGGTCAGCGTGTATAATAATAATATCTTTATTTCTACAAGTACATGTACCAGGTATACAGGCCTAGCTGACATCAATGACATACTACTATATAAAAAGCCGCTTGTTATGCAGAGCATTTCCTGCAAATTAGGTCAGTTTTGTCTCAGGATGTGACCCACATCAGTTGACTAACTCCCAGGTACCCATTTTTACTGATGAGTGAACATAGACAACCAGTGTAAAGAAACATGCTCAATGTTTTCACCCTTGCCGGAAATCGAACCTGGACCCTCACTGTGTGAAGTGAGAGCTTTTGCCACTAGGCCACGGGTCACTGTATAGCTGAAATAACGGTGGAATCTAGTGGTGATGGGGCAGTCTAGTGATGATGGGGCAATCTAGTGATGATGGGGCAATCTAGTGATGATGGGGCAATCTAGTGATGATGGGGCAATCTAGTGATGATGGGGCAATCTAGTGATGATGGGGCAATCTAGTGGTGATGGGGCAATATAGTGATGATGGGGCAATACAGTGATGATGGGGCAGTGTAGTGATGGGAGAATCTAGTGATGATGGGAGAATCTAGTAATAATGGGCAATCTAGTGATGATGGGAGAATCTAGTTATGATGGGAGAATCTAGGGATAATGGGGCAGTCTAGCAATGATGGGGCAATCTAGTGATGATGGGGCAATCTAGTGATGATGGGGCAATCTAGTGATGATGGGGCAATATAGTGATGATGGGGCAGTGTAGTGATGGGAGAATCTAGTAATGATGGGCAATCTAGTGATGATGGGAGAATCTAGTAATGATGGGCAATCTAGTGATGATGGGAGAATCTAGTTATGATGGGAGAATCTAGTGATGGGGCAATTAGTGACGATGGGAGAATCTAGTTATGATGGGAGAATCTAGTGATGATGGCAGTCTGGTGATGATGGGCAATCTAGTGATGAGACATAAGACACACTTACTGATTTTAATATGTACCTGCATGCCAGCACAGTGTGTAAGTTTATTTAGGTATAGATATACATAAGTATAATTATCAGAGTATATATAAATAACTTTTAAGAATACATACTTGAAATTTTGGAAAGTTTCCAGACATAATGGAGAGATGCAGGGCTGAGGGAGAATGTAAATAAACCAGGTGGGGCACAGTGTCCATATTAGAAAGTCAGGTAGGGGGGGAGCCATATAGAGAGTTTTGGTCATAATTTGAAATGTCCATATTAGCGGAACGCCGTAAAGCGGGGCCTTACTGTAAAATAAAATTTTATTTCTTTGCTAAGGTTACAATACGTGTTTACTTTTCATAATCTGATTGGAACAAAGAAAGCCACTATCATGCCAAGGCATTTTGGGCAAACAACCTAATATAGACTACTTAAGTCTAGACAGGTGAAGAGTGGTAGAATACAGATATTCAATATTTTACTCTATTATTAATACATGAGGTAGTACATTTTATGATAAAAACATACATTTTTAAGTTTGTAATTAAGTTTGTTTATTATTAATATGAGGTAGTACAATTAATGATACTGTACAAACATACATTTTTAAGTTGTAATAATAGCTTGCTTTTTTATACATGATTGGTGGCAAGTTATTTAGGTCATCTCCCTTATAAATGACTACTTTCACTACCTTATTGAGCTATCAGCTCTCAAGACAAGGCTGAGTAAATCCTTCATAAACTCCTTAATGTTACCTGGCACCCTTTCTCAGTCAAATAAGAGCAAATAAGAGGATTCGGTCAGGGTGCTCAGCTGAAAACAGACCTCTTCCCCTATCCCCTCTCTGTTAACAACTGAACGACCCACTGTCAAGGGGTTTACCCCTTTTGACAAATTTAAACTACTATTCAGTTTTTATACAAGTATAGTGGGCACTTCATACCATACAGCTATTAACAGCAGCTCACTGTCAGCCAAGCACCCTCACAGCAGCTAGATATAAACACAGGCAAATTTGTTAATCCTCTTTGTGGAGGAATGGGGGGGGGATATTTTTTACAGCTAGTTTGATAGACCACATCACTTAAGTACAGGTCGGCCATCACTGATCCGGCAATCAGTAATCCGGCACTAATTTCAGCTAGTATAATTTCAAATTTCATCATTATACTGACTCAGATCATTATTTATTTATTATTTTATTATCACACTGGCCGATTCCCACCAAGGCAGGGTGGCCCGAAAAAGAAAAACTTTCACCATCATTCATTCCATCACTGTCTTGCCAGAAGGGTGCTTTACACTACAGTTTTTAAACTGCAACATTAACAACCCTCCTTCAGAGTGCAGGCACTGTACTTCCCATCTCCAGGACTCAAGTCCGGCCTGCCGGTTTCCCTGAACCCCTTCATAAATGTTACTTTGCTCACACTCCAACAGCACGTCAAGTATTAAAAACCATTTGTCTCCATTCCAGCATGCCTGCTGGAAGATCATTATATTAACTCAAATTTCATCATAATACTAACTCAGAAATTGTGTAGATAGTTGTAAATCCACAGCAGCAAGCCAGTGGAGGAGAAAGCAGTGATGAAAATGAAAAAGATGTAGCAGATAGTCTCTGTATTGATAGGTTAATTTAGTGTATTCTAACCTAACCACTCCATAATCCTGCAAATTCACTAATCCGGCACACTGTAGGTCCCATTAATGCCGGATTAGTGATGGTTGACCTGTATTTGCATTCCATACATTGATAGGGTCACTCCACCAGGGACTTTATAAATTCATGAATTGATAAAGATCCTGGCAAATTGTAATTGTTGTGTTAAAATTCCATAACCTGCACATTTTGCCATTATCATTATACTTTCCTTATAAATTATTTTATCCATACCTGTTTTGCTACCAAGAAAATTAAAAAAAATCCTGGGATGTGCAGAACTCCTGCACATCCCAGGACTCCTATGTTAGTGTTAGTTCTTTTATTCTGTATCTCCATGCTTGAAGTTATCTAGTAATATTAGTCCACTCTTTGTTTTATACACTGACCTGCTAATTTTCTCAGTGATATACATATATCATTGCATTGTTGCTTCTATCATATATATGCTATATATAGCTGGGTCTTCTTTTATTTGATGAGAGTTTATAAATGACAGCCACAGAAACACTGAAACTCCCAAGTAATTGATACAGCTTTATCATCTGAGAAATTATTGGCATGGAATTGACATTTTTTCAAATCTTAATCTGTTTTTGATAAGTTGCTGGTTGGAGTATAGTTGTGAGCTGACAAGTGATGAAAACGACATTGATAGTATAACAAAAAGAGATTTTTTATTATCACAATGTTTCACCTACGAGAATTTTGATCAAGTCACCTGTAGATGAAACATCATAATACATGTTTTACTATTATGTTTTTTCCCATCATAGCAAAGTGCTTTTTCTTCCAGTTTGGCCTTTTCTTTCCTTTTTCCGTATGTGGTACCTCCTGGAAAAAAGTGCATCTACATTTGTTAGCTAACTTAGTTTATGTATTTTCAGTGCCTAAAATGCTCATGCATGCTAATGGCTTTCTTTGTGCTTAATACTTTATTACATGTAAATTACAGTTTGTATACCACACAAAGAAATCAAATTTTCATTTTTTTTTATTTTGAATGATATCTAGGATTTCCTATTTTATTCTTTCATTTCAAGTCATTATGTCTTATTTTGGTGGGACTTGGAGATGTTCTGAAGGTAATGGGGCTTACGAGGTGGGGGGGGGGGCACTTCTTGGGAACGTGGTGGGGTTTTGTGATACAGGTGGTCTCGGGGTGATTCTGGAGATCACTGGTGCCCAGTTCTAGGCCATGTCTCCTGGTCGATGACCTGATCAGTTAGGCTGTTGGTGGTGGCCACATATAATCTAGCATGAGCATCAGGAAGTAACTTAGGCACTTATGAAGCTTCTTCTTAAAGACATTTAGGAATCTTTTGTGTGGTGTGTCTTGGGAGTGCATGGGAGTTACGGTGTGGTTGGACCAGGGGATTCAGAGGGGTGGAGGGATGTGGGTACACAGTGATAGGTGCAAGAAGAGGTGAGTGTTTTATTAGGTGATGTGGGAAATTTGTGGGGGTAGTGTTGATAATAGGGGCATGTTATTGGGGAAAGAGTTGTTGTTGATGTCTGTCTACACATTATGATTGTGTGGTTATAGGGGGAGGAAACCTTTGGCTTGAGTTGTTTGTTGGAGATTCAGGACGTGGCTTTTATTGTAGTTGTGCCAGGGATTCCTCATTTTTATTTGCTCTCTCTTTGGCTTTCTCTCTCTCTTACTTTTTCACATATCCCTTAAAAAAAAATCTTTACAAATCTCAGTACTGTACAGCACAGCAGACCCTCAGTTTGCCAGACAAATGAGGGGAACCAGGTGGCCAGTGATGGTGATTGTGGTAGATATTAGATTGTTTAATCTTGATTATAACACTAACAGACACTTCTGTAAATAACAGACTTTGCCCATTGTTTCTGAATTGATTGATCCAGTAGATTTTGTCCCATATTTCTCAAGTCTTTTAAATTGAGGTCCATTAAATCAAGGTTTTTTTATTATTGGTAAGGAGATATTTAGGCTTCAGGTTTATAAAACCTTGTATGTAATGCCTAATACCCACCTTGTCTTCTGATTTCCAATTCCTGCACTACTACAATCATGTTCATTCCTGTACAGTGGACCCCCGCATAGCGACCTTAATCCGTGCAAGAGGGCTGGCTGTTATGCGAAATGTTCGCTATGTGAATGAATTTTCCCCATAAGAAATATTATTATTATTATTATCACACCGGCCGATTCCCACCAAGGCAGGGTGGCCCGAAAAAGAAAAACTTTCACCATCATTCACTCCATCACTGTCTTGCCAGAAGGGTGCTTTACACTACAGTTTTTTAAACTGCAACATTAACACCCCTCCTTCAGAGTGCAGGCACTGTACTTCCCATCTCCAGGACTCAAGTCCGGCCTGCCGGTTTCCCTGAATCCCTTCATAAATGTTACTTTGCTCACACTCCAACAGCACGTCAAGTATTAAAAACCATTTGTCTCCATTCACTCCTATCAAACACGCTCACGCATGCCTGCTGGAAGTCCAAGCCCCTCGCACACAAAACCTCCTTTACCCCCTCCCTCCAACCCTTCCTAGGCCGACCCCTACCCCGCCTTCCTTCCACTACAGACTGATACACTCTTGAAGTCATTCTGTTTCGCTCCATTCTCTCTACATGTCCGAACCACCTCAACAACCCTTCCTCAGCCCTCTGGACAACAGTTTTGGTAATCCCGCACCTCCTCCTAACTTCCAAACTACGAATTCTCTGCATTATATTCACACCACACATTGCCCTCAGACATGACATCTCCACTGCCTCCAGCCTTCTCCTCGCTGCAACATTCATCACCCACGCTTCACACCCATATAAGAGCGTTGGTAAAACTATACTCTCATACATTCCCCTCTTTGCCTCCAAGGACAAAGTTCTTTGTCTCCACAGACTCCTAAGTGCACCACTCACTCTTTTTCCCTCATCAATTCTATGATTCACCTCATCTTTCATAGACCCATCCGCTGACACGTCCACTCCCAAATATCTGAATACGTTCACCTCCTCCATACTCTCTCCCTCCAATCTGATATTCAATCTTTCATCACCTAATCTTTTTGTTATCCTCATAACCTTACTCTTTCCTGTATTCACCTTTAATTTTCTTCTTTTGCACACCCTACCAAATTCATCCACCAATCTCTGCAACTTCTCTTCAGAATCTCCCAAGAGCACAGTGTCATCAGCAAAGAGCAGCTGTGACAACTCCCACTTTGTGTGTGATTCTTTATCTTTTAACTCCACGCCTCTTGCCAAGACCCTCGCATTTACTTCTCTTACAACCCCATCTATAAATATATTAAACAACCACGGTGACATCACACATCCTTGTCTAAGGCCTACTTTTACTGGGAAAAAATTTCCCTCTTTCCTACATACTCTAACTTGAGCCTCACTATCCTCGTAAAAACTCTTCACTGCTTTCAGTAACCTACCTCCTACACCATACACTTGCAACATCTGCCACATTGCCCCCCTATCCACCCTGTCATACGCCTTTTCCAAATCCATAAATGCCACAAAGACCTCTTTAGCCTTATCTAAATACTGTTCACTTATATGTTTCACTGTAAACACCTGGTCCACACACCCCCTACCTTTCCTAAAGCCTCCTTGTTCATCTGCTATCCTATTCTCCGTCTTACTCTTAATTCTTTCAATTATAACTCTACCATACACTTTACCAGGTACACTCAACAGACTTATCCCCCTATAATTTTTGCACTCTCTTTTATCCCCTTTGCCTTTATACAAAGGAACTATGCATGCTCTCTGCCAATCCCTAGGTACCTTACCCTCTTCCATACATTTATTAAATAATTGCACCAACCACTCCAAAACTATATCCCCACCTGCTTTTAACATTTCTATCTTTATCCCATAAGAAATAATGGAAATCAAATTAATCCGTGCAAGACACCCAAAAGTTTGAAAAAAAAAATTTTACCACATGAAATATACATTTTCCTACACACAAAGAGAAGGATACATGCACAATAGTAGAGTAGTACATGCACAATATATATTGTGCATGTACTACTCTACTAAATGAAGAATAAATGACACTTACCTTTATTGAAGATGCAGCAATGACTGATGAGACACTGTGTCCTGGGAGTGCCTTTTCCTCCTGAGTACTGTAGGTCCTGTTTGGTATTTTCTTCCAGAACAGGCCTTATCACACTGTGTATGCCACTACGATTCTTAAATCTCTCAAACCAACCTTTGATGGCTATAAATTCACCAATATGAGCACTAGTTCCAGGCATTTTCCCTGTTCACCTGGGTGTTAGTCGACTGGTGTGGGTTGCATCCTGGGAGACAAGATTAAGGACCCCAATGGAAATAAGTTAGACAGTCTTCGATGACACTGACTTTTTTGGGCTATCCTGGGTGGCAAATCCTCTGGGGTTAATTGTTTCTTGGTATTCTCAATAAGCCACACCAACAACGGTGCTACAGCAGCAGCAGCAGCAGCAGCTGACGATGTTACAGCAGCAGCAGACGATGCTACAGCAGCAGCAGCAGCAGACGATGCTACAGCAGCAACAGACGATGCTACAGCAGCAGCAGACGATGCTACAGCAGCAGCAGCAGCAGACGATGCTACAGCAGCAGCAGCAGCAGACGATGCTACAGCAGCAGCAGATGATGCTACAGCAGCAGCAGACGGTACTACAGCAGCAGGAGCAGCTGACGGTGGTACAGCAGCAGCAGCTGACAGTGCAGCAGCAGCTGACGGTGATACAGCAGCAGCAGCAGCTGTACCACCAATAGTAGCGATGGTTGATTGGGGTTTATTATACAACCTGGCCAGCTCGGAGACACGCACTCCACTTTCATACTTATCAATGATCTTTTTCTTCATCTCCATAGTAATTCTCACCCTTATTGCTGTAGGGTTGGCACTAGAAGCTTTCTTGGGGCCCATGGTCACTTATTTTCCAGAAAAAAATCACCAAAAACACTGTAATAATACAAAATGTTCCAATTGTATGCTTGGATGTTACCGCGGAGGCTGGCTGGTAAACAATGCCACCCGCGGAACATGTGAGCATGGCTCAAGCGCACATTGGACGCGTCTCGGACGAAGGCCGCTGAGCGGGTTTTTGTCCACTATGCGGGGCAAAATTTTAGCGATCAAAGCGTCCGCTATGCGGATTGTCCGCTATGCAAGGCGTCCGTTATGCGGGGGTCCACTGTATTTCCATAAAAACAATTGCTATGTCTTAGCTTGTATTTACCTTTCATGTGATTTGATTGGCCTTTGTCCCCATTTTTGAGAGTGTTGGTTCTTGGATTACTAAGTTTTACATTCATATCTTCCTTTACTATATAGTATCAATAAAATGTTTCTCAAAAGTTCTCAGTACAGCAAACCTTCAATTTAATGGACCTCAGTTGAATAAGCGGAAAATGGCAAATATGATACCTATTTACGAAGCATGAGATAGCTTTGAATTATAGACCAATTAGCCTAACCTGCATTGTGAGAAAATTGATGGAATCAATTATTGCCGAGGCTATTCGAAACCACCTTGAAATACACAAATTGATAGTGAATCTCTGTATAATTTTATGAAGAGGTGTTCCTGCCTTATGAATTTACTAATTTTTATCTCCAAGGTATTTGAGGAGGTGGATAATGGTAATGAATATGATATTGTGTATATGGACTGATGTAAGGTCTTTGATAGAGTTCCACATAGAAGATTGTTGAGGAAAGTTGAGGCACTCAGAATAGGATTGGAAATTTTCTCTTGGATTGAGATGTGGTTGACAGATAGGCAACAGAGAGTTTGCATAAATGGGGAGAAATCAGACTGAGGGCACTTCACAAGAGGTGTTTCACAGGGGTCAGTGTTAGTAAGTTTATTCAGGTATACACAAGTACAGTTACATAGATTATCATACATAGCAGCATATGTGTAGAGAACCTAGGATAACCCAAAAAAGTCAGACAGAGCAACTTCCAATGGGCCCATTGTTGCTCACAATATACATAAATGACATAAATGAAGGAATAAATAGTAACATAAGCATGAGTGCTGATAACACTGAAATAGGCTGTCAGATTAATTCTGATGAGGATTAATATTAGAGTACCACAGGAAGATCTGGCTAGGATGCTGCACTGGTCATAGAAGTTGCAGATGCAGTTTAATATAGACAAATGTAAAGTTCTAAGCCTGAGAAAAGAGATTAACCGTGATGGTTATAAACTGAATAATGTAGATCTCAATCTCTCTGAATGTGAAATAAAAAAAATAGCAGTTCTGGTTAGCAGTAACCTATAACCAAGACAGCAGTGCGTAAGTGTTTGCCGTGAAGCTAATAGAATTTTTGGCTTCATATCAAGAATAAATAACAGGAGTCATCAGGTTATTCATCTTTATATATATCTGACAAGGCCTCATTTAAATTATGCTGTACAGTTCTGGTCACTGTATTACAAAATGGACATAAATGCACTGGAAAACATACAGAGAAGATGACAAAGTTGATCCCATGGTTGCCTGAAATGCTCTGCATATTACAGGACTTTCTGCATGCACACCTGAATGTCATTCACCTCTGTGCAAACATTGTATTATGTGAAACATGGTATCTTATCTTATCAGAAATCATTCCTACAAGGACAGACTGAGGACCCTGAATCTGCACTCTCTGGAAATGTGTAGAATTAGAGGGATATGATTGAGATGTATAAATGGAAGGCAGGAATAAATAAAGACATATATATAAAGTGATAAAAATATCTAATGAAGACAGGACTCACAACAATCGGTTCAAGTTGGAAAAATTAAGTTTAGAAGAGATATAAGAAAGCAGTGGTTTGGTAATAGAGTTGTGGCTGAGTGCAACAGACTCCCAACCAACATCACTGAAGCTGAAACTTTGGGTAGCTTTAAAAATTGGTTAAGATAGTACATGAATTGATATGGGGGGGGGGGGGTGTGAGCTGGACTTGCCTAGCATCAGCCAGCAGGTCAACTGTTGTGCTCCACCTTTCTTATGTTCTTAAATATGTTTCTCTCTTTGGGTCACACTGTCTTGGTGGGAAATAACTTGTGGTAAAATAAAAAATAGTACAAGGCGTTTGCATCACCTGCACACATTCTCATACAGTACAATACATTAACAGTCCAAGTACTACTACCTCTGACACCCCAATGGTGACATTTTCCCATGAAGAATTATTTATTATCACTATCTTTTACATTTTCCATTCAGACAGTAACACTGCAGTTTGTCTTTTATTCCTCTATCAAAAGCTTTCTTAAAATCTAAATATTGTACAGTACAGTGGAACCTCAGTTTTTGTTTCCCCTGGTTTTCGTTGAATTCGGTTTTCAACTACTTTTTTTGTCAAAATTTTGTCCAAGTTTTCATTCATTACCCCAGTTTTCATAGAGTTGACAGTGGTCTACCATACTGAACATGTCCGCCCGTGCCCACACAAAACATCCCACGTGTTATGAGTCAGTCTGGATTTGTTTCTCGTCGGTATAGGGTGGTAGTGATGGAGGTAGAGGGTGGTAGTGGTTGTGATGGTGGTAAAGGGTGGTAGTGATGGTGGTAGTGATGGTGGTAGAGGGTGATAGTGATGGTGGTAGAGGGTGGTAGTGATGGTGGTAGAGGGTGGTAGTGATGGTGGTAGAGGGTGGTAGTGATGGTGGTAGAGGGTGGTAGTGATGGTGGTAGAGGGTGGTAGTGATGGTGGTAGAGGGTAGTAGTGATGGTGATAGAGGGTGGTTATGATGGTGGTAGAGGGTGGTAGTGATGGTGGTAGAGGGTGGTAGTGATGGTGGAGGGCAGTAGTGGTTGTGATGGTGGTAGAGGGTGGTAGTGATGGTGGTAGAGGGTAGTAGTGATGGTGATAGAGGGTGGTTATGATGGTGGTAGAGGGTGGTAGTGATGGTGGTAGAGGGTGGTAGTGATGGTGGAGGGCAGTAGTGGTTGTGATGGTGGAGGGCAGTAGTGGTTGTGATGGTGGTAGAGGGTGGTAGTGATGGTGGTAGAGGATGGTAGTGATAGTGGTAGAGGGTGGTAGTGGTTATGATGGTGGAAGAGGGTGGTAGAGGGTGGTAGTGGTAGTGATGGTGGGAGACTGGGTAGTGGTAGTGATGGTGGGAGAGGGTGGAAGTGATGGTGATCAATGGTGGTAGAGGGTGGTAGTGGTTGTGATGGTGGTAGAGGATGGTAGTGATGGTGGTAGAGGATGGTAGTGATAGTGGTAGAGGGTGGTAGTGGTTATGGTGGTGGAAGAGGGTGGTAGTGATGGTGGTAGAGGGTGGTAGTGGTAGTGATGGTGGGAGATGGGGTAGTGGTAGTGATGGTGGGAGAGGGTGGAAGTGATGGTGGTCAATGGTGGTAGAGGGTGGTAGTGATTGTGATGGTGCTAGAGGTAACCTCTCCTCCCTCTTCCCTCCTCACCGTCTTGCATACACCAACAAAAGTCTTCAATAAAGGTAAAAGCGATGTTAAATTTTCATTTAACTATTTCATTAGTCGTTTAAACAGTATTTATTTCTCATTGTTTTCTGTATGTAAAACTATAGTTATTCTCTATAAAATGTATTTTTTGTTAATACTTTTGGGTGTCTGGAATGGATTAATTGGATTTACTACAGTGGTCCCTCAAGAATCGTCCGGCCTGAAAGTCGTCCATTTCGGAAATAGTCCCGTTATTTCGTCTAAACATTGGCTCACAAATGGTCCGTTAACTCGCTAATCGTCTTTCATCCTGGACGCGTACTCACGGCTCTGAGTCGCCTCGGCCTCCCTTCCCAGCCAGTGTGCCATTGTTTACCAGTGAGTGACGGTCCCCTCACGTGTTCATACAAAATATTTTATAATATTCCATTCATTTTAGTGCTTGCAAGTGCTAAATAAGCTACCATGGCTCCAAAGAAAGCTCCTAGTGCCAAGCCTTTGGTAAAGAAGGTGAGAAATACGATTGAATTTAAGAAAAACATCATTGAACAATATGAAAGTGGCGTACGTGTGGCCGAACTGGCCAGGATGTATAACAAACTCCATACAATCATATCTTCCATCGTGGCAAAGAAAAAAGAAATCAAGGAAGCTGTTGTTGCTTGGAGAAAATTGTGGCCAGATTGTGTCCACAAGAGGGATTTTGAAGGGTTTGTGGCTGACCCTGATGAGCTTGTCAGTTGTGAAATCTATTGTGGCATTGGGGAGTTCCATGGGGTTGGATGTGAGTTTGGAGGATGTGGAAGAGTTGGCGGAGGACCACAACGAAGAGCTAACCACTGAGGAGCTGTAAGAGCTTCAGCAGCAAGAGCAACAGATCACAGCTCAGAATCTTGCTGCAGAGGAGGAGGAAGAGAGATGGAAGAAGGTGCCTTCTTCAGAAATTAAGGAGATTTTTGAAATGTGGGGTAGGATGGAAAGATTTATGGAGAAACATCACCCTGAGAAGGATGTTGCAAGCCATATCGGCAACTTGTACTTGTGACAGAGTCTTGGCCCATTTTAGGGAAGTTTTAAAGAGACGCCAGAAACACAGAGCTCTCTGGACAGTTTTTTTTTTGCGAGACAGGACTCCAGTGACTCTCAAGCTGGTCCTAGTGGCATTAAGAAACAGAGAAGAGAAGTAACCCCAGAAAAGCACTTGGTACCTGAGGTGTTGATGGAGGGCGATTCCCCTTCCAAACAGTAATTCAATCTCTCTCCTCCTCCAGTCTTCCATACACTAAGAAGAATCGCCAATAAAGGTAAATGTTATGCTGTTAATGTTTCATTCATCATGTGCCATTATATTGTTTATGTACTACATCTATAATTCATGTAAAAAATTGTTTTGTTTTAATACTTCTGGGTGTCAGGAACAGATTAATTGTATTTACATTATTTCTTATGGGGAAAATTTATTCAAAAATCGTCTATTTCGATAATAGTCCCACTTCCAGGAACGGATTATGGATGATAATTGAGGGACCACTGTATTTCTTTTGGGAAATATTGCTTCAGTTTTCGTCGAATTCTGTTTCCGTCAGACTTTCTAAAATGAATTAATGATGAAAACCAAGGTTCCACTGTATATCAATCTGCCCACCATTTCTTAAGAAACTTCTGTGACTTTGGTAGTAGTTTAATTGATCCAGTATATGTGACTTGATGACCAAAAATTTTACTATGTATTTTATAACAGATTTTTGCTCTCGAAGTGTTATATCAACTTCTTAATGGCTTTTTCTATCATTTTAGCAGTAGCATTCATCAGACAAGCTCATACTGCAATTCAAAGGGTTCTGCCTCTCATCTTTTATAACCGCTGCGTCAGCATAATTTTCCATATCTCTGCCGGTTCACCTTCTTGTAATGAAATCCACCCAGAAATTCAAGAGGGACCGGCCCTTACCGCCCCGCCTCCCAACCTGCCCTCTCCACCCCATCTCCCGACCTGCCCTCTCCACCCCATCTCCCGACCTGCCCTCTCCACCCCATCTCCCAACCTGCCCTCTCCACCCCATCTCCCGACCTGCCCTCTCCACCCTGCCTCCCCACCCACCCTCACCACCCCACCTCCCAACGTGCCCTCACCCCCTCACCTCCCATCCCACCCTCACTACACCTCCTCCTGACCTCCCTTCACTGCCCCCACCACTCAACCCACAGACACCGCCCAACCTACCCTTGTTGCTCCAACTGACCCACCTTCACTGCCCCACCTCTTGACCTGCCCTCTAGGCCCCACCTCCTGACCTGCCCTCACTTCCCCACCTGACCTACCCTCACTGCCCTACCTCCTAACCTGCCCTCACTGCCTCACCTCCTGACCTACTCCCCACTGTCCCACCAGCCATTACATTGAGGAATTTGACTAATTATTATTTAGTGTACCAGCATCAGACGCTACCAAATTGTTTTCTTTACAGTTGAAATTCCTCTTTACACTTCAAATTCAAATTCAAAGTTTATTCTCTATAAGGATTACAATGCTGAGTTTACAGAATTTGGTTATTGTGTGGTTTACATGTAGTAAAATAATAATTACAGAGTGCACCACTAGAACACCTAGCATGGCTAGGCATTTCGGGCAGACTTAGATTAAATCTTAAGTTTAAAATATTACAAAATTATGAGGTAAGTTGGTATTATGGCTAAGTGACTAAATACTAGTTTGTGAGTTTAGCAGTGTGAATGCTTTTGTTTTGGCACTATACATAGTTTCAGTATTGGAGTATCACAGGCCAACTTATGACTAGTTAAGATTCATTATTTTGAGATTGAGATTGATATTTCTGTTTATGGTCAAATGGGTGAGTGAAAGTGTGAACCACCAGGTGGTATTCGTATAATTTGTCCCTGACAAACTATCTGAAAGGTCCTCTCAGCCAACAGGCACATACTGTACTAGTGAACTCGTGGTATTCTGTAAAATACAGTGGACCCTCGCCTAACGCTATTAATCCGTTCCTGAGAGCTCAGCGTTAGGCGAAATTATCGTTAGGCGAATTAATTTTCCCCATAAGAAATAATGGAAATCAAATTAATCCATTCCTGACACCCCAAAGTATGAACAAAAAAATTTTTTTACCACATGAAATATTAATTTTAATACACACAAACTGAAGAAGACATGCACAGTTACATGACACTTACCTTTATTGAAGATCTGGTGATGATTGATGGGATGGGAGGAGGGGAGAGTGTTGATGGTGTTAGCGTTTAGAAGGGAAATCCCCTTCCATTAGGACTTGAGGTGGCAAGTCCTTTTCTGGGGTTACTTCCCTTCTTCTTTTAATGCTACTAGGACCAGCTTGAGAGTCACTGGACCTCTGTCGCACAACATATCTGTCCATAGAGGCCTGTACCTCCCATTCCTTTATGACATTCCTAAAGTGTTTCACAACATTGTCAGTGTACAGGTTGCCAACACGGCTTGCAATAGCTGTGTGAGGGTAATTTTTATCAAAAAAGGTTTGCACTTTAAGCCACATTACACACACTTCCTTAATCTTTGAAGTAGGCAACTTCCTCAATTTCTATATCCCCTCCTCCGAACCAGTTTCCTCAGGTGTGGCCTCTTGCTGTTGAAGATGATCTAGCAGCTCATCAGTGGTTAGTTCTTCATTGTCCTCCTCCACCAACTCTTCCACATCCTCCCCACTAACCTCCAACCCCAAGGACTTCCCCAATGCCACAATGGATTCCTCAACTGGCATAGGATTCCCAGGGTTAGCCTCAAACCCTTCAAAATCCCTTTTGTCTACACATTCTGGCCACAGTTTTTTCCAAGCAGAGTTCAAGGTCCTCTTAGTCACTTCCTCCCAAGCCTTACCTATAATGTTTACACAACTGAGGATGCTAAAGTGATCTCTCCAAAACTCTCTTAGAGTCAGTTGAGTTTCTGAGGTCACTACAAAGCACCTTTCAAACATAGCTTTTGTGTACAGTTTCTTGAAGTTTGCAATGACCTGCTGGTCCATGGGCTGCAGGAGAGGAGTGGTATTAGGAGGCAAAAACTTCACCTTAATGAAGCTCATTTCCACAGAAAGTCGCTCTGCCACGTCTGAAGGATGACCAGGAGCATTGTCTAATATCAGGAGGCACTTAAGGTCTAATTTCTTTTCAATTAGGTAATTTTTCACAGTGGGGGCAAATGCATGGTGTAACCAGTCGTAGAAAAAGTCCCTAGTGACCCATGCCTTACTGTTTGCCCTCCACAGCACACACAAATTAGCCTTGAGGATATTGTTTTTCCTGAACACTCTGGGAGTTTCAGAGTGATACACCAATAAAGGCTTCACTTTGCAGTCACCACTAGCATTGGCACACATCAACAGAGTAAGCCTGTCTTTCATAGGCTTATGTCCTGGGAGTGCCTTTTCTTCCTGAGTAATGTAGGTCCTGTTTGGCATTTTCTTCCAAAACAAGCCTGTTTCGTCACAATTAAACACTTGTTCAGGTTTCAGTCCTTCACTGTCTATGCACTCCTTGAATTCCTGCACATATTTTTCAGCCACTTTGTGGTCCGAACTGGCAGCCTCACCATGCCTTATCACACTATGTATGCCACTACGATTCTTAAATCTCTCAAACCAACCTTTGCTGGCCTTAAATTCACTCACATCACCACTAGTTGCAGGCATTTTTCTAATTGGTTTAGAAAGACACGTAATTTTTCGAATTAAATCGTCATGCAACTTCCTAGCCTTTTCACATATGATCGCTTGAGAGATGCTATCTCCTGCTATCTGTTTTTCGTTTATCCACACAAATAACTGTCTCACAGCATCTTCTATCACTTGCGATCTATGTTTCAAAAACAAAGTTGCACCTTTGGCAAGAACAGCTTCCTTGATTGCCGTTTTCTTGGCCACAATAGTAGCGATGGTTGATTGGGGTTTTGTGTACAACCTGGCCAGCTCGGAGACACGCACTCCACTTTCATACTTAGCAATGATCTCTTTCTTCATATCCATAGTAATTCTCACTCTTTTTGCTGTAGGGTTGGCACTAGAAGCTTTCTTGGGGCCCATGGTGACTTATTTTGCAGGTGCAATCACTAAAAAGGCTGTGATAATATGAAATGTTTCGATTGTATGCTTGGAAGCGACCACGGTGGCTAGCTTGTAAACACTGGCACCCACGGAACAAGTGAGGCAGGCTCAGGCCGCACGTGGACATGTCTCGAACGAACCATGTTGAGCGAGTTTTTTAGCGCTAGCCAAGGCAAAATTTTTGTGTTAAAATGTATCGCTAGGCGGATTTAACGTTATGCGATGCGTTCGTTAGGCGAGGTTCCACTGTAGTTTGTATTGAAGCAGTAGATACCAGAGCCTACTAGAAAATGCTATAGTACCTTAGAGATTTGATCTTCATAAGCTATGAGGGCCTACATAATTAGTAGCAATGTCTCAACTACAATACACTCTTATTACAACCTAACTGATGTGCCAACAGTCATGAGTAAGTGAATGTGTAATAGTAAATTTAACTTCAGTAGTGACAGGATTATACCTGGAGGAAGTTTTGGGGATCACTGCCCCAATGACCCAGTCTGTGACCAGGCCTCAGCTGCAAAGAAAAAAAATTACATATTTGGATTGGCTAGACATTTTAAATAGCTAACGATTACTCTAAACTCAAATCATTGTATAAGAAAAGTGAATGCAGAAGTGTTGAAGGTCTGTTTAAGATAAGTTCCACTGAGAAAGCCTAAAAAACAGTGTCAATCATTAGAAAGTATGAAGGGGGTTGCTGAACCACTCATGAAGTCATAAATATCACAGCAACAACAGTAAAGGAAACCAATACAGATAAATTACTGATACAGAACAGAAATTAAAGAATTCATACTAAACAGATGAACCACAAAAGGAATAAGAAGCCACTCCAAGAAATCTGGAAAAAGCCAAAATATTCCGTCATGTATGTAAATTCTCAGTCAAAATTATTGCAGTATTTAGCACTTTACTAAAGTATGTAGTAGTTTCATGTAAGGTGGTGACAAAAAGGTTAACAAAAATAATGAAAGGATTTTATGAATCCATATTTAGCAGTCTTGACACCATAAGAGCAGAAGACTTAGACAGTTTCTTCATAAATTCTGACAACTGTGCAAATTATGTATCTGACATTAAGAAGTGGACATAAGCCTTTGTTTACACTTACATGCTGTACTCTGTAAATGGGCCTGATTCATGGAGTACTGTAACTGTATAAAAAATGCAGAGTATCACTAGCACAAATGGTGTATTTTTGAGAAAGAGCTTAAATTTCAGAGACTTTAAAAAGTGTGTGTATATAGCCCCACCTCTTAAAAGAGGCAGCAAAGCAACTGCAAAAATGGAATCTTTGAGCAGGAAGTAAAACATCATGAACCTACTTATGGAACAGCATGAGCTACACAATGCAAGTCACAATGGCTTTGCAGCAGGAATATCCTGCCTCTCACAACTATCATGAGATCATTATGATAACATCCATCCCATAGCTCGATCACTAGCGCAATCACCTCACACACACTGAGGTCTGGGGTTCGAATCTCTGGTATGGCTGGAAAACATTAGGATGTGTGTCCATAAAACACCTGCTGTCCCTGTTCACCCATCAGTATAAAATGGGTACCTGGGTGTTAGTCGACTGGTGTGGGTCGCATCCTGGGACAAAACTGACCTAATTTGCATTAAATGCTCTGAGCATAACAAGCAGCTTTGTATATACTAGTAATATGTCACTGATGTCAGCTAGTCCTGTGTACTTTGTACATGTACTTGTAGAAATAAAGACATTAATGAAGTAAGAACTTGAAGCTTCTGATTGTAAATACAAAGCTGGTCTTTAACCAAATGAAGAAAAAGGATATGAAATCATAGTGCCCCATGACCTGGTGGCTGAAGCTCTCACTTCACGTGGCCAGGGTCCGGGTTTGATTTCCAGCCAGGATAGAAACATTGGGTGTGTTTCTTTACACCTGTTGTCTATGTTCCCCATCAGTGAAATGGGGTACCTGGGTGTTAGTGGACTGGTGTGGGTCACATCCTGGGACAAAACTGACCTAATTTGCTGGAAATGCTCTGCATAACAAACAGCTTTCTATACAGTAGTATATCATTGATGTCAGCTATGATCTGTATACCTTGTACATGTACTTGTAATAAATATATATATTATTATTATTAGTTACAATTGATTAGTGAAGACATATATGGCATGACTTAAATTGTTTTATTCTAAGACACTGAGGGTTGGCAAGCTGCCGTGAAGGATTCTTGGGAACTTGTCTTCAAATTCTGTTAATTTTATTTTGATTTGGTGGGGGCTTTGAGATGGGGGGGGGACTGTGGAAGATCATGAGGGGGAACTTTCAGCCCCTCCATCTTGTCATTCTCCATGGTACTACCACTGATATGAACTATGCAAGTTCTTAAATAACACTGTACCTTGTTGTTTGCAGGTAAGGCCAGTGAAGCAGCCGAGGTGACGGCGGTGCCAGTCCACCTGTGAGTGTTGTCTTCCAGTATTCTCAACATCCAACACTACATCAACACACTGGTAGTGTCAACATCCCACACTCAACATCAGCACCCTGACAATGTTCTCAACATCAGCACCCTGACAATGTTCTCAACATCAGCACCCTGACAATGTTCTCAACATCAGCACCCTGACATTGTTCTCAACATCAGCACCCTGACAATGTTCTCAACATCAGCACCCTGACATTGTTCTCAACATCAGCACCCTGACAATGTTCTCAACATCAGCACCCTGACATTGTTCTCAACATCAGCACCCTGACATTGTTCTCAACATCAGCACCCTGACATTGTTCTCAACATCAGCACCCTGACAATGTTCTCAACATCAGCACCCTGACAATGTTCTCAACATCAGCACCCTGACAATGTTCTCAACATCAGCACCCTGACAATGTTCTCAACATCAGCACCCTGGCAATGTTCTCAACATCAGCACCCTGACAATGTTCTCAACATCAGCACCCTGACAATGTTCTCAACATCAGTACCCTGACAATGTTCTCAACATCAGCACCCTGACAATGTTCTCAACATCAGTACCCTGACAATGTTCTCAACATCAGTACCCTGACAATGTTCTCAACATCCCACCACACAACACTAGGAACGTTGTCAACATCCAACACTTAACATCAACACTCTCGCAACGTCAACATCTCACATCCAGTATCAACAATAGGAATGTTGTCAATATCTCACACCCAACATCAACACTAGGAATGTTGTCAACATCTCACACCCAACATCAACACTAGGAATGTTGTCAACATCTCACACCCAACATCAACACTAGGAATGTTGTCAACATCTCACACCCAACATCAACACTAGGAATGTTGTCAATATCTCACACCCAACATCAACACTAGGAATGTTGTCAATATCTCACACCCAACATCAACACTAGGAATGTTGTCAATATCTCACACCCAACATCAACACTAGGAATGTTGTCAATATCTCACACCCAACATCAACACTAGGAATGTTGTCAATATCTCACACCCAACATCAACACTAGGAATGTTGTCAATATCTCACACCCAACATCAACACTAGGAATGTTGTCAATATCTCACACCCAACATCAACACTAGGAATGTTGTCAATATCTCACACCCAACATCAACACTAGGAATGTTGTCAATATCTCACACCCAACATCAACACTAGGAATGTTGTCAATATCTCACACCCAACATCAACACTAGGAATGTTGTCAACATCTCACACCCAACATCAACACTAGGAATGTTGTCAATATCTCACACCCAACATCAACACTAGGAATGTTGTCAATATCTCACACCCAACATCAACACTAGGAATGTTGTCAACATCTCACACCCGACATCAACACTAGGAATGTTGTCAACATCTCACACCCAACATCAACACTAGGAATGTTGTCAATATCTCACACCCGACATCAACACTAGGAATGTTGTCAACATCTCACCCAACATCAACACTAGGAATGTTGTCAACATCTAACCCAACATCAACAATAGGAATGTTGTCAACATCTCACACCCAACATCAACACTAGGAATGTTGTCAACATCTCACCCAACATCAACACTAGGAATGTTGTCAAAATCTCACATCCAGTATCAACACTAGGAATGTTGTCAATATCTCACACCCAACATCAACACTAGGAATGTTGTCAACATCTCACACCCAACATCAACACTAGGAATGTTGTCAACATCTCACCCAACATCAACACTAGGAATGTTGTCAACATCTCACACCCAACATCAACACTAGGAATGTTGTCAACATCTCACACCCAACATCAACACTAGGAATGTTGTCACACCCAACATCAACACTAGGAATGTTCTCACACCCAACATCAACACTAGGAATGTTCTCACACCCAACATCAACACTAGGAATGTTCTCACACCCAACATCAACACTAGGAATGTTGTCAAAATCTCACACCCAACATCAACACTAGGAATGTTGTCAATATCTCACACCCAACATCAACACTAGGAATGTTGTCAACATCTCACCCAACATCAACACTAGGAATGTTGTCAACATCTCACACCCAACATCAACACTAGGAATGTTGTCAACATCTCACACCCAACATCAACACTAGGAATGTTGTCAACATCTCACACCCAACATCAACACTAGGAATGTTGTCAACATCTCACACCCAACATCAACACTAGGAATGTTGTCAACATCTCACACCCAACATCAACACTAGGAATGTTGTCAATATCTCACACCCAACATCAACACTAGGAATGTTGTCAATATCTCACACCCAACATCAACACTAGGAATGTTGTCAACATCTCACACCCAACATCAACACTAGGAATGTTGTCAACATCTCACACCCAACATCAACACTAGGAATGTTGTCAACATCTCACACCCAACATCAACACTAGGAATGTTGTCAACATCTCACACCCAACATCAACACTAGGAATGTTGTCAATATCTCACACCCAACATCAACACTAGGAATGTTGTCAACATCTCACACCCAACATCAACACTAGGAATGTTGTCAACATCTCACACCCAACATCAACACTAGGAATGTTGTCAATATCTCACACCCAACATCAACACTAGGAATGTTGTCAATATCTCACACCCAACATCAACACTAGGAATGTTGTCAACATCTCACACCCAACATCAACACTAGGAATGTTGTCAACATCTCACACCCAACATCAACACTAGGAATGTTGTCAATATCTCACACCCAACATCAACACTAGGAATGTTGTCAATATCTCACACCCAACATCAACACTAGGAATGTTGTCAACATCTCACACCCAACATCAACACTAGGAATGTTGTCAATATCTCACACCCAACATCAACACTAGGAATGTTGTCAATATCTCACACCCAACATCAACACTAGGAATGTTGTCAAAATCTCACACCCAACATCAACACTAGGAATGTTGTCAATATCTCACACCCAACATCAACACTAGGAATGTTGTCAATATCTCACACCCAACATCAACACTAGGAATGTTGTCAATATCTCACACCCAACATCAACACTAGGAATGTTGTCAATATCTCACACCCAACATCAACACTAGGAATGTTGTCAACATCTCACACTCGGAAAGTTCTCTAATTCACTACTACACATGGTTCACTAGTTAATCACTACACTGGTTCACTAGTTAATCACTACACTGGTTCACTACTACACATGGTTCACTAGTTAATCACTACACTGGTTCACTAGTTAATCACTACACTGGTTCACTACTACACATGGTTCACTAGTTAATCACTACACTGGTTCACTACTACACGTGGTTCACTAGTTAATCACTACACTGGTTCACTACTACACGTGGTTCACTAGTTAATCACTACACTGGTTCACCACTACACGTGGTTCACTAGTTAATCACTACACTGGTTCACTAGTTAATCACTACACTGGTTCACTACTACACATGGTTCACTAGTTAATCACTACACTGGTTCACTAGTTAATCACTACACTGGTTCACTACTACACATGGTTCACTAGTTAATCACTACACTGGTTCACTACTACACATGGTTCACTAGTTAATCACTACACTGGTTCACTACTACACGTGGTTCACTAGTTAATCACTACACTGGTTCACTACTACACGTGGTTCACTAGTTAATCACTACACTGGTTCACCACTACACGTGGTTCACTAGTTAATCACTACACTGGTTCACTAGTTAATCACTACACTGGTTCACTACTACACATGGTTCACTAGTTAATCACTACACTGGTTCACTAGTTAATCACTACACTGGTTCACTACTACACATGGTTCACTAGTTAATCACTACACTGGTTCACTACTACACGTGGTTCACTAGTTAATCACTACACTGGTTCACCACTACACGTGGTTCACTAGTTAATCACTACACTGGTTCACTACTACACATGGTTCACTAGTTAATCACTACACTGGTTCACTACTACACGTGGTTCACTAGTTAATCACTACACTGGTTCACCACTACACGTGGTTCACTAGTTAATCACTACACTGGTTCACTACTACACATGGTTCACTAGTTAATCACTACACTGGTTCACCACTACACGTGGTTCACTAGTTAATCACTACACTGGTTCACTACTACACATGGTTCACTAGTTAATCACTACACTGGTTCACTACTACACATGGTTCACTAGTTAATCACTACACTGGTTCACTACTACACGTGGTTCACTAGTTAATCACTACACTGGTTCACCACTACACGTGGTTCACTAGTTAATCACTACACTGGTTCACTACTACACATGGTTCACTAGTTAATCACTACACTGGTTCACCACTACACGTGGTTCACTAGTTAATCACTACACTGGTTCACTACTACACATGGTTCACTAGTTAATCACTACACTGGTTCACTACTACACGTGGTTCACTAGTTAATCACTACACTGGTTCACCACTACACGTGGTTCACTAGTTAATCACTACACTGGTTCACTACTACACGTGGTTCACTAGTTAATCACTACACTGGTTCACTACTACACGTGGTTCATTAGTTAATCACTACACTGGTTCACTAGTTAATCACTACACTGGTTCACTACTACACGTGGTTCACTAGTTAATCACTACACAGGTTCACTACTACACGTGGTTCACTAGTTAATCACTACACTGGTTCACTAGTTAATCACTACACTGGTTCACTACTACACGTGGTTCACTAGTTAATCACTACACTGGTTCACTACTACACGTGGTTCACTAGTTAATCACTACACTGGTTCACTACTACACGTGGTTCACTAGTTAATCACTACACTGGTTCACTACTACACGTGGTTCACTAGTTAATCACTACACTGGTTCACTACTACACATGGTTCACTAGTTAATCACTACACTGGTTCACCACTACACGTGGTTCACTAGTTAATCACTACACTGGTTCACTACTACACATGGTTCACTAGTTAATCACTACACTGGTTCACTACTACACGTGGTTCACTAGTTAATCACTACACTGGTTCACCACTACACGTGGTTCACTAGTTAATCACTACACTGGTTCACTACTACACATGGTTCACTAGTTAATCACTACACTGGTTCACCACTACACGTGGTTCACTAGTTAATCACTACACTGGTTCACTACACGTGGTTCACTAGTTAATCACTACACTGGTTCACTACTACACATGGTTCACTAGTTAATCACTACACTGGTTCACCACTACACGTGGTTCACTAGTTAATCACTACACTGGTTCACTACTACACATGGTTCACTAGTTAATCACTACACTGGTTCACTACTACACGTGGTTCACTAGTTAATCACTACACTGGTTCACCACTACACGTGGTTCACTAGTTAATCACTACACTGGTTCACTACTACACATGGTTCACTAGTTAATCACTACACTGGTTCACTTCTACACGTGGTTCACTAGTTAATCACTACACTGGTTCACCACTACACGTGGTTCACTAGTTAATCACTACACTGGTTTACTACTACACATGGTTCACTAGTTAATCACTACACTGGTTCACCACTACACGTGGTTCACTAGTTAATCACTACACTGGTTCACTACACGTGGTTCACTAGTTAATCACTACACTGGTTCACTACTACACATGGTTCACTAGTTAATCACTACACTGGTTCACCACTACACGTGGTTCACTAGTTAATCACTACACTGGTTCACTACTACACATGGTTCACTAGTTAATCACTACACTGGTTCACTACTACACGTGGTTCACTAGTTAATCACTACACTGGTTCACCACTACACGTGGTTCACTAGTTAATCACTACACTGGTTCACTACTACACATGGTTCACTAGTTAATCACTACACTGGTTCACCACTACACGTGGTTCACTAGTTAATCACTACACTGGTTCACTACTACACATGGTTCACTAGTTAATCACTACACTGGTTCACTACTACACGTGGTTCACTAGTTAATCACTACACTGGTTCACCACTACACGTGGTTCACTAGTTAATCACTACACTGGTTCACTACTACACATGGTTCACTAGTTAATCACTACACTGGTTCACTACTACACGTGGTTCACTAGTTAATCACTACACTGGTTCACTACACGTGGTTCACTAGTTAATCACTACACTGGTTCACTACTACACGTGGTTCACTAGTTAATCACTACACTGGTTCACCACTACACGTGGTTCACTAGTTAATCACTACACTGGTTCACTACTACACATGGTTCACTAGTTAATCACTACACTGGTTCACCACTACACGTGGTTCACTAGTTAATCACTACACTGGTTCACTACACGTGGTTCACTAGTTAATCACTACACTGGTTCACTACTACACATGGTTCACTAGTTAATCACTACACTGGTTCACCACTACACGTGGTTCACTAGTTAATCACTACACTGGTTCACTACTACACATGGTTCACTAGTTAATCACTACACTGGTTCACTACTACACGTGGTTCACTAGTTAATCACTACACTGGTTCACCACTACACGTGGTTCACTAGTTAATCACTACACTGGTTCACTACTACACATGGTTCACTAGTTAATCACTACACTGGTTCACTACTACACGTGGTTCACTAGTTAATCACTACACTGGTTCACCACTACACGTGGTTCACTAGTTAATCACTACACTGGTTCACTACTACACATGGTTCACTAGTTAATCACTACACTGGTTCACCACTACACGTGGTTCACTAGTTAATCACTACACTGGTTCTCTACACGTGGTTCACTAGTTAATCACTACACTGGTTCACTACTACACATGGTTCACTAGTTAATCACTACACTGGTTCACCACTACACGTGGTTCACTAGTTAATCACTACACTGGTTCACTACTACACATGGTTCACTAGTTAATCACTACACTGGTTCACTACTACACGTGGTTCACTAGTTAATCACTACACTGGTTCACCACTACACGTGGTTCACTAGTTAATCACTACACTGGTTCACTACTACACATGGTTCACTAGTTAATCACTACACTGGTTCACCACTACACGTGGTTCACTAGTTAATCACTACACTGGTTCACTACTACACATGGTTCACTAGTTAATCACTACACTGGTTCACTACTACACGTGGTTCACTAGTTAATCACTACACTGGTTCACCACTACACGTGGTTCACTAGTTAATCACTACACTGGTTCACTACTACACATGGTTCACTAGTTAATCACTACACTGGTTCACCACTACACGTGGTTCACTAGTTAATCACTACACTGGTTCACTACTACACATGGTTCACTAGTTAATCACTACACTGGTTCACCACTACACGTGGTTCACTAGTTAATCACTACACTGGTTCACTACACGTGGTTCACTAGTTAATCACTACACTGGTTCACTACTACACATGGTTCACTAGTTAATCACTACACTGGTTCACCACTACACGTGGTTCACTAGTTAATCACTACACTGGTTCACTACTACACATGGTTCACTAGTTAATCACTACACTGGTTCACTACTACACGTGGTTCACTAGTTAATCACTACACTGGTTCACCACTACACGTGGTTCACTAGTTAATCACTACACTGGTTCACTACTACACATGGTTCACTAGTTAATCACTACACTGGTTCACTACTACACGTGGTTCACTAGTTAATCACTACACTGGTTCACCACTACACGTGGTTCACTAGTTAATCACTACACTGGTTCACTACTACACATGGTTCACTAGTTAATCACTACACTGGTTCACCACTACACGTGGTTCACTAGTTAATCACTACACTGGTTCTCTACACGTGGTTCACTAGTTAATCACTACACTGGTTCACTACTACACATGGTTCACTAGTTAATCACTACACTGGTTCACCACTACACGTGGTTCACTAGTTAATCACTACACTGGTTCACTACTACACATGGTTCACTAGTTAATCACTACACTGGTTCACTACTACACGTGGTTCACTAGTTAATCACTACACTGGTTCACCACTACACGTGGTTCACTAGTTAATCACTACACTGGTTCACTACTACACATGGTTCACTAGTTAATCACTACACTGGTTCACCACTACACGTGGTTCACTAGTTAATCACTACACTGGTTCACTACTACACATGGTTCACTAGTTAATCACTACACTGGTTCACTACTACACGTGGTTCACTAGTTAATCACTACACTGGTTCACCACTACACGTGGTTCACTAGTTAATCACTACACTGGTTCACTACTACACATGGTTCACTAGTTAATCACTACACTGGTTCACTACTACACGTGGTTCACTAGTTAATCACTACACTGGTTCACTACACGTGGTTCACTAGTTAATCACTACACTGGTTCACTACTACACGTGGTTCACTAGTTAATCACTACACTGGTTCACTACTACACGTGGTTCACTAGTTAATCACTACACTGGTTCACTACTACACGTGGTTCACTAGTTAATCACTACACTGGTTCACTACTACACGTGGTTCACTAGTTAATCACTACACTGGTTCACTACTACACGTGGTTCACTAGTTAATCACTACACTGGTTCACTAGTTAATCACTACACTGGTTCACTACTACACGTGGTTCACTAGTTAATCACTACACTGGTTCACTACTACACGTGGTTCATTAGTTAATCACTACACTGGTTCACTAGTTAATCACTACACTGGTTCACTACTACACGTGGTTCACTAGTTAATCACTACACAGGTTCACTACTACACGTGGTTCACTAGTTAATCACTACACTGGTTCACTAGTTAATCACTACACTGGTTCACTACTACACGTGGTTCACTAGTTAATCACTACACTGGTTCACTACTACACGTGGTTCACTAGTTAATCACTACACTGGTTCACTACTACACGTGGTTCACTAGTTAATCACTACACAGGTTCACTACTACACGTGGTTCACTAGTTAATCACTACACTGGTTCACTAGTTAATCACTACACTGGTTCACTACTACACGTGGTTCACTAGTTAATCACTACACTGGTTCACTACTACACGTGGTTCACTAGTTAATCACTACACTGGTTCACTACTACACGTGGTTCACTAGTTAATCACTACACAGGTTCACTACTACACGTGGTTAACTAGTTAATCACTACACTGGTTCACTAGTTAATCACTACACTGGTTCACTACTACACGTGGTTCACTAGTTAATCACTACACTGGTTCACTACTACACGTGGTTCACTAGTTAATCACTACACTGGTTCACTACTACACGTGGTTCACTAGTTAATCACTACACAGGTTCACTACTACACGTGGTTCACTAGTTAATCACTACACTGGTTCACTAGTTAATCACTACACTGGTTCACTACTACACGTGGTTCACTAGTTAATCACTACACTGGTTCACTACTACACGTGGTTCACTAGTTAATCACTACACTGGTTCACTACTACACGTGGTTCACCAGTCACTACACTGGTTCACTACTACACGTGGTTCACTAGTTAATCACTACACTGGTTCACCACTACACGTGGTTCACTAGTTAATCACTACACTGGTTCACTACTACACATGGTTCACTAGTTAATCACTACACTGGTTCACTACTACACGTGGTTCACTAGTTAATCACTACACTGGTTCACTACTACACATGGTTCACTAGTTAATCACTACACTGGTTCACTACTACACGTGGTTCACTAGTTAATCACTACACTGGTTCACCACTACACGTGGTTCACTAGTTAATCACTACACTGGTTCACTACTACACGTGGTTCATTAGTTAATCACTACACTGGTTCACTACTACACATGGTTCACTAGTTAATCACTACACTGGTTCACCACTACACGTGGTTCACTAGTTAATCACTACACTGGTTCACTACACGTGGTTCACTAGTTAATCACTACACTGGTTCACTACTACACATGGTTCACTAGTTAATCACTACACTGGTTCACCACTACACGTGGTTCACTAGTTAATCACTACACTGGTTCACTACTACACATGGTTCACTAGTTAATCACTACACTGGTTCACTACTACACGTGGTTCACTAGTTAATCACTACACTGGTTCACCACTACACGTGGTTCACTAGTTAATCACTACACTGGTTCACTACTACACATGGTTCACTAGTTAATCACTACACTGGTTCACTTCTACACGTGGTTCACTAGTTAATCACTACACTGGTTCACCACTACACGTGGTTCACTAGTTAATCACTACACTGGTTTACTACTACACATGGTTCACTAGTTAATCACTACACTGGTTCACCACTACACGTGGTTCACTAGTTAATCACTACACTGGTTCACTACACGTGGTTCACTAGTTAATCACTACACTGGTTCACTACTACACATGGTTCACTAGTTAATCACTACACTGGTTCACCACTACACGTGGTTCACTAGTTAATCACTACACTGGTTCACTACTACACATGGTTCACTAGTTAATCACTACACTGGTTCACTACTACACGTGGTTCACTAGTTAATCACTACACTGGTTCACCACTACACGTGGTTCACTAGTTAATCACTACACTGGTTCACTACTACACATGGTTCACTAGTTAATCACTACACTGGTTCACCACTACACGTGGTTCACTAGTTAATCACTACACTGGTTCACTACTACACATGGTTCACTAGTTAATCACTACACTGGTTCACTACTACACGTGGTTCACTAGTTAATCACTACACTGGTTCACCACTACACGTGGTTCACTAGTTAATCACTACACTGGTTCACTACTACACATGGTTCACTAGTTAATCACTACACTGGTTCACTACTACACGTGGTTCACTAGTTAATCACTACACTGGTTCACTACACGTGGTTCACTAGTTAATCACTACACTGGTTCACTACTACACGTGGTTCACTAGTTAATCACTACACTGGTTCACCACTACACGTGGTTCACTAGTTAATCACTACACTGGTTCACTACTACACATGGTTCACTAGTTAATCACTACACTGGTTCACCACTACACGTGGTTCACTAGTTAATCACTACACTGGTTCACTACACGTGGTTCACTAGTTAATCACTACACTGGTTCACTACTACACATGGTTCACTAGTTAATCACTACACTGGTTCACCACTACACGTGGTTCACTAGTTAATCACTACACTGGTTCACTACTACACATGGTTCACTAGTTAATCACTACACTGGTTCACTACTACACGTGGTTCACTAGTTAATCACTACACTGGTTCACCACTACACGTGGTTCACTAGTTAATCACTACACTGGTTCACTACTACACATGGTTCACTAGTTAATCACTACACTGGTTCACTACTACACGTGGTTCACTAGTTAATCACTACACTGGTTCACCACTACACGTGGTTCACTAGTTAATCACTACACTGGTTCACTACTACACATGGTTCACTAGTTAATCACTACACTGGTTCACCACTACACGTGGTTCACTAGTTAATCACTACACTGGTTCTCTACACGTGGTTCACTAGTTAATCACTACACTGGTTCACTACTACACATGGTTCACTAGTTAATCACTACACTGGTTCACCACTACACGTGGTTCACTAGTTAATCACTACACTGGTTCACTACTACACATGGTTCACTAGTTAATCACTACACTGGTTCACTACTACACGTGGTTCACTAGTTAATCACTACACTGGTTCACCACTACACGTGGTTCACTAGTTAATCACTACACTGGTTCACTACTACACATGGTTCACTAGTTAATCACTACACTGGTTCACCACTACACGTGGTTCACTAGTTAATCACTACACTGGTTCACTACTACACATGGTTCACTAGTTAATCACTACACTGGTTCACTACTACACGTGGTTCACTAGTTAATCACTACACTGGTTCACCACTACACGTGGTTCACTAGTTAATCACTACACTGGTTCACTACTACACATGGTTCACTAGTTAATCACTACACTGGTTCACTACTACACGTGGTTCACTAGTTAATCACTACACTGGTTCACTACACGTGGTTCACTAGTTAATCACTACACTGGTTCACTACTACACGTGGTTCACTAGTTAATCACTACACTGGTTCACTACTACACGTGGTTCACTAGTTAATCACTACACTGGTTCACTACTACACGTGGTTCACTAGTTAATCACTACACTGGTTCACTACTACACGTGGTTCACTAGTTAATCACTACACTGGTTCACTACTACACGTGGTTCACTAGTTAATCACTACACTGGTTCACTAGTTAATCACTACACTGGTTCACTACTACACGTGGTTCACTAGTTAATCACTACACTGGTTCACTACTACACGTGGTTCATTAGTTAATCACTACACTGGTTCACTAGTTAATCACTACACTGGTTCACTACTACACGTGGTTCACTAGTTAATCACTACACAGGTTCACTACTACACGTGGTTCACTAGTTAATCACTACACTGGTTCACTACTACACGTGGTTCACTAGTTAATCACTACACAGGTTCACTACTACACGTGGTTAACTAGTTAATCACTACACTGGTTCACTAGTTAATCACTACACTGGTTCACTACTACACGTGGTTCACTAGTTAATCACTACACTGGTTCACTACTACACGTGGTTCACTAGTTAATCACTACACAGGTTCACTACTACACGTGGTTAACTAGTTAATCACTACACTGGTTCACTAGTTAATCACTACACTGGTTCACTACTACACGTGGTTCACTAGTTAATCACTACACTGGTTCACTACTACACGTGGTTCACTAGTTAATCACTACACTGGTTCACTACTACACGTGGTTCACTAGTTAATCACTACACAGGTTCACTACTACACGTGGTTCACTAGTTAATCACTACACTGGTTCACTAGTTAATCACTACACTGGTTCACTACTACACGTGGTTCACTAGTTAATCACTACACTGGTTCACTACTACACGTGGTTCACTAGTTAATCACTACACTGGTTCACTACTACACGTGGTTCACCAGTCACTACACTGGTTCACTACTACACGTGGTTCACTAGTTAATCACTACACTGGTTCACCACTACACGTGGTTCACTAGTTAATCACTACACTGGTTCACTACTACACATGGTTCACTAGTTAATCACTACACTGGTTCACTACTACACGTGGTTCACTAGTTAATCACTACACTGGTTCACTACTACACATGGTTCACTAGTTAATCACTACACTGGTTCACTACTACACGTGGTTCACTAGTTAATCACTACACTGGTTCACCACTACACGTGGTTCACTAGTTAATCACTACACTGGTTCACTACTACACATGGTTCACTAGTTAATCACTACACTGGTTCACTACTACACGTGGTTCACTAGTTAATCACTACACTGGTTCACTACTACACGTGGTTCATTAATCACTACACGTGGTTCACTAGTTAATCACTACACTGGTTCACTACTACACGTGGTTCACCAGTCACTACACTGGTTCACTACTACACGTGGTTCACTAGTTAATCACTACACTGGTTCACCACTACACGTGGTTCACTAGTTAATCACTACACTGGTTCACTACTACACATGGTTCACTAGTTAACCACTACACTGGTTCACTACTACACGTGGTTCACTAGTTAATCACTACACTGGTTCACTACTACACATGGTTCACTAGTTAATCACTACACTGGTTCACTACTACACGTGGTTCACTAGTTAATCACTACACTGGTTCACCACTACACGTGGTTCACTAGTTAATCACTACACTGGTTCACTACTACACATGGTTCACTAGTTAATCACTACACTGGTTCACTACTACACGTGGTTCACTAGTTAATCACTACACTGGTTCACCACTACACGTGGTTCACTAGTTAATCACTACACTGGTTCACTACTACACATGGTTCACTAGTTAATCACTACACTGGTTCACTACTACACGTGGTTCACTAGTTAATCACTACACTGGTTCACTACACGTGGTTCACTAGTTAATCACTACACTGGTTCACTACTACACGTGGTTCACTAGTTAATCACTACACTGGTTCACTACTACACGTGGTTCACTAGTTAATCACTACACTGGTTCACTACTACACGTGGTTCACTAGTTAATCACTACACTGGTTCACTACTACACGTGGTTCACTAGTTAATCACTACACTGGTTCACTACTACACGTGGTTCACTAGTTAATCACTACACTGGTTCACTAGTTAATCACTACACTGGTTCACTACTACACGTGGTTCACTAGTTAATCACTACACTGGTTCACTACTACACGTGGTTCATTAGTTAATCACTACACTGGTTCACTAGTTAATCACTACACTGGTTCACTACTACACGTGGTTCACTAGTTAATCACTACACAGGTTCACTACTACACGTGGTTCACTAGTTAATCACTACACTGGTTCACTAGTTAATCACTACACTGGTTCACTACTACACGTGGTTCACTAGTTAATCACTACACTGGTTCACTACTACACGTGGTTCACTAGTTAATCACTACACTGGTTCACTACTACACGTGGTTCACTAGTTAATCACTACACAGGTTCACTACTACACGTGGTTCACTAGTTAATCACTACACTGGTTCACTAGTTAATCACTACACTGGTTCACTACTACACGTGGTTCACTAGTTAATCACTACACTGGTTCACTACTACACGTGGTTCACTAGTTAATCACTACACTGGTTCACTACTACACGTGGTTCACTAGTTAATCACTACACAGGTTCACTACTACACGTGGTTAACTAGTTAATCACTACACTGGTTCACTAGTTAATCACTACACTGGTTCACTACTACACGTGGTTCACTAGTTAATCACTACACTGGTTCACTACTACACGTGGTTCACTAGTTAATCACTACACTGGTTCACTACACGTGGTTCACTAGTTAATCACTACACAGGTTCACTACTACACGTGGTTCACTAGTTAATCACTACACTGGTTCACTAGTTAATCACTACACTGGTTCACTACTACACGTGGTTCACTAGTTAATCACTACACTGGTTCACTACTACACGTGGTTCACTAGTTAATCACTACACTGGTTCACTACTACACGTGGTTCACTAGTTAATCACTACACAGGTTCACTACTACACGTGGTTCACTAGTTAATCACTACACTGGTTCACTACACGTGGTTCACTAGTTAATCACTACACTGGTTCACTACTACACGTGGTTCACTAGTTAATCACTACACTGGTTCACTACTACACGTGGTTCATTAGTTAATACAATGGTTCACTCCTACACATGGTGCACTAGTTAATTACTACACTGGTTCACTACTACACGTGGTTCACCAGTCACTACACTGGTTCACTACTACACGTGGTTCACTAGTTAATCACTATACTGATTCACTACACGTGGTTCACTAGTTAATCACACTGGTTCACTACTATGCGTGGTTCACTAGTTAATCACTACACTGATTCACTACACGTGGTTCACTAATCACACTGGTTCTCTACTATGCGTGGTTCACTAGTTAATCACTACACTGGTTCACTATGCGTGGCTCACTAGTTATTCACTACACTGGTTCACTATCATACGTGGTTCACTAATCACTATACTGGTTCACTACTACATGTGGTTCATTAGTTAATCACTACACTGGTTCACTACACGTGGTTCACTAGTTAATCAGTACACTGGTTCACTACTACATGTGGTTCACTAGTTAATCAGGTTCACTAGTTAATCACTACACTGGTTCACTACTAAACGTGGTTCACTAGTTAATCATTACACTGGTTCACTACTACACGCTGTTCACTAGTTAATCACTGCACTGGTTCACTGCTACAGGTGGTTCACTAGTTAATCACTACACTGGTTCACTACTACACGTGGTTCACTAGTTAATCACTACACTGGTTCACTAGTTAATCACTACACTGGTTCACTACTACACGTGGTTCACTAGTTAATCACTACACTGGTTCACTACTACACGTGGTTCATTAGTTAATCACTACACTGGTTCACTAGTTAATCACTACACTGGTTCACTACTACACGTGGTTCACTAGTTAATCACTACACAGGTTCACTACTACACGTGGTTCACTAGTTAATCACTACACTGGTTCACTAGTTAATCACTACACTGGTTCACTACTACACGTGGTTCACTAGTTAATCACTACACTGGTTCACTACTACACGTGGTTCACTAGTTAATCACTACACAGGTTCACTACTACACGTGGTTAACTAGTTAATCACTACACTGGTTCACTAGTTAATCACTACACTGGTTCACTACTACACGTGGTTCACTAGTTAATCACTACACTGGTTCACTACTACACGTGGTTCACTAGTTAATCACTACACTGGTTCACTACTACACGTGGTTCACTAGTTAATCACTACACAGGTTCACTACTACACGTGGTTCACTAGTTAATCACTACACTGGTTCACTAGTTAATCACTACACTGGTTCACTACTACACGTGGTTCACTAGTTAATCACTACACTGGTTCACTACTACACGTGGTTCACTAGTTAATCACTACACTGGTTCACTACTACACGTGGTTCACCAGTCACTACACTGGTTCACTACTACACGTGGTTCACTAGTTAATCACTACACTGGTTCACCACTACACGTGGTTCACTAGTTAATCACTACACTGGTTCACTACTACACATGGTTCACTAGTTAATCACTACACTGGTTCACTACTACACGTGGTTCACTAGTTAATCACTACACTGGTTCACTACTACACATGGTTCACTAGTTAATCACTACACTGGTTCACTACTACACGTGGTTCACTAGTTAATCACTACACTGGTTCACCACTACACGTGGTTCACTAGTTAATCACTACACTGGTTCACTACTACACATGGTTCACTAGTTAATCACTACACTGGTTCACTACTACACGTGGTTCACTAGTTAATCACTACACTGGTTCACTACTACACGTGGTTCATTAATCACTACACGTGGTTCACTAGTTAATCACTACACTGGTTCACTACTACACGTGGTTCACCAGTCACTACACTGGTTCACTACTACACGTGGTTCACTAGTTAATCACTACACTGGTTCACCACTACACGTGGTTCACTAGTTAATCACTACACTGGTTCACTACTACACATGGTTCACTAGTTAACCACTACACTGGTTCACTACTACACGTGGTTCACTAGTTAATCACTACACTGGTTCACTACTACACATGGTTCACTAGTTAATCACTACACTGGTTCACTACTACACGTGGTTCACTAGTTAATCACTACACTGGTTCACTACTACACGTGGTTCACTAGTTAATCACTACACTGGTTCACTACTACACGTGGTTCACTAGTTAATCACTACACTGGTTCACTACTACACATGGTTCACTAGTTAATCACTACACTGGTTCACTACTACACGTGGTTCACTAGTTAATCACTACACTGGTTCACTACTACACGTGGTTCACTAGTTAATCACTATACTGGTTCACTACTACACGTGGTTCACTAGTTAATCACTACACTGGTTCACTACTACACGTGGTTCACTAGTTAATCACTACACTGGTTCACTACTACACGTGGTTCACTAGTTAATCACTACACTGGTTCACTACTACACGTGGTTCACTAGTTAATCACTACACTGGTTCACTACTACACGTGGTTCACTAGTTAATCACTATACTGGTTCACTACTACACGTGGTTCACTAGTTAATCACTACACTGGTTCACTACTACACGTGGTTCACTAGTTAATCACTACACTGGTTCACTACTACACGTGGTTCACTAGTTAATCACTACACTGGTTCACTACTACACGTGGTTCACTAGTTAATCACTATACTGGTTCACTACTACACGTGGTTCACTAGTTAATCACTACACTGGTTCACTACTACACGTGGTTCACTAGTTAATCACTACACTGGTTCACTACTACACGTGGTTCACTAGTTAATCACTATACTGGTTCACTACTACACGTGGTTCACTAGTTAATCACTACACTGGTTCACTACTACACGTGGTTCACTAGTTAATCACTACACTGGTTCACTACTACACGTGGTTCACTAGTTAATCACTACACTGGTTCACTACTACACGTGGTTCACTAGTTAATCACTACACTGGTTCACTACTACACGTGGTTCACTAGTTAATCACTACACTGGTTCACTACTACACGTGGTTCACTAGTTAATCACTACACTGGTTCACTACTACACATGGTTCACTAGTTAATCACTACACTGGTTCACTACTACACGTGGTTCACTAGTTAATCACTACACGTGGTTCACTAGTTAATCACTACACTGGTTCACTACTACACGTGGTTCACTAGTTAATCACTTCACAGGTTCACTACTACACGTGGTTCACTAGTTAATCACTACACTGGTTCACTACTACACGTGGTTCATTAATCACTACACGTGGTTCACTAGTTAATCACTACACTGGTTCACTACTACACGTGGTTCACCAGTCACTACACTGGTTCACTACTACACGTGGTTCACTAGTTAATCACTACACTGGTTCACTACTACACGTGGTTCACTAGTTAATCACACTGGTTCACTATTACACTTGGTTCACTAGTTAATCACTACACTGATTCACTACACGTGGTTCACTAATCACACTGGTTCACTACTATGCATGGTTCACTAGTTAATCACTACACTGGTTCACTATGCGTGGCTCACTAGTTATTCACTACACTGGTTCACTATCATACGTGGTTCACTAATAACTATACTGATTCACTACTACATGTGGTTCACTAGTTAATCACTACACTGGTTCACTACTACACGTGGTTCACTAGTTAATCACTACACTGGTTCACTACTACACGTGGTTCACTAGTTAATCACTACACTGGTTCACTACTAAATGTGGTTCGCTAGTTAATCACTACACTGGTTCACTACTACACGTTGTTCACTAGTTAATCACTGCACTGGTTCACTGCTACAGGTGGTTCACTAGTTAATCACTACACTGGTTCACTACTACATGTGGTTCACTAATCAGGTTCACTAGTTAATCACTACACGTTGTTCACTAGTTAATCACTGCACTGGTTCAGTACTACACGTGGTTCACTAGTTAATCACTACACGTGCTTCATTAATCACTACACTGGTTCACTACTACACATGGTTCACTAGTTAATCACTACACTGGTTCACGACTACACTGGTTCACTAGTTAATCACTACATTGGTTCACTACTACACGTGATTCACAAGCTAATCACTACGCTGGTTCACGACTACACGTGGTTCACTAGTTAATCACTACACTGGTTCACTACACGTGGTCCACTAATCACTACTCTGGTTCACTACACGTGGTCCACTAATCACTACACTGTTTCACTACACGTGGTTCACTAATCACTACACGTGGTTCACTAGTTAATCACTACACTGGTTCACTACACGTGGTCCACTAATCACTACATTGATTCACTACATGTGGTCCACTAATCACTACACGTGGTTCACTAGTTAATCACTACACTGGTTCACTACACGTGGTCCACTAATCACTACACTGATTCACTACATATGGTCCACTAATCACTACACTGGTTCACTACACGTGGTCCACTAATCACTACACTGGTTCACTACACGTGGTCCACTAATCACTACACTGGTTCACTACACGTGGTCCACTAATCACTACACTGGTTCACTACACGTGGTCCACTAATCACTACACTGGTTCACTACACGTGGTCCACTAATCACTACACTGGTTCACTACACGTGGTCCACTAATCACTACACTGGTTCACTACACGTGGTCCACTAATCACTACACTGGTTCACTACACGTGGTCCACTAATCACTACACTGGTTCACTACACGTGGTCCACTAATCACTACACTAGTTCACTACACGTGGTCCACTAATCACTACACTGGTTCACTACACGTGGTCCACTAATCACTACACTGGTTCACTACACGTGGTTCACTAATCACTACACTGGTTCACTACACGTGGTTCACTAATCACTACACTGGTTCACTACACGTGGTTCACTAATCACTACACTGGTTCACTCTTGGATACATATAATATAATGTTTCAGGAAGCTTCTCAAGGTATGTAAGGAAAATGGCGAACAAGTCTGGGGAGGGTCAGGAGAATTCTGAAATTTACCTTTTACTCTGTCAAGAATACACAGAAGTTTACCCCTTACGTGTTTACAACTCAGTTGCTACTCTACATAGTATTTCACAATCATGTTAGAGATACTAGGGCAGTATTAATACGGGAAGAGTACTAATGGATGAAATGGAGTTGTATTCTTAGTGACAGTCTTTCAGTCTTTTAGCAAAGTTTAACCTCTCTTTTTCTGTCTATGTGTCTGGTTCTGAGACACAGTGACGGTTGCTCAACGGTGGTTGGGGATCGTCTCCTGTCTTCCCCAGCACCTAGCTAGGTATCCCCTGGCACTAACAAAGACAGCTCTGCCTCCAGCTACAAGTAACTAATACATACATCATAAGTTTCATAGTAACGTGTGGTGTGTGGGGCAGGTGTTCACTACGTCTTGTCAACTTTCTGGTTACCACTTCTTAATGACTGAGACAGCAGCAGGAATGATGCAACTTGTGTGTCACTTGACACAGCAGAAATTTAATTTGTTCATAATCTGGGAATATCCTCCCCATCCCCCTGTCTGTGTTCTTGTTCCCTTTAGTCTGTGCCTACAAATTCGTGATGGATCCTAAATTTAGCTGATCTTTCAGTTCTTCCTCTCTCTGCTTCCTCCCACCTTATAAAGTTCCCACGGTCCAAGTCTGCCTTATATTGAGACAACACAGTAAGTGTCAGGGGCCCAAGACTGTTCAAGTACCTCCCAGCATACCTAAAGGGATTACCAATAGACCCCTGGCTGTCTTCAAGAAAGAAAGCTTTGGACAGACACCTAAAGTCAGTACCTGATCAGCGGGGCTGTAGTTCGTACATCGGTTTACTTGTGGCCAACAGCAACAGCCTGGTTCATCATGCCCTGTTCCACCATGAGGCCTGGTCATAGACCGGACCACGGGGGCGTTGACCCCCGGAACTCTCTCCAGGTATTCTCCCTTTCATTCCCATAGGCTCACTTCTGATAGCGATTATAAACAATTGATGGTATAACATATATCATCAGTAAATGATTGATGGTATACCTGGAGTTTACCTGGAGAGAGTTCCGGGGGTCAACGCCCCCGCGGCCCGGTCTGTGACCAGGCCTCCTGGTGGATCAGAGCCTGATCAACCAGGCTGTTACTGCTGGCTGCACGCAAACCAACGTACGAGCCACAGCCCGGCTGATCAGGAACTGACTTTAGGTGCTTGTCCAGTGCCAGCTTGAAGACTGCCAGGGGTCTGTTGGTAATCCCCCTTATGTATGCTGGAAGGTAGTTGAACAGTCTCGGGCCCCTGACACTTATTGTATGGTCTCTTAACGTGCTAGTGACACCCCTGCTTTTCATTGGGGGGATGTTGCATCGTCTGCCAAGTCTTTTGCTTTCGTAGTGAGTGATTTTCGTGTGCAAGTTCAGTACTAGTCCCTCTAGGATTTTCCAGGTGTATATAATCATGTATCTCTCCCGCCTGCGTTCCAGGGAATACAGGTTCAGGAACCTCAAGCGCTCCCAGTAATTGAGGTGTTTTATCTCCGTTATGCGCGCCGTGAAGGTTCTCTGTACATTTTCTAGGTCAGCAATTTCACCTGCCTTGAAAGGTGCTGTTAGTGTGCAGCAATATTCCAGCCTAGATAGAACAAGTGACCTGAAGAGTGTCATCATGGGCTTGGCATCCCTCGTTTTGAAGGTTCTCATTATCCATCCTGTCATTTTTCTAGCAGATGCGATCGATACAATGTTATGGTCCTTGAAGGTGAGATCCTCCGACATGATCACTCCCAGGTCTTTGACGTTGGTGTTTCGCTCTATTTTGTGGCCAGAATTTGTTTTGTACTCTGATGAAGATTTAATTTCCTCGTGTTTACCATATCTGAGTAATTGAAATTTCTCATCGTTGAACTTCATATTGTTTTCTGCAGCCTACTGAAAGATTTGGTTGATGTCCGCCTGGAGCCTTGCAGTGTCTGCAATGGAAGACACTGTCATGCAGAGCGCCTGTCTCTTTCTATTTTACATCTACTCCTCCTTTTTCTTAGAGGAATAAGTCTTGTGCATACATCGAGTGTCACCAAGTTAATCTGTTCTAGGCATAAGTTGGGGTCTGTGTTGCTTAGTATATCTTCCCAGCTTATATCGGTTAGGACTTGGTTTACTTGGTCCCACTTTATGTTTTTGTTATTGAAGTTGAATTTGGTGAATGCTCCCTCGTGACTAATCTCATTTTGTCTGGGGCTCCACGCATACATGTCTGAACCTCAATTATGTTGTGATCTGAGTATATTGTTTTTGATATGGTGACATTTCTTATCAGATCATCATTGTTAGTGAAGATGAGGTCTAGTGTATTCTCCATTCTAGTAGGCTCTATTATTTGCTGGTTTAAATTGAATTTTGTGCAGAGATTTAAAAGCTCGTGTGAGTGCGAGTTTTCATCAGAGCTGCCTCCTGGTGTTATTACTGCAACAATATTATTTGCTATATTCCTCCATTTTAGGTGCCTTAAGTTGAAATCCCCCAGGAGCAAGATGTTGGGTGCAGGAGCTGGAAGATTTTCCAGACAGTGGTCAATTTTTAACAGCTGTTCCTGGAATTGCTGGGATGTTGCATCCGGAGGCTTGTAGACTACCACAATGACTAGGTTTTGGTTCTCGACCTTTACTGCTAAAACTTCCACTACGTCATTTGAGGCATTAAGCAGTTCTGTGCAAACAAGTGACTCTGCAATGTACAGGCCAACCCCCCCCCCCCTCCCTTTTGCCTGTTCACTCTGTCACATCTGTATAGGTTGTAACCTGGGATCCATATTTCGTTGTCCAAGTGATCCTTTATGTGGGTCTCAGTGAAAGCCGCGAACATTGCCTTTGCCTCTGCAAGCAGTGCACGGATGAAAGGTATTTTGTTGTTTGTTGCTGGCTTTAGACCCTGTATATTTGCAAAGAAGAATGTCATCGGACTGGTGGTATTGTTGGTACTGGGGGGGGGATTTTTTTTCCGGCATTAGTATCAGTAAATGATTGATGGTATAACATATATCATCAGTAAATGATTGATGGTATAACATATATCATCAGTCATTTATAATCGCTATCAGAGGTTAATATACTGTACGTTCATGTATCGACTTAGGTGATGTTAGTTTTGCCGCTGTGGCCGCATGACCCAGGGATGACTGTCACAGCTGGCAAGTATTTGTACAACAAACTTGTATACTAGACGCATTTCTTGCTGCCGTTGTCTGCATTGCTACTCTGTCTTTGTTGTCATCTGTTGTTGTCTTAGACTCACGAAATACATTACAAATGATTTAGACCTGTGATTGTTTACATCTTGATTGTATTTAATGTTAGCCGCGCAGCATCTTTATTAGACACCAGATCGTCATCTTTTTCTGGGTCGCTGCACTTTCTGGGGTTCAGGGTGAACTTGCACATTCCACTGTTCAAGACCTTCCAGTCGCATATAAATGGTTCCTCGTTTTTAAACAGCTTATAGTACTAATTCTGCACTTGTACTTATTCTAGCAACATCGTTCGCTTGGGTTACTGAACATTAAGAGGTTGTTAATTAAATTGAATTTGGGCTTTTGTCCAACCTTCACTACTGTCCGTTTCGCCACTGTTGGTTTTCAAAACCATTCATCACATCTGTCACACACTGCAATATCATGGGATCTTGATACAAGAAATTGTAATAAAGTTGGTAGAATTACCGACAATATGTAAAGTAAAAGGACACAAGTGCAACTAATGTGACATTTATTGTGGCAACGTTTCGCTCTCCAGGAGCTTTATCAAGCCATTACAAACAATACGCGGACACAGAGGGTATATAAAGGCTCTGAGTGAGGTGCAATACTAGTGAGGTACCATTTCGATGTTCACTAGTGGTAGTGGTAGTAGTAGTAGTAGTAGTGACAAAAGTAACACAATATGGTAGAGCAATTAATTCGTACATGAGTAAAAGGATATAAAAGCTATTACTTGGGTAACGTTGCCACAATAAATGTCTCATTAGTTGCACTTGTGTCCTTTTACTTTACATACAAGAAATTCTTGAAATACTTGACCAACCTTTGTACGAAGACTTCGACTAGTGGATGGTTCCACTATGACCCCGCCTCCTCCTGCTTCGCCTCATCTGACTACAGTTTTGTAGATGAATGGTTCAGAGAACCGACATGTTGATAAATTAGACACATGTGCAACTCTTGGGTATCTTTATTGAGGAAACGTTTCGCCACACAGTGGCTTCATCAGTCCATACGCAGGAGAAACTTGAAGAACAGGAGGAGAATGAGGTAATCAGTCCCTCAACCTTGAGTCGATGTGTTCAGTCCATCAATCTTGAATAGAATACGGCATATGAGCGGAGTAGCAGCTTATAAACCGTATGGCAGGAGAGGTGCAGCAGTCATAGGTGGTGTCACATTTGTTCAATGTGGAAGTAGGTCGTGCCCAAGAAATAGGCAAGCGAAGAATTCCTAAGTATTAAGTTCCCAAGAAGTTGCAGTGTCTGACAGGTTTGTAGATGAATGGTTCAGAGAACCGACATGTTGATAAATTAGACACATGTGCAACTCTTGGGTATCTTTATTGAGGAAACGTTTCGCCACACAGTGGCTTCATCAGTCCATACGTAGGAGAAACATTGAACAAATGTGACACCACCTATGACTGCTGCACCTCTCCTGCCATACGGTTTATAAGCTGCTTCTTCGCTCATATGCCGTATTCTATTCAAGATTGATGGACTGAACACATCGACTCAAGGTTGAGAGACTGATTACCTCATTCTCCTCCTGTTCTTCAAGTTTCTCCTACGTATGGACTGATGAAGCCACTGTGTGGCGAAACGTTTCCTCAATAAAGATACCCAAGAGTTGCACATGTGTCTAATTTATCATCTGACTACAGTATATAAGCCACGTCTACGGCCCTATGCTGTACATTCTACAAGATTGATAGACTGAACACATCGACTCCAGGCTGAGGGACTGATTACCTCAAACTCCTTACACCCTTCTAATTTGTATTGGACTGATGAAGCCACTGTGTGACGAAAAGTTTCCTTGATAAAGATTCCCATATGTTGCATAAGTGTCTCAATCTTCAACTTGTCGGTTTTTAAAACCATTCATCACTACTGTCCGCACAATAATGGATCACCATATCCACCTAGCAGAGGTTGAGCAGCCTGTTTGGCGGGAGTGGGAGGAGAGGGAACTTTCCTTGTCTGACGGAGAGCTTAGTAACTCTCAGTAGAAGGGCATCACTGTCCGCAGTGTTGTGGTGTCTGTTGCTCTTTATAAAGGGTACTGGACCACTGACGACTCCATCACTACTGCAGTAGACCTACACACACACACACACACACACACACACACACACACACACACACACACACACACACACACACACACACACACACAGACACACACATCTACATACACACCTACACACACACACACACCTACACACATACACACACACACACGCACCTACACACACCTGCACACACACACACACACACACACACACACACACACACACACACACACACCTACACACACACACACACCTACACACACACACACACCTACACACACACACACACACACCTACACACACACACACACACACACACACACACACACACACACACACACACACACACACACACACACACACCGACACACACACACACACATCTACACACACCTACACACACCTACACACACACACACACACACACACACTACACACACCTACACACACACACACACACACACACACACACACACACACACACACACACACACACACACACACACACACACACACACACACACACACACACACACACCTACACACACACACACACCTACACACACACACACACCTACACACACACACACACACACACACACACACACACACACACACACACACACACACACACACACACACACACACACACAAGGAGCAGAGATGCTGTGCGTGCCTCTAACCACAATCTTCAACACATCCCTTGAAACTGAGCAACTACCTGAGAAATGGAAGACAGCAAATGTAGTCCCCATATTTAAGAAAGGAAACAGAAACGAGGCGCTAAACTACAGACCTGTGTGTCTGACATGTATTGTGTGCAAAGTCATGGAGAAGATTATCAGGAGGAGAGTGGTCGAACACCTGGAACGGAACAAGATTATAAATGAAAACCAGCATGGGTTCATGGAAGGCAAATCTTGTATCACAAACCTCCTGGAGTTTTATGACAAGGTAACAGAAGTAAGACACGAGAAGGAGGGGTGGGTTGATTGCGTTTTCCTTGACTGTAGGAAGGCCTTTGACACAGTTCCCCACAAGAGATTAGTGCAGAAGCTGGAGGATCAGGCGCATGTAACAGGGAGGGCACTGCAATGGATCAGGGAATACCTGACAGGGAGGCAGCAACGAGTCATGGTACGTGAAGAGGTATCACGGTGGGCGCCTGTGACGAGCGGGGTCCCACTAGGGCCAGTGCTATTTTTGATATATGCGAACGACATGATGGAAGGAATAGACTCTGAAGTGTCCCTATTCGCAGATGATGTGAAGTTGATGAGAAGAATTAAATCGGATGAGGATGAGGCAGGACTGCAAAGAGACCTGGACAGGCTGGGCATTTAGTCCAGAAACTGGCTTTTCGAATTCAATCCTGCCAAATGCAAAGTCATGAATATTGGGGAGGGGCAAAGAAGACGGCAGACAGAGTATAGGCTAGGTGGACAAAGACTACAGACCTCACTCAGGGAGAAAGACCTTGGGGTGACCATAACACCGAGCACATCACCGGAGGCACACATCAACCAAATAACCGCTGCAGCATACGGGCGCCTGGCAAACCTGAGAATAGCGTTCCGATACCTTAATAAGGAATCGTTCAAGACACTGTACACTGTGTATGTTAGGCCCATACTGGAGTATGCAGCACCAGTCTGGAACCCACACCTGGTCAAGCACGTCAAGAAGTTAGAGAAAGTACAAAGGTTTGCAACAAGGCTAGTCCCAGAGCTCAAGGGAATGTCGTACGAGGAAAGGTTAAGGGAAATCGGACTGACGACACTGGAGGACAGAAGGGTCAGGGGAGACATGATAACGACATACAAGATACTGCGGGGGAATAGACAAGGTGGACAGAGATAGGATGTTCCAGAGAGGGGACACAGGGACAAGGGGTCACAACTGGAAGCTGAAGACTCAGACGAGTCACAGGGACGTTAGGAAGTATTTCTTCAGTCATAGAGTCGTCAGCAAGTGGAATAGCCTAGCAAGTGAAGTAGTGGAGGCAGGAACCATACATAGTTTTAAGAAGAGGTATGATAAAGCTCAGGAAGCAGAGAGAGAGAGGACCTATTAGCAATCAGTGAAGAGGCGGGGCCAGGAGCTGAGTCTCGACCCCTGCAACCACAATTAGGTGAGTACACACAGAGGTGTCCGCCAAATAGCTACAACTCTAAACTTTTTTCTAGTTGGCCGTTACTCATTACTAGCTGAATGATATTATTAACATTGTACTCGCCCTAAAGACGTGATTTTGCTACTGAGTCTTGGGTGCCATCCCGGTGGCTTGTATGGTAAACTCCAGGTAAACTCCAGGTAAACTCCAGGTAAACTCCAGGTAAACTCCAGGTAAACTCCAGGTAAACTCCAGGTAAACTCCAGGTCTGGTGGCTTCCAGGAGTTAACATTGTTGGTCACACTGGTGTAACATTGTTGGTCACACTGGTGCAACATTGTTGGTCACACTGGTGCAACATTGTTGGTCACACTGGTGTAACATTGTTGGTCACACTGGTGTAACATTGTTGGTCACACTGGTGTAACATTGTTGGTCACACTGTTGTAACATTGTTGGTCACACTGTTGTAACATTGTTGGTCACACTGTTGTAACATTGTTGGTCACACTGTTGTAACATTGTTGGTCACACTGTTGTAACATTGTTGGTCACACTGTTGTAACATTGTTGGTCACACTGTTGTAACATTGTTGATCAAACTGGTGTAACATTGTTGGTCACACTGGTGTAACATTGTTGGTCACACTGGTGCAACATTGTTGGTCACACTGGTGCAACATTGTTGATCAAACTGGTGTAACATTGTTGGTCACACTGGTGTAACATTGTTGATCAAACTGGTGCAACATTGTTGGTCACACTGGTGCAACATTGTTGGTCACACTGGTGCAACATTGTTGGTCACACTGGTGTAACATTGTTGGTCACACTGGTTGGTCACACTGGTGCAGCATTGTTGGTCACACTGTTGTAGCATTGTTGGTCACACTGTTGTAACATTGTTGGTCACACTGTTGTAACATTGTTGGTCACACTGGTGCAGCATTGTTGGTCACACTGTTGTAGCATTGTTGGTCACACTGTTGTAACATTGTTGGTCACACTGTTGTAACATTGTTGGTCACACTGGTGCAGCATTGTTGGTCACACTGTTGTAGCATTGTTGGTCACACTGTTGTAACATTGTTGGTCACACTGTTGTAACATTGTTGGTCACACTGGTGCAGCATTGTTGGTCACACTGTTGTAGCATTGTTGGTCACACTGTTGTAACATTGTTGGTCACACTGTTGTAACATTGTTGGTCACACTGGTGCAGCATTGTTGGTCAACATTGTTGGTCACACTGTTGTAACATTGTTGGTCACACTGGTGTAACATTGTTGGTCACACTGGTGTAACATTGTTGGTCACACTGGTGTAACATTGTTGGTCACACTGGTGTAACATTGTTGGTCACACTGGTGTAACATTGTTGGTCACACTGGTGTAACATTGTTGGTCACACTGTTGTAACATTGTTGGTCACACTGGTGTAACATTGTTGGTCACACTGGTGTAACATTGTTGGTCACACTGGTGTAACATTGTTGGTCACACTGGTGTAACATTATTGATCACACTGGTGTAACATTGTTGGTCACACTGGTGTAACATTGTTGGTCACACTGGTGTAACATTGTTGGTCACACTGGTGTAACATTATTGATCACACTGGTGTAACATTGTTGGTCACACTGGTGTAACATTGTTGGTCACACTGGTGTAACATTGTTGGTCACACTGGTGTAATATTGTTGGTCACACTGGTGCAACATTGTTGGTCACACTGGTGCAACATTGTTGGTCACACTGGTGTAACATTGTTGGTCACACTGGTGTAACATTGTTGGTCACACTGGTGTAACATTGTTGGTCACACTGGTGTAACATTGTTGGTCACACTGGTGTAACATTATTGATCACACTGGTGCAACGTTGTTGGTCACACTGGTGTAACATTGTTGGACACACTGTAACATTGTTGGTCACACTCGTGTAACATTGTTGGTCACACTGGTGTAACATTATTGATCACACTGGTGCAACGTTGTTGGTCACACTGGTGCAACATTGTTGGACACACTGTAACATTGTTGGTCACACTGGTGTAACATTGTTGGTCACACTGGTGTAACATTGTTGGTCACACTGGTGTAACATTGTTGGTCACACTGGTGTAACATTATTGATCACACTGGTGCAACGTTGTTGGTCACACTGGTGTAACATTGTTGGTCACACTGTAACATTGTTGGTCACACTGGTGTAAAGTTGTTGGTCACACTTGTGTAACATTGTTGGTCACACTGGTGTAACATTGTTGGTCACACTGGTGTAACATTGTTGGTCACACTGGTGTAACATTGTTGGTCACACTGGTGTAACATTGTTGGTCACACTGGTGTAACATTGTTGGTCACACTGGTGTAACATTGTTGGTCACACTGGTGTAACATTGTTGGTCACACTGGTGCAACATAGTCACACTGGTGCAACATAGTTGGCCACACTGGTGCAACATAGTTGGTCACACTGGTGCAACATAGTTGGTCACACTGGTGCAACATAGTTGGTCATACTGGTGCAACATAGTTGGTCATACTGGTGCAACATAGTTGGTCACACTGGTGCAACATAGTTGGTCACACTGGTGCAACATAGTTGGTCATACTGGTGCAACATAGTTGGTCACACTGGCGCAACATAGTTGGTCACACTGGTGCAACATAGTTGGTCACACTGGTGCAACATAGTTGGTCACACTGGTGCAACATAGTCACACTGGTGCAACATAGTTGGTCACACTGGTGCAACATAGTTGGTCACACTGGTGCAACATAGTTGGTCACACTGGTGCAACATAGTTGGTCACACTGGTGCAACATAGTTGGTCACACTGGTGCAACATAGTTGGTCATACTGGTGCAACATAGTTGGTCATACTGGTGCAACATAGTTGGTCACACTGGTCCAACATAGTTGGTCATACTGGTGCAACATAGTTGGTCACACTGGTGCAACATAGTTGGTCACACTGGTGCAACATAGTTGGTCACACTGGTGCAACATAGTTGGTCACACTGGTGCAACATAGTTGGTCATACTGGTGCAACATAGTTGGTCACACTGGTGCAACATAGTTGGTCACACTGGTGCAACATAGTTGGTCACACTGGTGCAACATAGTTGGTCACACTGGTGCAACATAGTCACACTGGTGCAACATAGTCACACTGGTGCAACATAGTTGGTCACACTGGTGCAACATAGTTGGTCACACTGGTGCAACATAGTTGGTCATACTGGTGCAACATAGTTGGTCACACTGGTGCAACATAGTTGGTCACACTGGTGCAACATAGTTGGTCACACTGGTGCAACATAGTTGGTCACACTGGTGCAACATAGTCACACTGGTGCAACATAGTTGGCCACACTGGTGCAACATAGTTGGTCACACTGGTGCAACATAGTTGGTCACACTGGTGCAACATAGTTGGTCACACTGGTGCAACATAGTTGGTCACACTGGTGCAACATAGTTGGTCACACTGGTGCAACATAGTTGGTCATACTGGTGCAACATAGTTGGTCATACTGGTGCAACATAGTTGGTCACACTGGTGCAACATAGTTGGTCATACTGGTGCAACATAGTTGGTCATACTGGTGCAACATAGTTGGTCACACTGGTGCAACATAGTTGGTCATACTGGTGCAACATAGTTGGTCATACTGGTGCAACATAGTTGGTCACACTGGTGCAACATAGTTGGTCACACTGGTGCAACATAGTTGGTCATACTGGTGCAACATAGTTGGTCATACTGGTGCAACATAGTTGGTCATACTGGTGCAACATAGTTGGTCATACTGGTGCAACATAGTTGGTCACACTGGTGCAACATAGTTGGTCATACTGGTGCAACATAGTTGGTCACACTGGTGCAACATAGTTGGTCACACTGGTGCAACATAGTTGGTCACACTGGTGTAACATAGTTGGTCACACTGGTGCAACATAGTTGGTCACACTGGTGCAACATAGTTGGTCATACTGGTGCAACATAGTTGGTCATACTGGTGCAACATAGTTGGTCATACTGGTGCAACATAGTTGGTCACACTGGTGCAACATAGTTGGTCATACTGGTGCAACATAGTTGGTCATACTGGTGCAACATAGTTGGTCACACTGGTCCAACATAGTTGGTCACACTGGTGCAACATAGTTGGTCACACTGGTGTAACATAGTTGGTCACACTGGTGCAACATAGTTGGTCACACTGGTGCAACATAGTTGGTCATACTGGTGCAACATAGTTGGTCATACTGGTGCAACATAGTTGGTCACACTGGTGCAACATAGTTGGTCATACTGGTGCAACATAGTTGGTCATACTGGTGCAACATAGTTGGTCACACTGGTGCAACATAGTTGGTCATACTGGTGCAACATAGTTGGTCATACTGGTGCAACATAGTTGGTCATACTGGTGCAACATAGTTGGTCATACTGGTGCAACATAGTTGGTCATACTGGTGCAACATAGTTGGTCATACTGGTGCAACATAGTTGGTCACACTGGTGCAACATAGTTGGTCATACTGGTGCAACATAGTTGGTCACACTGGTGCAACATAGTTGGTCACACTGGTGCAACATAGTTGGTCACACTGGTGTAACATAGTTGGTCACACTGGTGCAACATAGTTGGTCACACTGGTGCAACATAGTTGGTCATACTGGTGCAACATAGTTGGTCATACTGGTGCAACATAGTTGGTCATACTGGTGCAACATAGTTTGTCACACTGGTGCAACATAGTTGGTCATACTGGTGCAACATAGTTGGTCACACTGGTGCAACATAGTTGGTCACACTGGTGCAACATAGTTGGTCACACTGGTGTAACATAGTTGGTCACACTGGTGCAACATAGTTGGTCACACTGGTGCAACATAGTTGGTCATACTGGTGCAACATAGTTGGTCATACTGGTGCAACATAGTTGGTCACACTGGTGCAACATAGTTGGTCACACTGGTGCAACATAGTTGGTCATACTGGTGCAACATAGTTGGTCACACTGGTGCAACATAGTTGGTCATACTGGTGCAACATAGTTGGTCATACTGGTGCAACATAGTTGGTCACACTGGTGCAACATAGTTGGTCACACTGGTGCAACATAGTTGGTCACACTGGTGCAACATAGTTGGTCACACTGGTGCAACATAGTTGGTCATACTGGTGCAACATAGTTGGTCACACTGGTGCAACATAGTTGGTCATACTGGTGCAACATAGTTGGTCACACTGGTGCAACATAGTTGGTCACACTGGTGCAACATAGTTGGTCATACTGGTGCAACATAGTTGGTCATACTGGTGCAACATAGTTGGTCACACTGGTGCAACATAGTTGGTCACACTGGTGCAACATAGTTGGTCACACTGGTGCAACATAGTTGGTCACACTGGTGCAACATAGTTGGTCACACTGGTGCAACATAGTTGGTCACACTGGTGTTGTTGCATTCTGAAGTATAATATAAAATTTGTTGGGATTTTTAATCCAGAGGGTTAGCCAGCCAGGATAACCCAGAGGGTTAGCCAGCCAGGATAACCCAGAGGGTTAGCCAGCCAGGATAACCCAAGAAAGTCAGTGCGTCATCGGGGACTCTGTCTTATTTTCATTCTTGTTCCCTGGGATGCGACCCACACCAGTCGACTAGCATACAGGTACCTACTGCTAGGTGAACAGGGACATCAGTGTAAAGTGACTAACACCCAGGTACCTACTTACTGCTAGGTGAACAAGGACATCAAGTGCAAGGTGACCCAGGTACCTACTTACTGCTAGGTGAACAAGGACATCAAGTGCAAGGTGACCCAGGTACCTACTTACTGCTAGGTGAACAAGGACAGCAGGTGTAAGGTGACCCAGGTACCTTCTTACTGCTAGGTGAACAGCGACGTCAGGCATAAGGTGACCCGGGTGCCTACTTACTGCTAGGTGCACAGGGACGTCAGACATGAGGTAACCCAAGTACCCACTTACTGTTAGGTGAACAAGGACACCAGATGTAAGGTGACTCAAGTACCTACTTACTGTTAGGTGAACAAGGACAGCAGGTGTAAGGTGACCCAGGTACCTACTTACTGCTAGGTGAACAAGGACAGCAGGTGTAAGGTGACCCAGGTACCTACTTACTGCTAGGTGAACAAGGACAGCAGGTGTAAGGTGACCCAGGTACCTACTTACTGCTAGGTGAACAAAGACAGCAGGTGTAAGGTGACCCAGGTACCTACTTACTGCTAGGTGAACAAGGACAGCAGGTGTAAGGTGACCCAGGTACCTACTTACTGCTAGGTGAACAAGGACAGCAGGTGTAAGGTGACCCAGGTACCTACTTACTGCTAGGTGAACAAGGACAGCAGGTGTAAGGTGACCCAGGTACCTACTTCTAGGTGAACAAGGACAGCAGGTATAAGGTGACCCAGGTACCTACTTACTGCTAGGTGAACAAGGACAGCAGGTATAAGGTGACCCAGGTACCTACTTACTGCTAGGTGAACAAGGACAGCAGGTGTAAGGTGACCCAGGTACCTACTTACTGCTAGGTGAACAAGGACAGCAGGTGTAAGGTGACCCAGGTACCTACTTACTGCTAGGTGAACAAGGACAGCAGGTATAAGGACACATTCCCAACATGTCCACCCGTGCCGGGGATTCAACTACGGACAAAAAATTAATAATAAATATATCATGTTAAGCGTTTAACACATATGGGCCAATCGTCGTAGGACGTAGTGGAGGCTTAATCCTCCGTCTGCTGAGTTACACTTGAGCTTCAGCGGTCACTGGTGAGTGCTGCGTTGGTGAGGCGGGGACGGGTCATAATAATAATAATAATAATAATAATAATAATAATTATAATCTTCATTTCTGCAAGTACATGTACAAGGTATACAGGCTTAGCTGACATCAGTGACATACTGCTATATAGAAAGCCGCTTGTTATGAAGACCATTTCTTGCCAATTAAGTCAGTTTGTCCCCAGGATGCGACCTACACCAGTCGACTAACACCCAGGTACCTATTTTACTGATGGGTGAACACTGGACAGCAGGTGAGTTAAGGAAACACGTCCCAGTCGAGCTACGGGAAAGTGAAGCAGCTCCTAGCTTGAGACAGGTTAGGTAAAATGTGTCAGGAAACAGGACAAGCGTTTTTTGACGGGGGTCTTAGTCATATGATGGCCCGCAGCTGAAGCTGTTGGTCATCTGACCAAGGCAGGTGAAACAAGAGAATGAACAGAGAACCTTAACTGCACATATAAGTTCCATCAAACACCTTGTACTCACTGGAGCGCAGGCGAGAGAGATGCATCATAATCTACACCTGGAAAATCCTAAATGGACTGGGCCCTAATCTGCACACAGAAATCGCTGCCCACGAAAGCAAAAGAGTTGGCAGGCGATGCAACATCATCCCAGTGAAAAATAGGGGCGCCATTAGTACACTAAGATAAAACACAGTAAGTGTCCGGGGCCCAAGACTGCTCAACAGCCTCCCACTAGCCATAATGGGAATTGCCAATAGACCCCTGGTTGTGTTCAAAAGGGAGCTGGACAGATACCTAAAGTCAGTACCGGATCAGCCTGGTTCGTACGTTGGACTACGTGCGGCCAGCAGTAACAGCCTCGTTGATCAGGCCCTGATACACCGGGAGGCCTGGTCATGGACCGGGCCGCGGGGGCGTTGATCCCTGAATACCCTCCAGGTAGTTCAGGTACGCCTTCCACTGGCTTACCGGTCTACCTCTTTAAAAATTACGATTATACCCATTACTACTACTCGCTGAGATTCTCTGGCTCCTTGTGTTTATATGACAATTGATGAGAGGCAGATGTTGGTGTCCTCTTGTCATGCTGAGCTGCGTCATTGTACATCTCAAAACGTTTGTAGATGATGCAGACGTGCAGCAGTGTATGTTGCTGTTAGATAATTGTGTAGTGGGAGGCAGTACCTGTGTCTGGGTCCTGGCAGACGCTGGTAATTGTGTTGTGGAAGGCAGTACCTGTGTCTTGGTCATGGCAGACGCTGGTAATTGTGTTGTGGGAGGCAGTACCTGTGTCTGGGTCCTGGCAGACGCTAGTAATTGTGTTGTGGAAGGCAGTACCTGTGTCTGGGTCATGGCAGACGCTAGTAATTGTGTTGTGGAAGGCAGTACCTGTGTCTTGGTCATGGCAGACGCTAGTAATTGTGTTGTGGGAGGCAGTACCTGTGTCTTGGTCATGGCAGACGCTAGTAATTGTGTTGTGGGAGGCAGTACCTGTGTCTTGGTCATGGCAGACGCTAGTAATTGTGTTGTGGGAGGCAGTACCTGTGTCTTGGTCATGGCAGACGCTAGTAATTGTGTTGTGGGAGGCAGTACCTGTGTCTTGGTCATGGCAGACGCTAGTAATTGTGTTGTGGGAGGCAGTACCTGTGTCTTGGTCATGGCAGACGCTAGTAATTGTGTTGTGGGAGGCAGTACCTGTGTCTTGGTCATGGCAGACGCTAGTAATTGTGTTGTGGGAGGCAGTACATGTATCTGGGTCATGGCAGACGCTAGTAATTGTGTTGTGGGAGGCAGTACATGTGTCTGGGTCATGGCAGACGCTAGTAATTGTGTTGTGGGAGGCAGTACATGTATCTGGGTCATGGCAGACGCTAGTAATTGTGTTGTGGGAGGCAGTACATGTGTCTGGGTCATGGCAGACGCTAGTAATTGTGTTGTGGGAGGCAGTACATGTATCTGGGTCATGGCAGACGCTAGTAATTGTGTTGTGGGAGGCAGTACATGTGTCTGGGTCATGGCAGACGCTAGTAATTGTGTTGTGGGAGGCAGTACATGTATCTGGGTCATGGCAGACGCTAGTAATTGTGTTGTGGGAGGCAGTACATGTGTCTGGGTCATGGCAGACGCTAGTAATTGTGTTGTGGGAGGCAGTACATGTGTCTGGGTCATGGCAGACGCTAGTAATTGTGTTGTGGGAGGCAGTACATGTATCTGGGTCATGGCAGACGCTAGTAATTGTGTTGTGGGAGGCAGTACATGTGTCTGGGTCATGGCAGACGCTAGTAATTGTGTTGTGGGAGGCAGTACATGTATCTGGGTCATGGCAGACGCTAGTAATTGTGTTGTGGGAGGCAGTACATGTGTCTGGGTCATGGCAGACGCTAGTAATTGTGTTGTGGGAGGCAGTACATGTGTCTGGGTCATGGCAGACGCTAGTAATTGTGTTGTGGGAGGCAGTACATGTATCTGGGTCATGGCAGACGCTAGTAATTGTGTTGTGGGAGGCAGTACATGTATCTGGGTCATGGCAGACGCTAGTAATTGTGTTGTGGGAGGCAGTACATGTGTCTGGGTCATGGCAGACGCTAGTAATTGTGTAGTGGGAGGCAGTACATGTGTCTGGGTCATGGCAGACGCTGGTAATTGTGTAGTGGGAGGCAGTACATGTGTCTGGGTCATGGCAGACGCTGGTAATTGTTTAGTGGGAGGCAGTACATATGTCTGGGTCATGGCAGACGCTGGTAATTGTGTAGTGGGAGGCAGTACATGTGTCTGGGTCATGGCAGACGCTGGTAATTGTGTAGTGGGAGGCAGTACATGTGTCTGGGTCATGGCAGACGCTGGTAATTGTGTAGTGGGAGGCAGTACATGTGTCTGGGTCATGGCAGACGCTGGTAATTGTGTAGTAGGAGGCAGTACATGTGTCTGGGTAATGGCAGACGCTGGTAATTGTGTAGTGGGAGGCAGTACATGTGTCTGGGTCTTGGCAGACGCTGGTAATTGTGTAGTGGGAGGCAGTACATGTGTCTGGGTCATGGCAGACGCCGGTAATTGTTTAGTGGGAGGCAGTACATGTGTCTGGGTCATGGCAGACGCTGGTAATTGTGTAGTGGGAGGCAGTACATGTGTCTGGGTCATGGCAGACGCTGGTAATTGTGTAGTGAGAGGCAGTACATGTGTCTGGGTCATGGCAGACGCTGGTAATTGTGTAGTGGGAGGCAGTACATGTGTCTGGGTCATGGCAGACGCTGGTAATTGTGTAGTGGGAGGCAGTACATGTGTCTGGGTCATGGCAGACGCTGGTAATTGTGTAGTGGGAGGCAGTACATGTGTCTGGGTCATGGCAGACGCTGGTAATTGTGTAGTAGGAGGCAGTACATGTGTCTGGGTCATGGCAGACGCTGGTAATTGTTTAGTGGGAGGCAGTACATATGTCTGGGTCATGGCAGACGCTGGTAATTGTGTAGTGGGAGGCAGTACATGTGTCTGGGTCATGGCAGACGCTGGTAATTGTGTAGTGGGAGGCAGTACATGTGTCTGGGTCATGGCAGACGCTGGTAATTGTGTAGTGGGAGGCAGTACATGTGTCTGGGTCATGGCAGACGCTGGTAATTGTGTAGTAGCAGGCAGTACATGTGTCTGGGTCATGGCAGACGCTGGTAATTGTGTAGTGGGAGGCAGTACATGTGTCTGGGTCATGGCAGACGCTGGTAATTGTGTAGTGGGAGGCAGTACATGTGTCTGGGTCATGGCAGACGCTGGTAATTGTGTAGTAGGAGGCAGTACATGTGTCTGGGTCATGGCAGACGCTGGTAATTGTGTAGTAGGAGGCAGTACATGTGTCTGGGTCATGGCAGACGCTGGTAATTGTTTAGTGGGAGGCAGTACATATGTCTGGGTCATGGCAGACGCTGGTAATTGTGTAGTGGGAGGCAGTACATGTGTCTGGGTCATGGCAGACGCTGGTAATTGTGTAGTGGGAGGCAGTACATGTGTCTGGGTCATGGCAGACGCTGGTAATTGTGTAGTAGCAGGCAGTACATGTGTCTGGGTCATGGCAGACGCTGGTAATTGTGTAGTGGGAGGCAGTACATGTGTCTGGGTCATGGCAGACGCTGGTAATTGTGTAGTGGGAGGCAGTACATGTGTCTGGGTCATGGCAGACGCTGGTAATTGTGTAGTAGGAGGCAGTACATGTGTCTGGGTCATGGCAGACGCTGGTAATTGTGTAGTAGGAGGCAGTACATGTGTCTGGGTCATGGCAGACGCTGGTAATTGTTTAGTGGGAGGCAGTACATATGTCTGGGTCATGGCAGACGCTGGTAATTGTGTAGTGGGAGGCAGTACATGTGTCTGGGTCATGGCAGACGCTGGTAATTGTGTAGTGGGAGGCAGTACATGTGTCTGGGTCATGGCAGACGCTGGTAATTGTGTAGTGGGAGGCAGTACATGTGTCTGGGTCATGGCAGACGCTGGTAATTGTGTAGTAGCAGGCAGTACATGTGTCTGGGTCATGGCAGACGCTGGTAATTGTGTAGTGGGAGGCAGTACATGTGTCTGGGTCATGGCAGACGCTGGTAATTGTGTAGTGGGAGGCAGTACATGTGTCTGGGTCATGGCAGACGCTGGTAATTGTGTAGTAGGAGGCAGTACATGTGTCTGGGTCATGGCAGACGCTGGTAATTGTGTAGTAGGAGGCAGTACATGTGTCTGGGTCATGGCAGACGCTGGTAATTGCATGAAAGTCAACTACATACAAGTTAGTGTAGTTCAAAACAATCACGTCTTTACGACTACAGAAATCAGAGCTGGAAAAAAAGAAGAGAGAGATTTCGTATTTCCTTCGTAGAATCAATACCTAAATTACAGGTAATAACTTGGGGAACTTTCTGATAGCCTTGACGGGTGTCAGCGGAAGTTTGAGTGTATGTAATGCTTAGCCAGGGAAATGAAGGCTGGTAAACCACACATTAAAAACAAGTCAAGTAATAATATCTGACATCACAGAGCAGGTTGTTGTTAAGTTGCCACAAGCAGTGTAACTAGTCAAGGCAGCCATGACTATTCTGGGAGGCTTTGGGGCACCTAAGTCCCCCCCCCCCCGTCTTCTAATAATATGTTCATTTTTCAACTATAATCTAACGTGTCCATAATTACTATCACATTTGCTTTGTCTGCTTTCGTAAGGTGAAGTCCAGGATCTTTGCTTAATTCATGGTATAACTTAACAAATATTTGATGACAATTGTGTTGTAGATGTCTGAACACAACTCACACCTCTACAACACAATTGTCCTCACAATGAGCACAGCTCAGACCTCTACAACACAATTGTCCTCACAATGAGCACAACTCACACCTCTACAACACAATTGTCCTCACAATGAGCACAACTCACACCTCTACAACACAATTGTCCTCACAATGAGCACAACTCACACCTCTACAACACAATTGTCCTCACAATGAGCACAGCTCACACCTCTACAACACAATTGTCCTCACAATGAGCACAACTCACACCTCTACAACACAATTGTCCTCACAATGAGCACAACTCACACCTCTGTCACAATGAGCACAACTCAGACCTCTACAACACAATTGTCCTCACAATGAGCACAGCTCAGACCTCTACAACACAATTGTCCTCACAATGAGCACAACTCAGACCTCTACAACACAATTGTCCTCACAATGAGCACAGCTCAGACCTCTACAACACAATTGTCCTCACAATGAGCACAGCTCAGACCTCTACAACACAATTGTCCTCACAATGAGCACAACTCAGACCTCTACAACACAATTGTCCTCACAATGAGCACAGCTCAGACCTCTACAACACAATTGTCCTCACAATGAGCACAACTCAGACCTCTACAACACAATTGTCCTCACAATGAGCACAACTCAACCTCTACAACACAATTGTCCTCACAATGAGCACAACTCAGACCTCTGCAACACAATTGTCCTCACAATGAGCACAACTCAACCTCTACAACACAATTGTCCTCACAATGAGCACAACTCAACCTCTACAACACAATTGTCCTCACAATGAGCACAACTCAACCTCTACAACACAATTGTCCTCACAATGAGCACAACTCAGACCTCTGCAACACAATTGTCCTCACAATGAGCACAACTCAACCTCTACAACACAATTGTCCTCACAATGAGCACAGCTCAGACCTCTACAACACAATTGTCCTCACAATGAGCACAGCTCAGACCTCTACAACACAATTGTCCTCACAATGAGCACAACTCAACCTCTACAACACAATTGTCCTCACAATGAGCACAACTCAACCTCTACAACACAATTGTCCTCACAATGAGCACAACTCAACCTCTACAACACAATTGTCCTCACAATGAGCACAACTCAACCTCTACAACACAGTTGTCCTCACAATGAGCACAACTCAGACCTCTACAACACAATTGTCCTCACAGTGAGCACAACTCAGACCTCTACAACACAATTGTCCTCACAATGAGCACAACTCAGACCTCTACAACACAATTGTCCTCACAATGAGCACAACTCAGACCTCTACAACACAATTGTCCTCACAATGAGCACAACTCACACCTCTACAACACAATTGTCCTCACAATGAGCACAACTCACACCTCTACAACTTCACCTTACTAAAGCAGACAAAGTAAATGTGATAGTAATTATGTACAAGGTAGATGAGAGTGGAAAAATAAACATGTTAGAAAACGGGGGAAACTTAGGTGCCTCTTAAACCAGGATTACAATCTGGGAGGGATAGATATGGGGGGGGAGGAGGGGAGGGGGGAGGAGGGGAGGGGGGAGGGGGGGACACTTAAAAATGCTAAGGTGATGAAAACAATTAAATAAATCACCTTTAAAAATATGTTTCATTATATATTTGAAATTTCATAAAGCATCGTTCCTATGTGGTCAGTGAGGCCTGGTCTCAGACCGGGGCGCGGGGGTGCTGAACCTCGGAACTTTGTGGTCAGTGAGGCCTGGTCTCAGACCGGGGCGCGGGGGTGTTGAACCTCGGAACTTTGTGGTCAGTGAGGCCTGGTCTCAGACCGGGGCGCGGGGGTGTTGAACCTCGGAACTTTGTGGTCAGTGAGGCCTGGTCTCAGACCGGGGCGCGGGGGTGTTGAACCTCGGAACTTTGTGGTCAGTCAGGCCTGGTCTCAGACCGGGGCGCGGGGGTGCTGAACCTCGGAACTTTGTGGTCAGTGAGGCCTGGTCTCAGACCGGGGCGCGGGGGTGTTGAACCTCGGAACTTTGTGGTCAGTGAGGCCTGGTCTCAGACCGGGGCGCGGGGGTGTTGAACCTCGGAACTTTGTGGTCAGTGAGGCCTGGTCTCAGACCGGGGCGCGGGGGTGCTGAACCTCGGAACTTTGTGGTCAGTGAGGCCTGGTCTCAGACCGGGGCGCGGGGGTGTTGAACCTCGGAACTTTGTGGTCAGTGAGGCCTGGTCTCAGACCGGGGCGCGGGGGTGTTGAACCTCGGAACTTTGTGGTCAGTGAGGCCAGGTCTCAGACCGGGGCGCGGGGGTGTTGAACCTCGGAACTTTGTGGTCAGTCAGGCCTGGTCTCAGACCGGGGCGCGGGGGTGCTGAACCTCGGAACTTTGTGGTCAGTCAGGCCTGGTCTCAGACCGGGGCGCGGGGGTGCTGAACCTCGGAACTTTGTGGTCAGTGAGGCCAGGTCTCAGACCGGGGCGCGGGGGTGCTGAACCTCGGAACTTTGTGGTCAGTGAGGCCTGGTCTCAGACCGGGGCGCGGGGGTGTTGAACCTCGGAACTTTGTGGTCAGTGAGGCCTGGTCTCAGACCGGGGCGCGGGGGTGTTGAACCTCGGAACTGTGTGGTCAGTGAGGCCTGGTCTCAGACCGGGGCGCGGGGGTGTTGAACCTCGGAACTTTGTGGTCAGTGAGGCCAGGTCTCAGACCGGGGCGCGGGGGTGCTGAACCTCGGAACTTTGTGGTCAGTCAGGCCAGGTCTCAGACCGGGGCGCGGGGGTGCTGAACCTCGGAACTTTGTGGTCAGTGAGGCCAGGTCTCAGACCGGGGCGCGGGGGTGTTGAACCTCGGAACTTTGTGGTCAGTCAGGCCAGGTCTCAGACCGGGGCGCGGGGGTGCTGAACCTCGGAACTTTGTGGTCAGTGAGGCCAGGTCTCAGACCGGGGCGCGGGGGTGCTGAACCTCGGAACTTTGTGGTCAGTGAGGCCTGGTCTCAGACCGGGGCGCGGGGGTGCTGAACCTCGGAACTTTATGGTCAGTGAGGCCAGGTCTCAGACCGGGGCGCGGGGGTGCTGAACCTCGGAACTTTGTGGTCAGTCAGGCCAGGTCTCAGACCGGGGCGCGGGGGTGCTGAACCTCGGAACTTTGTGGTCAGTGAGGCCAGGTCTCAGACCGGGCCGTGGGGGTGCTGAACCTCGGAACTTTGTGGTCAGTCAGGCCTGGTCTCAGACCGGGGCGCGGGGGTGCTGAACCTCGGAACTTTGTGGTCAGTGAGGCCAGGTCTCAGACCGGGGCGCGGGGGTGCTGAACCTCGGAACTTTGTGGTCAGTGAGGCCTGGTCTCAGACCGGGGCGCGGGGGTGCTGAACCTCGGAACTTTGTGGTCAGTGAGGCCTGGTCTCAGACCGGGGCGCGGGGGTGCTGAACCTCGGAACTTTGTGGTCAGTGAGGCCAGGTCTCAGACCGGGGCGCGGGGGTGCTGAACCTCGGAACTTTGTGGTCAGTGAGGCCTGGTCTCAGACCGGGGCGCGGTGGTGCTGAACCTCGGAACTTTGTGGTCAGTCAGGCCTGGTCTCAGACCGGGGCGCGGGGGTGCTGAACCTCGGAACTTTGTGGTCAGTCAGGCCTGGTCTCAGACCGGGGCGCGGGGGTGTTAAACCTCGGAACTTTGTGGTCAGTCAGGCCAGGTCTCAGACCGGGGCGCGGGGGTGCTGAACCTCGGAACTTTGTGGTCAGTGAGGCCTGGTCTCAGACCGGGGCGCGGGGGTGCTGAACCTCGGAACTTTGTGGTCAGTCAGGCCTGGTCTCAGACCGGGGCGCGGGGGTGCTGAACCTCGGAACTTTGTGGTCAGTCAGGCCTGGTCTCAGACCGGGGCGCGGGGGTGCTGAACCTCGGAACTTTGTGGTCAGTGAGGCCTGGTCTCAGACCGGGGCGCGGGGGTGTTGAACCTCGGAACTTTGTGGTCAGTGAGGCCAGGTCTCAGACCGGGGCGCGGGGGTGTTGAACCTCGGAACTTTGTTACTGCTGGCCACACCACTGTTACTACAGGCCACACCACTGTTACTACAGGCCACACCACTGTTACTACTGGCCACACCACTGTTACTACAGGCCACACCACTGTTACTACAGGCCACACCACTGTTACTACAGGCCACACCACTGTTACTACAGGCCACACCACTGTTACTACAGGCCACACCACTGTTACTACAGGCCACACCACTGTTACTACTGGCCACACCACTGTTACTACAGGCCACACCACTGTTACTACAGGCCACACCACTGTTACTACAGGCCACACCACTGTTACTACTGGCCACACCACTGTTACTACTGGCCACACCACTGTTACTACTGGCCACACTGTTACTACTGGCCTCACCACTGTTACTACTGGCCACACCACTGTTACTACTGGCCACACCATTGTTACTACTGGCCACACCACTGTTACTGCTGGCCACACCATTGTTACTACTGGCCACACTGTTACTACTGGCCACACCACTGTTACTGCTGGCCACACCACTGTTACTGCTGGCCACACCACTGTTACTGCTGGCCACACCACTGTTACTACTGGCCTCACCACTGTTACTACTGGCCACACCACTGTTACTGCTGGCCACACCACTGTTACTGCTGGCCACACCACTGTTACTGCTGGCCACACCACTGTTACTTCTGGCCTCACCACTGTTACTGCTGGCCACACCACTTACTGCTGGCCACACCACTGTTACTATTGGCCTCACCACTGTTACTACTGGCCACACCACTGTTACTGCTGGCCACACCGCTGATACCACTGGCCACACCACTGTTATCACTCCACACCACTGTTACCACCGGCCACACCACTGTTACCACTGGCCACACCGCTGTTACCACTCTCCACACCACTGTTACTACTGGCCACAACATTGTTACCACTGGCCACAACATTGTTACCACTCTTCACACCACTGTTACCACTCTTCACACCACTGTTACTACTGGCCACACCATTGTTACCACTGACCAGACCATTGTTACCACTGGCCAGACCACTGTTACCACTCTCCACACCATTGTTACTACTGGCCACACCGCTGTTACCACTCTCCACACCACTGTTACTACTGGCCACCCCATTGTTACCACTGGCCACAACATTGTTACCACTGGCCACAACATTGTTACTACTGGCCACACCATTGTTACCACTGGCCACAACATTGTTACTACTGGTCACACCATTGTTGCCACTGGCCACAACATTATTACCACTCTTAACACCACTGTTACTACTGGCCACAACATTGTTACCACTGGCCACACCGCTGTTACCACTCCCCACACCACTGTTACTACTGGCCACACCATTGTTACCACTGGCCACAACATTGTTACCACTGGTCACAACATTATCACTGGCCACACCACTGTTACCACTTTTCACACCACTGTTAACACTCTCCACACCACTGTTAACACTCTCCACACCACTGTTAACACTCTCCACACCACTGTTACCACTCTCCACACCACTGTTAACACTCTCCACACCACTGTTTCCACTCTCCACACCACTGTTACTACTGGCCACAACATTGTTACCACTGGCCAGACCACTGTTACCACTGGCCAGACCACTATTACCACTCTCCACACCACTGTTACCACTCTCCACACCACTGTTTCCACTCTCCACACCACTGTTACCACTCTCCACACCACTGTTACCACTCTCCACACCACTGTTACCACTCTCCACACCACTGTTAACACTCTCCACACCACTGTTACCACTCTCCACACCACTGTTTCCACTCTCCACACCACTGTTACCACTCTCCACACCACTGTTACCACTCTCCACACCACTGTTACCACTCTCCACACCACTGTTACCACTCTCCACACCACTGTTACCAATCTCCACACCACTGTTACCACTCTCCGCACCACTGTTACTACTGGCCACGCCACTGTTACTACTGGCCACAACATTGTTACCACTGGCCAGACCACTGTTACCACTGGCCAGACCACTGTTACCACTAAATCATTACTCAGAAGTTACACAGAGTCACATTGGTAATAACATTTGCTATTACTTCTGTTCACCTTAACCAATGAACTCAAATAATATATATATATATATATATATATATATATATATATATATATATATATATATATATATATATATATATATATATATATATATATATAATGTCGTGCCGAATATGTAAAACTGGTCAGTTAGCAAGAACTCATTTAAAATTAAGTCCCTTCTGAAATTTTCTCTTATACGTTTAAAGATACATTTTTTTCATTAATGTTAATGTAAAAAATTTAAAATTTGCACCAAAAGAATCTTTGAAAACTTACCTAACCTTATTTTAACAATAACAATTTATTTTAGCCTAACCCAACTAAATATATTTTAGATTTGTTTACAATAATTTAATACTAAACAAACACAGTGAAATATATTTTTTTCATTAGGTTCAGAATGATTTTGTCGAAATTATTGCATACACAAAATTTTCACTTGTCCTATATGGCAAGATGAGCGTTGCTATTTAAGCCAAGATGGCAAGTTCTGCCTATTCGGCACGACATATATATATATATATATATATATATATATATATATATATATATATATATATATATATATATATATATATATATATATATATATATATATGTATATATATATATATATATATATTATATATATATATATATATATATATATATATATATATATATATATATATATATATATATATATATATATATATATATATATAATATATATGAGAGCAAAAGGTGATATAACAATATGAAGACCAAACGCGTTTCTGATTTCTGACATTATCAAGGCTGTATAAATATAACAGCGGAAGGTATGTAAGGACGAGATTGTTCCTGAGTCTTCCCACTGTGATGCTGCGGGGGAGATGTACCTTGATGCTGCGGGGGAGATGTACCTTGATGCTGCGGGGGAGATGTACCTTGATGCTACGGGGGAGATGTACCTTGATGCTACGGGGGAGATGTACCTTGATGCTGCGGGGGAGATGTACCTGGATGCTGCGGGGGAGATGTACCTTGATGCTGCGGGGGAGAGGTATCTTGATGCTGCGGGGGAGATGTACCTTGATGCTGCGGGCGAGATGTACCTTGATGCAGGGGAGATGTACCTTGATGCTGCGGGGGAGATGTATCTTGATGCTGCGGGGGAGATGTACCTTGATGCTGCGGGGGAGATGTATCTTGATGGGGGGGAGATGTACCTGGATGCTGCGGGGGAGATGTACCTTGATGCTGCGGGGGAGATGTACCTTGATGCTGCGGGGGAGATGTACCTTGATGCTGCAGGGGAGATGTACCTTGATGCTACGGGGGAGATGTACCTTGATGCTACGGGGGAGATGTACCTTGATGCTGCGGGGGAGATGTACCTTGATGCTGCGGGGGAGATGTACCTTGATGCTGCGGGGGAGAGGTATCTTGATGCTGCGGGGGAGATGTACCTTGATGCTGCGGGAGAGATGTACCTTGATGCAGGGGAGATGTACCTTGATGCTGCGGGGGAGATGTATCTTGATGCTGCGGGGGAGATGTACCTTGATGCTGCGGGGGAGATGTATCTTGATGCTGCGGGGGAGATGTACCGTGATGCTGCGGGGGAGAGGTATCTTCATGCTGCGGGGGAGATGTACCGTGATGCTGCGGGGGAGATGTACCTTGATGCTGCGGGGGAGAGGTATCTTGATGCTGCGGGGGAGATGTACCGTGATGCTGCGGGGGAGATGTACCTTGATGCTGCGGGGGAGAGGTACCTTGATGCTGCGGGGGAGATGTACCGTGATGCTGCGGGGGAGATGTATCTTGATGCTGCGGGGGAGATGTACCTTGATGCTGCGGGGGAGATGTACCTTGATGCTGCGGGGGAGATGTATCTTGATGCTGCGGGGGAGATGTACCGTGATGCTGCGGGGGAGATGTACCTTGATGCTGCGGGGGAGATGTACCTTGATGCTGCGGGAGAGATGTACCTTGATGCTGCGGGGGAGATGTACCTTGATGCTGCGGGGGAGATGTACCTTGATGCTGCGGGGGAGATGTACCTTGATGCTGCGGGGGAGATGTACCTTGATGCTGCGGGGGAGATGAACCTTGATGCTGCGGGGGAGATGTACCTTGATGCTGCGGGGGAGATGTACCTTGATGCTGCGGGGGAGATGTACCGTGATGCTGCGGAGATGAACCTTGATGCTGCGGGGGAGATGAACCTTGATGCTGCGGGGAAGATGTACCTTGATGCTGCGGGGGAGATGTATCTTGATACTGCGGGGGAGATGTACCGTGATGCTGCGGGGGAGATGTACCTTGATGCTGCGGGAGAGATGTACCTTGATGCTGCGGGGGAGATGTACCTTGATGCTGCGGGGGAGATGTACCTTGATGCTGCGGGGGAGATGTACCTTGACCCACCTTCAGTGTAGTTGTGGGAGTGTGTTTACCCACCTTCAGTGTAGTTGTGGGAGTGTGTTCTCCCACCTTCAGTGTAGTTGTGGGAGTGTGTTTACCCACCTTCAGTGTAGTTGTGGGAGTGTGTTCTCCCACCTTCAGTGTAGTTGTGGGAGTGTGTTCTCCCACCTTCAGTGTAGTTGTGGGAGTGTGTTCTCCCACCTTCAGTGTAGTTGTGGGAGTGTGTTCTCCCACCTTCAGTGTAGTTGTGGGAGTGTGTTCACCCACCTTTAGTGTAGTTGTGGGAGTGTGTTCTCCCACCTTCAGTGTAGTTGTGGGAGTGTGTTCTCTCACCTTCAGTGTAGTTGTGGGAGTGTTCACCCACCTTCAGTGTAGTTGTGGGAGTGTGTTCTCCCACCTTCAGTCAAGTTGTGGGAGTGTGTTCTCCCACCTTCAGTGTAGTTGTGGGAGTGCGTTCTCCCACCTTCAGTGTAGTTGTGGGAGTGTGCTTCCCCACCTTCAGTGTAGTTGTGGGAGTATGTTCACCCACCTTCAGTGTAGTTGTGGGAGCGTGTTCACCCACTTTCAGTGTAGTTGTGGGAGTGTGTTCTCCCACCTTCAGTGCAGTTGTGGGAGTGTATTCTCCCACCTTCAGTGTAGTTGTGGGAGCGTGTTCACCCACCTTCAGTGTAGTTGTGGGAGCGCGTTCTCCCACCTTCAGTGTAGTTGTGGGAGTGTTCTCTCCCACCTTCAGTGTAGTTGTGGGAGCGTGTTCACCCACCTTCAGTGTAGTTGTGGGAGCGCGTTCTCCCACCTTCAGTGTAGTTGTGGGAGCGTGTTCTCCCACCTTCAGTGTAATTGTGGGAGTGTGTTCTCCCACCTTCAGTGTAGTTGTGGGAATGTGGTCTCCCACCTTCAGTGTATTGTGGGAGTGTGTTCACCCACCTTCAGTGTAGTTGTGGGAGCGTGTTCTCCCACCTTCAGTGTAGTTGTGGGAGTGTGTTCACCCACTTTCAGTGTAGTTGTGGGAGTGTGTTCTCCCACCTTCAGTGCAGTTGTGGGAGCGTGTTCACCCACCTTCAGTGTAGTTGTGGGAGTGTGTTCTCCCACCTTCAGTGTAGTTGTGGGAGCGTGTTCTCCCACCTTCAGTGTAGTTGTGGGAGCGCGTTCACCCACCTTCAGTGTAGTTGTGGGAGCGTGTTCTCCCACCTTCAGTGTAGTTGTGGGAGCGTGTTCTCCCACCTTCAGTGTAGTTGTGGGAGCGTGTTCTCCCACCTTCAGTGTAGTTGTGGGAGCGTGTTCACCCACCTTCAGTGTAGTTGTGGGAGCGTGTTCACCCACCTTCAGTGTAGTTGTGGGAGTGTGTTCTCCCACCTTCAGTGTAGTTGTGGGAGCGTTCACCCACTTTCAGTGTAGTGGGAGTGTGTTCTCCCACCTTCAGTGCAGTTGTGGGAGCGTGTTCACCCACCTTCAGTGTAGTTGTGGGAGTGTGTTCTCCCACCTTCACTGTAGTTGTGGGAGCGTGTTCTCCCACCTTCAGTGTAGTTGTGGGAGCGCGTTCTCCCACCTTCAGTGTAGTTGTGGGAGGGTGTTCTCCCACCTTCAGTGTAGTTGTGGGAGCGTGTTCCCCACCTTCAGTGTAGTTGTGGGAGCGTGTTCTCCCACCTTCAGTGTAGTTGTGGGAGCGTGTTCTCCCACCTTCAGTGTAGTTGTGGGAGCGTGTTCACCCACCTTCAGTGTAGTTGTGGGAGCGTGTTCTCCCACCTTCAGTGTAGTTGTGGGAGCGTGTTCTCCCACCTTCAGTGTAGTTGTGGGAGCGTGTTCACCCACCTTCAGTGTAGTTGTGGGAGTGTGTTCTCCCACCTTCAGTGTAGTTGTGGGAGCGTGTTCTCCCACCTTCAGTGTAGTTGTGGGAGCGCGTTCACCCACCTTCAGTGTAGTTGTGGGAGCGTGTTCTACCACCTTCAGTGTAGTTGTGGGAGTGTGTTCACCCACCTTCAGTGTAGTTGTGGGAGCGTGTTCTCCCACCTTCAGTGTAGTTGTGGGAGCGTGTTCACCCACCTTCCTTCAGACGAAATTTTTGGTCTATGTAGTGCAGATAAGCAGATGGTTGTACTCACCTAATTGTGCTTGCAGGGGTCGAATCACAGCTCCTGGACCCGAGTCAGTGTTGTGGCGTAGCTAGCTGGTTGTCAAGTGTCAGTGTTGTGGTGTAGCCAGCTGGTTGTCAAGTGTCAGTGTTGTGATGTAGCCAGCTGGTTGTCAAGTGTCAGTGTTGTGATGTAGCCAGCTGGTTGTCAACATGACTCAAGAAATCGTAATGACACGATTGCGGGTTCAATCCCGGCCGGGGGTATGGTCTGGTTGTCAAGTGTCATTGTTGTGATATAGCCAGCTGGTTGTCAAGTGTCAGTGTTGTGATGTAGCCAGCTGGTTGTAAAGTGTCAGTGTTGTGATATAGCCAGCTGGTTGTCAAGTGTCAGTGTTGTGATATAGCCAGCTGGTTGTCAAGTGTCAGTGTTGTGATGTAGCCAGCTGGTTGTCAAGTGTCAGTGTTGTGATATAGCCAGCTGGTTGTCAAGTGTCAGTGTTGTGATATAGCCAGCTGGTTGCCAAGCGTCAGTGTTGTGATGTAGCCAGCTGGTTGTCAAGTGTCAGTGTTGTGATGTAGCCAGCTGGTTGTCAAGTGTCAGTGTTGTGATGTAGCCAGCTGGTTGTCAAGTGTCAGTGTTGTGATATAGCCAGCTGGTTGTCAAGTGTCAGTGTTGTGATGTAGCCAGCTGGTTGTCAAGTGTCAGTGTTGTGATGTAGCCAGCTGGTTGTCAAGTGTCAGTGTTGTGATGTAGCCAGTTAGTTGTCAGGTGTTGCTAGACAGAGTGGAGAGGGAGGGAGGGATGTTGGTATGGAGGAAGTTGTGGAGTTAAGGACTGAAGAAAGTAAGTTAGGGAGGGAAGAAAGTGTGGAGTTAGGGAGGTGAGAGTCGTGGGTGGGGTTAGGGAGAGAGAGGAAATTAGAAAGGGAAGGGTGGGGGAATTAGGGAGGGAGGGAGGGAGGGGTGGAGGGAAGGAAGGAATTAGAGAGGGAGTGAATGGGGGTTCGGTGGGTATTAGGATGGGGTGGGGTCTGGATTCGGTGGTGTGGGGTCGGGATGGGGGTGTAGTAGCCAAGTATTGATTGGTTGGGAAAGTAAACAAACATCAGGTGATGGGAGAGGACCATACCAACGTTGTTACTCCCAGCACACCATGGTGCTGCTGAGGCTGATGGTATGATAGTACCACCCTGGTGATAGTGATGGGAGAGGACCATACCAACGCTGTTACTCCCACCACACCATGGTGCTGCTGAGGCTGATGGTATGATAGTACCACCCTGGTGATAGTGATGGGAGAGGACCATACCAACGTTGTTACTCCCAGCACACCATGGTGCTGCTGAGGCTGATGGTATGATAGTACCACCCTGGTGATAGTGATGGGAGAGGACCATACCAACGTTGTTACTCCCAGCACACCATGGTGCTGCTGAGGCTGATGGTATGATAGTACCACCCTGGTGATAGTGATGGGAGAGGACCATACCAACGTTGTTACTCCCAGCACACCATGGTGCTGCTGAGGCTGATGGTATGTGATGGGAGAGGACCATACCAACGTTGTTACTCCCAGCACACCATGGTGCTGCTGAGGCTGATGGTATGATAGTACCACCCTGGTGATAGTGATGGGAGAGGACCATACCAACGCTGTTACTCCCACCACACCATGGTGCTGCTGAGGCTGATAGTATGATAGTACCACCCTGGTGATAGTGATGGGAGAGGACCATACCAACGCTGTTACTCCCACCACACCATGGTGCTGCTGAGGCTGATAGTATGGGAGAGGACCATACCAACGTTGTTACTCCCAGCACACCATGGTGCTGCTGAGGCAGATAGTATGATAGTACCACCCTGGTGATAGTGATGAGGCTGCTCAACGGTGATGATGATGATGATGATGAAGGTCATCAAAGTAATAATGGTGAGGGATGACGATGGTGATGGGAAAGGGTGGTGATAGTGATCTACTCGGAGGGTATTCCGGGGGTCAACGCCCCCGCGGCCCTGTCCATGACTAAGTCTGTAGTGCATCAGGGCCTGATCAACCAGGCTGTTACTGTTGGCAGCAGGGCACGTGGTCCAGCGTAGGGACCACCGCCAAGCTGGCCAGTAACTGACTTGACTTACTTTACAATTCCCTTTTAAAGACATCCATGGGTCTACTGGTAATCCCACTTATATATGATGGGAGGCTACTTAACAGTCGTGGGCCCCTGACACTTATTGTCCTCTCAGACATTGTCACTTTGTGCACATTAAAACATCAACTTTTGTAGGGAATGATTTCTGTGTGAGGATTTGATGGTGAGGATGAGGGCGATGATAGTGATTATGGTGTGGTTGTACTAGTAGTGGTGATTGTGGGGTGATTGTAGCGATAGTGATGTTGTGGTGGTTGTAATGGTAGTGATGGTGTGGTGGTTGTAATGATAGTGATGTTGTGGTGGTTGTAATGATAGTGATGGTGTGGTGGTTGTAATGATAGTGATGTTGTGGTGGTTGTAATGATAGTGATGGTGTGGTGGTTGTAATGATAGTGATGTGGTGGTTGTAATGATAGTGATGGTGTGGTGGTTGTAATGATAGTGATGTGGTGGTTGTAATGATAGTGATGTTGTGGTGGTTGTAATGATAGTGATGTGGTGGTTGTAATGATAGTGATGGTGTGGTGGTTGTAATGATAGTGATGTGGTGGTTGTAATGATAGTGATGGTGTGGTGGTTGTAATAGTGATGGTGTGGTGGTTGTAATGATAGTGATGTTGTGGTGGTTGTAATGATAGTGATGGTGTGGTGGTTGTAATGATAGTGATGTGGTGGTTGTAATGATAGTGATGTGGTGGTTGTAATGATAGTGATGGTGTGGTGGTTGTAATGATAGTGATGGTGTGGTGGTTGTAATGATAGTGATGTTGTGGTGGTTGTAATGATAGTGATGGTGTGGTGGTTGTAATGATAGTGATGTGGTGGTTGTAATGATAGTGATGGTGTGGTGGTTGTAATGATAGTGATGTGGTGGTTGTAATAGTGATGGTGTGGTGGTTGTAATAGTGATGGTGTGGTGGTTGTAATGATAGTGATGGTGTGGTGGTTGTAATAGTGATGGTGTGGTGGTTGTAATGATAGTGATGGTGTGGTGGTTGTAATGATAGTGGTGTGGTGGTTGTAATGATAGTGATGGTGTGGTGGTTGTAATAGTGATGGTGTGGTGGTTGTAATGATAGTGATGGTGTGGTGGTTGTAATGATAGTGATGTGGTGGTTGTAATGATAGTGATGGTGTGGTGGTTGTAATAGTGATGGTGTGGTGGTTGTAATGATAGTGATGGTGTGGTGGTTGTAATGATAGTTGTGTGGTGGTTGTAATGATAGTGATGGTGTGGTGGTTGTAATAGTGATGGTGTGGTGGTTGTAATGATAGTGATGGTGTGGTGGTTGTAATGATAGTGATGTGGTGGTTGTAATGATAGTGATGGTGTGGTGGTTGTAAAAGTGATGGTGTGGTGGTTGTAATGATAGTGATGGTTGTAATGATAGTGGTGTGGTGGTTGTAATGATAGTGATGGTGTGGTGGTTGTAATAGTGATGGTGTGGTGGTTGTAATGATAGTGATGGTGTGGTGGTTGTAATGATAGTGGTGTGGTGGTTGTAATGATAGTGATGGTGTGGTGGTTGTAATGACAGTGATGGTGTGGTGGTTGTAATGATAGTGATGGTGTGGTGGTTGAAATGATAGTGATGGTGTGGTGGTTGTAATGATAGTGGTGTGGTGGTTGTAATGATAGTGATGGTGTGGTGGTTGTAATGACAGTGATGGTGTGGTGGTTGTAATGATAGTGATGGTGTGGTGGTTGAAATGATAGTGATGGTGTGGTGGTTGAAATGATAGTGATGGTATGGTGATTAATGATAGTGATGGTGTGGTGGTTGTAATGATAGTGATGGTGTGGTGATAGTGGTGATAGTTGGGTGGTTGTTGTGATAGTGGTGATGGTGGGGTGGTTGTAGTGATAGTGGTGATGGGGGGGGGTTGTAGTGACAGTGGTGATGGTGAGGTGGTTGTGGTGATGGTGTGGTTGTGGTGATAGTGATGGGTGGTTGTTCTGATAGTGGTGATGGTGGGGTGGTTGTTGTGATAATGGTGATGGTGGGGTGATTGTAGTGATGGTGGGGTGGTTGTAGTAATAGTGGTGATGGTGGGGTGGTTGTTGTGATAGTGGTGATGGTGGGGTGGTTGTAGTAATAGTGGTGATGGTGGGGTCGTTGTTGTGATAGTGGTGATGGTGGGGTGGTTGTTGTGATAGTGGTGATGGTGGGGTGGTTGTAGTGACACTGATGATGGTGGGGTGGTTGTAGTGATAGTGGTGATGGTGGGGTGGTGGTTGTGATAGTGATCTTGGGGTGGTTGTAGTGATAGTGGTGATGGTGGGGTGGTTGTTGTGATGGTGATGGTGGGGTGGTTGTAGTAATAGTGGTGATGGTGGGGTCGTTGTTGTGATAGTGGTGATGGTGAGGTGGTTGTTGTGATAGTGGTGATGGTGGGGTGGTTGTAGTGATAGTGGTGATGGTGGGGTGGTGGTTGTGATAGTGATCTTGGGGTGGTTGTAGTGATAGTGGTGATGGTGGGATGGTTGTAGTGATAGTGGTGATGGTGGGGTGGTTGTTGTGATAGTGGTGATGGTGGGATGGTTGTAGTGATAGTGGTGATGGTGGGATGGTTGTTGTGATGGTGGGATGGTTGTAGTGATAGTGGTGATGGTGGGGTGGTTGTTGTGATGGTGGGATGGTTGTAGTGATAGTGGTGATGGTGGGGTGGTTGTTGTGATAGTGGTGATGGTGGGATGGTTGTAGTGATAGTGGTGATGGTGGAGTGCTTGTTGTGATAGTGGTGATGGTGGGGTGGTTGTTGTGATAGTGGTGATGGTGGGGTGGTTGTTGTGATAGTGGTGATGGTGGGGTGGTTGTAATAATAGTGGTGTGGTGGTTGTAGTATTGGTGGGGTGGATGTGGTGATAATGATGGCGGGGTGGTAATAGTGATGGGGTGGTTGTGGTGATGATGGTAATGGAGGGATGGTTGCAGTGATAGTGGTGATGGTGGGGTGGTTGTTGTGATAGTGGTGATGGTGGGATGGTTGTAATGATAGTGGTGATGGTGAGATGGTTGTAGTGATAGTGATGGTGGGGTGGTTGTTGTGATAGTCGTGATGGTGGGGTGGTTGTTGTGATAGTGGTGATGGTTGGGTGGTTGTAATAATAGTGGTGTGGTGGTTGTAGTATTGGTGGGGTGGATGTGGTGATAATGATGGCGGGGTGGTAATAGTGATGGGGTGGTTGTGGTGATAGTTGTGATGGTGGGGTGGTTGTGGTGATGGTGGGGTGGTTGTAGTGATAGTGGTGATGGTGGGGTGGTTGTAGTGATAGTGGTGGTGGGGTGGTTGTGGTGATGGTGTGGTGGTTGTGGTGATGGTTGGGTGGTTGTAGTGATAGTGGTGATGGTGGGGTGCTTGTAGTGATAGCGGTGATGGTGGGGTGGTTGCGGTGATGGTGGGGTGGTTGTAGTGATAGTGGTGATGGTGGGGTGGTTGTGGTGATGGTGGGGTGGTTGTAGTGATAGTGGTGATGGTGGGGTGGTTGTGGTGATGGTGGGGTGGTTGTAGTGATAGTGGTGATGGTTGTGGTGATAGTGCTGATGGTGAGGTGGTTGTGGTGATTGTGGGGTGGTGGTTGTGATGGTGATCTTGGGGTGGCTGTGGTGATAGTGGTGATGGTGGGGTGGTTGTTGTGATAGTGGTGATGTTGGGGTGGTGGTTGTGATAGTGGTGATGGTGGGATGGTTGTAGTGATAGTGATGGTGGGGTGGTTGTTGTGATAGTGGTGATGGTGGAGTGGTTGTTGTGATAGTGGTGATGTTGGGATGGTTGTAGTGATAGTGGTGATGGTGGGTTGGTTGTTGTGATAGTGGTGATGTTGGGGTGGTGGTTGTGATAGTGGTGATGGTGGGATGGTTGTAGTGATAGTGATGGTGGGGTGGTTGTTGTGATAGTGGTGATGGTGGGGTGGTTGTTGTGATAGTGGTGATGGTGGAATGGTTGTATTGATAGTGATGATGGTGGGGTGGTTGTTGTGATAGTGGTGATGGTGGGATCGTTGTAGTGATAGTGGTGATGGTGGGGTGGTTGTTGTGATAGTGGTGATGGTGGGATGGTTGTATTGATAGTGGTGATGGTGGGGTGGTTGTAGTGATAGTGGTGATGGTTGTGGTGATGGTGAGGTGGTTGTGGTGATGGTGGGATGGTTGTGGTGATTGTGGGGTGGTTGTTGTGATAGTGGTGATGTTGGGATGGTTGTAGTGATAGTGGTGATGGTGGGGTGGTTGTATTGATAGTGGTGATGGTGGGATGGTTGTAGTGATAGTGGTGATGGTGGGATGGTTGTATTGATAGTGGTGATGGTGGGGTGGTTGTTGTGATAGTGGTGATGTTGGGGTGGTTGTTGTGATAGTGGTGATGGTGGGGTGGTTGTTGTGATAGTGGTGATGGTGGGATGGTTGTATTGATAGTGGTGATGGGGTGGTTGTTGTGATAGTGGTGATGGTGGGGTGGTTGTTGTGATAGTGGTGATGGTGGGATGGTTGTATTGATAGTGGTGATGGTGGGGTGGTTGTGATAGTGGTGATGGTGGGGTGGTTGTTGTGATAGTGGTGATGGTGGGATGGTTGTAGTGATAGTGGTGATGGTGGGATGGTTGTATTGATAGTGGTGATGGTGGGGTGGTTGTTGTGATAGTGGTGATGGTGGGGTGGTTGTTGTGATAGTGGTGATGGTGGGATGGTTGTAGTGATAGTGGTGATGGTGGGGTGGTTGTATTGATAGTGGTGATGGTGGGGTGGTTGTTGTGATAGTGGTGATGGTGGGATGGTTGTATTGATAGTGGTGATGGTGGGGTGGTTGTTGTGATAGTGGTGATGGTGGGATGGTTGTATTGATAGTGGTGATGGTGGGGTGGTTGTTGTGATAGTGGTGATGTTTGGGTGGTTGTTGTGATAGTGGTGATGGTGGGGTGGTTGTTGTGATAGTGGTGATGGTGGGATGGTTGTATTGATAGTGGTGATGGTGGGGTGGTTGTTGTGATAGTGGTGATGGTGGGGTGGTTGTTGTGATAGTGGTGATGGTGGGATGGTTGTATTGATAGTGGTGATGGTGGGGTGGTTGTTGTGATAGTGGTGATGGTGGGGTGGTTGTTGTGATAGTGGTGATGGTGGGGTGGTTGTTGTGATAGTGGTGATGGTGGGATGGTTGTATTGATAGTGGTGATGGTGGGGTGGTTGTTGTGATAGTGGTGATGGTGGGATGGTTTATTGATAGTGGTGATGGTGGGGTGGTTGTTGTGATAGTGGTGATGGTGGGGTGGTTGTTGTGATAGTGGTGATGGTGGGATCGTTGTAGTGATAGTGGTGATGGTGGGATGGTTGTTGTGATAGTGGTGATGGTGGGATGGTTGTATTGATAGTGGTGATGGTGGGATGGTTGTAGTGATAGTGGTGATGGTGGGGTGGTTGTTGTGATAGTGGTGATGGTGGGATGGTTGTATTGATAGTGGTGATGGTGGGGTGGTTGTTGTGATAGTGGTGATGGTGGGGTGGTTGTTGTGATAGTGGTGATGGTGGGATGGTTGTAGTGATAGTGATGGTGGGGTGGTTGTTGTGATAGTGGTGATGGTGGGGTGGTTGTAGTGATAGTGGTGATGGGGTGGTTGTTGTGATAGTGGTGATGGTGGGATGGTTGTATTGATAGTGGTGATGGTGGGGTGGTTGTTGTGATAGTGGTGATGGTGGGTTGGTTGTAGTGACAGTGGTGATGGGGTGGTTGTTGTGATAGTGGTGATGGTGGGGTGGTTGTAGTGATAGTGGTGATGGTGGGGTGGTTGTAGTGATAGTGGTGATGATGGGGTGGTTGTGATAGTGGTGATGGTGGGGTGGTTGTGGTGATGGTGGGGTGGTTGTAGTGATAGTGGTGATGGTGGGGTTGTTGTGGTGATGGTGGGGTGGTTGTGGTGATTGTGGGGTGGTTGTAGTGATAGTGGTGATGGTGGGGTGATTGTTTATGATAGTGGTGATGGTGGGATGGTTGTAGTGATAGTGGTGATGGTGGGGTGGTTGTTGTGATAGTGGTGATGGTGGGTTGGTTGTAGTGAGAGTGGTGATGGTGGGGTGGTTGTTGTGATAGTGGTGATGATGGGTAGTAGTGATAGTGGTGATAATGGGTAGTAGTGATAGTGGTGATGATGGGTAGTAGTGATAGTGGTGATAATGGGTAGTAGTGATAGTGGTGATGGTGGGGTGGTTGTTGTGATAGTGATGGTGGGATGGTTGTAGTGATAGTGGTGATAGTTGGGTGGTTGTTGTGATAGTGGTGATGGTGGGATGGTTGTAGTGATAGTGGTGATGGGGTGGTTGTAGTGATTGTGGTCATGGGGTGGTTGTTGTAATAGTGGTGATGGTGGGATGGTTGTAGTGATAGTGGTGATGGTGGGGTGGTTGTTGTGATGGTGGGGTGGTTGTAATAATAGTGGTGTGGTGGTTGTAATGATAGTGGTGATGGTATGGTGGTTGTAGTGATGGGATGGTTGTAGTAATAGTGGTGATGGTGGGGTGGTTGTAGTGATGGTGGGGTGGTTGTAGTAATAGTGGTGATGGTGGGGTGGTTGTGGTGATGGGGGGTTGTTGTGATAGTGATGGTGGGATGGTTGTGGTGATAGTGGTGATGGTGGGATGGTTGTGGTGATGGGTTGGTTTTGGTGATGGTGGGATAGTTGTGGTGATAGTGGTGATGGTGGGATGGTTGTGGTGATGGTGGAGTGGTTGTGGTGACGGTGGGATGGTTGTGGTGATAGTGATGGTGGGATGGTTGTGGTTATGGTGGGATGGTTGTGGTGATGGTGGGGTGGTTGTCGTGATGGTGGGATGGTTGTGGTGATAGTGGTGATGGTGGGATGGTTGTGGTGATGGTGGTGGTGGGATGGTTGTGGTGATGGTGGGATGGTTGTGGTGATGGTGGGATGGTTGTGGTGATAGTGGTGATGGTGGGATGGTTGTGGTGATAGTGGTGATGGTGGGATGGTTGTGGTGATATTTGTGATGGTGTGATGGTTGTGGTGATGGTTGGGTGGTTGTGGTGATGGTGGGATGGTTGTGGTGATGGTGGGATGGTTGTGGTGATGGTGGGGTGGTTGTCGTGATGGTGGGATGGTTGTGGTGATGGTGATGGTGGGATGATTGTGGTGATGGTGGGATGGTTGTGGTGATGGTGGGATGGTTGTGGTGATGGTGGGATGGTTGTGGTGATAGTGGTGATGGTGGGATGGTTGTGGTGATAGTGGTGATGGATGGTTGTCGTGATGGTGGGAAGGTTGTGGTCATAGTGGTGATGGTGGGGTGGTTGTGGTGATGCTGGGATGGTTGTGGTGATAGTGGTGATGGTGGGATGGTTGTTGCAATTTTGGTGAGTGTAGTGGTGGTAATAATGATGATGAGAGTAATAGTGTTTGTGGTGAGTGTTGTGATGGTGGGGGTGGTGATAGTGATGGTGTGTGTGGTGATATTGATGACGAGGGTGGTGATAGTGACGATGGTGATAATAGTAATGGAGGCGGTGGGGGTTCGTGGGTGATGGGTGGGTGACGGGGTGTGCGGGTGGAGGTGGGCGGGGCGTGCTGGGTGGATGTTAGCTGGGCGTGGCGGGTGGAGTGTGGCTGGTGGAGGTAGGCGGGGTGTGCGGGTGGAGATGTGCTGGGTGTAGCGGATGGATGTTAGCGGGGTGTGGCGGGTGGAGGTGGGCGGGGTGTCGCGGGTGGAAGTGGACGGGACGTGGTGGGTGGAGGTGGGCGGGGCGTGGTGAGTGGAGGGTGGATGTTAGCGGGGTGTGGCGAGTGGAGGTGGGCGGAGTGTGCGGGTGGAGGTGGGCGGGGTGTGCAGGTGGATATGGGCGGGGAGTGCGGGTGGAGGTGGGCGGGACGGGCGGCCACGTGAGTGTGACGTGGGTGCGCGGGGTGGTGGGTGGTGGTTGAGGTTCAGCGTCAGTGGGTGGGCTGGAGGTGGTGGGCGCAGCACATGCGGATAGTGAGCGCGGGCGTGTAGGAATGAGCGGGCGTGTGTAGGGCAGGCTCCAGCAGCACCAGCAGCAGCAGTACCAGCAGCAGCAGCATCATCGTGGTGGTGCTGCCACTACTGCATGCAGCTCACCATGTGGCTGGCCAGCTGCCGCAACACTGCTGCGCGCACACACACACTTGCCTTCTATGTGTTCCCTCCTCTTGCTCAAGTTCCTGCCTCTTCCACTGTTGCCTCTGCTGCTGCTACTGAATCCCAGCACCCTAGCAAGCACTTCTTACTGCTAGTACCTCCCATACGTACAGCAGGCACGTGCTAGTGCCTCCCACTCGTACAGCAGGCACGTGCTAGTGAATCCTTGCCCCTTAGCAAGCATCTTTAGTGTCAGTTCGTCCCATGCCTACAGCAGGCACATGCTACACTGAATCCTACACCCCAGCAAGCAGCTAATATACCTACTGAATCACAAGCCTTCAGCAATCAAGTGCTAGCGAGTTCCAGCCCCGGCGGGCAAGTGCCGGTTGAGGCTTAAAGACCAAGTGTTAATAGTGCCCTACATTGATACCAAGTGCCAGGTTAGTGTCAAGCTGTGGCTAGTGCCAGACTAGTGAAGCCTAATGTAACTAGCTTTCCTTATGAAAACGGGGTGCTAGAATGATTTTGTGCTGTGGCTAGTGTGAGTGTAGTGAAGTCTGGTGGTTGGACCCAGCCCTGGCAACAACAGCACCAGCAGCATGGCTACACGTCACCAACACCCGCCCCATCATGCCGCAGGCAGGAAGCCCTTCACCAAATTCTCAGTGAGTGTTAATAGTCTACCTGCGCTTCCATCTTGCTGGCTCTAGGCCCTCCCTCACACTTCTCCTTACAGTCTTCCTTACTGACACCATCTTGCTGGCTCTAGGCCCTCCCTCACACTTCTTACAGTCTTCCTTACTGACACCATCTTGCTGGCTCTAGGCCCTCCCTCACACTTCTTACAGTCTTCCTTACTGACACCATCTTGCTGGCTCTAGGCCCTCCCTCACACTTCTTACAGTCTTCCTTACTGACACCATCTTGCTGGCTCTTGGCCCTCCCTCACACTTCTTACAGTCTTCCTTACTGACACCATCTTGCTGGCTCTTGGCCCTCCCTCACACTTCTTACAGTCTTCCTTACTGACACCATCTTGCTGGCTCTAGGCCCTCCCTCACACTTCTTACAGTCTTCCTTACTGACACCATCTTGCTGGCTCTAGGCCCTCCCTCACACTTCTTACAGTCTTCCTTACTGACACCATCTTGCTGGCTCTTGGCCCTCCCTCACACTTCTTACAGTCTTCCTTACTGACACCATCTTGCTGGCTCTTGGCCCTCCCTCACACTTCTTACAGTCTTCCTTACTGACACCATCTTGCTGGCTCTAGGCCCTCCCTCACACTTCTTACAGTCTTCCTTACTGACACCATCTTGCTGGCTCTTGGCCCTCCCTCACACTTCTTACAGTCTTCCTTACTGACACCATCTTGCTGGCTCTTGGCCCTCCCTCACACTTCTTATAGTCTTCCTCACTGTCACCGTCTTGCTGGCTCTGTCCCTCTCATATTCTCTCACCCTTTAGATTCATCAATACTAATAAAGTGCTGAACACCGGCTTCCAGGCTGAGGGAATGATTACCTCGTATAATTCTACAAGGTTGGGACACTGATTATCTCATTTGCTGTTGTCTTCGTATATAATGTCTCTGTTGACTTCGTAAAGCCACTGGTTGTCTAAACGCCTTCAAATGAAGATATCAAAGTATTGTGCATATGTTTAATTCTTCATGCTGCCTTTCCAGGCAGTCGTCGTCTTCACTAACACCATCTCACTGGTTCCTGGCCCTCCTTCCCATCAGTAAAGACCCTGACTGCCTAGAGCATGACGTTGTTTATGCCTCGGGGATCATTGTCCTTACAATCGTGTTGAAGAGTGATGGTGTGTCTTGCTTTGCTGTCATCCTTGTGCTCAGTTACTAGTGAATCCTGGGTATTCACCGTCGAGCTCTGTGCCATGCTTGCGGCTCTCGTCCTCATTACTGTTCAGTCTTATAGTGCTCTGCTTGCCCTGGTGTAATAGGGCTACCCTGTGGGCGAGAAGCTCCAAGACACAGACTTGTCTTAGTGTATAGCCATGGTGGGGTTCCCTGGTAATGAACGGGTGGATGCTAAGGCAAAGGCTGTCATATTGAGTTTACTCTGGTAGATGTTTAACTCAGGTGACATTTTGAGGTACATTCATCACTGTGTCCTCCGCGTGTGGTGATGTAGTGGGTCGTGCAGGCAAGCAACCATAATAGATATATTGTACAACAGTACAGTGTTTAACCCTTAAACTGTCCAAACAAATTTACGTCTACATGCGTAATGCTCTAAAGTAGATCAAAGTTTTTTTACATATATTCAAATATAACAAAAAAGTAGATCAAAGTTTTTTTACACGTTTTCAAATGTAAAAAAAAGAAAAGATGTACTTTTTTTTACATACTTTCAAATGTTGAAAAAACGTAGATCTACGTTTGGACAGTTTAAGGATTAATGGAAAAATAAACGCGTGATAAAGCCCTCTGTGTGGGCGAAACGTAGTTATAATAAAGGATCACCTTATACTGCATATGTGTTTATTTTTCCATCGTGTCGGTATTTTATACCATTTATCTCAACTGTGTATAATAACTTCAGTTTATAATTAATATTTGAATTGGTGCCTTCAGATGAGTAGTGAGTGTAGTGTAGCGACGTTCCTGGTGTTGTGTAGTGTAGCGACGATCCTGGTGTTGTGTAGTGTAGCGACGTTCCTGGTGTTGTGTAGTGTAGCGACGTTCCTGGTGTTGTGTAGTGTAGCGACGATCCTGGTGTTGTGTAGTGTAGCGACGTTCCTGGTGTTGTGTAGTGTAGCGACGTTCCTGGTGTTGTGTAGTGTAGCGACGATCCTGGTGTTGTGTAGTGTAGCGACGTTCCTGGTGTTGTGTAGTGTAGCGACGTTCCTGGTGTTGTGTAGTGTAGCGACGATCCTGGTGTTGTGTAGTGTAGCGACGATCCTGGTGTTGTGTAGTGTAGCGACGATCCTGGTGTTGTGTAGTGTAGCGACGTTGCTGGTGTTGTGTAGTGTAGCGACGTTCCTGGTGTTGTGTAGTGTAGCGACGATCCTGGTGTTGTGTAGTGTAGCGACGTTCCTGGTGTTGTGTAGTGTAGCGACGATCCTGGTGTTGTGTAGTGTAGCGACGTTCCTGGTGTTGTGTAGTGTAGCGACATTCCTGGTGTTGTGTAGTGTAGCGACGTTCCTGGTGTTGTGTAGTGTAGCGACGATCCTGGTGTTGTGTAGTGTAGCGACGATCCTGGTGTTGTGTAGTGTAGCGACGTTCCTGGTGTTGTGTAGTGTAGCGACGTTCCTGGTGTTGTGTAGTGTAGCGACGATCCTGGTGTTGTGTAGTGTAGCGACGATCCTGGTGTTGTGTAGTGTAGCGACGATCCTGGTGTTGTGTAGTGTAGCGACGATCCTGGTGTTGTGTAGTGTAGCGACGATCCTGGTGTTGTGTAGTGTAGCGACGTTCCTGGTGTTGTGTAGTGTAGCGACGTTCCTGGTGTTGTGTAGTGTAGCGACGATCCTGGTGTTGTGTAGTGTAGCGACGATCCTGGTGTTGTGTAGTGTAGCGACGTTCCTGGTGTTGTGTAGTGTAGCGACGATCCTGGTGTTGTGTAGTGTAGCGACGATCCTGGTGTTGTGTAGTGTAGCGACGTTCCTGGTGTTGTGTAGTGTAGCGACGTTCCTGGTGTTGTGTAGTGTAGCGACGATCCTGGTGTTGTGTAGTGTAGCGACGTTCCTGGTGTTGTGTAGTGTAGCGACGTTCCTGGTGTTGTGTAGTGTAGCGACGTTCCTGGTGTTGTGTAGTGTAGCGACGTTCCTGGTGTTGTGTAGTGTAGCGACGATCCTGGTGTTGTGTAGTGTAGCGACGTTCCTGGTGTTGTGTAGTGTAGCGACGATCCTGGTGTTGTGTAGTGTAGCGACGATCCTGGTGTTGTGTAGTGTAGCGACGTTCCTGGTGTTGTGTAGTGTAGCGACGTTCCTGGTGTTGTGTAGTGTAGCGACGATCCTGGTGTTGTGTAGTGTAGCGACGATCCTGGTGTTGTGTAGTGTAGCGACGTTCCTGGTGTTGTGTAGTGTAGCGACGATCCTGGTGTTGTGTAGTGTAGCGACGATCCTGGTGTTGTGTAGTGTAGCGACGTTCCTGGTGTTGTGTAGTGTAGCGACGTTCCTGGTGTTGTGTAGTGTAGCGACGATCCTGGTGTTGTGTAGTGTAGCGACGTTCCTGGTGTTGTGTAGTGTAGCGACGTTCCTGGTGTTGTGTAGTGTAGCGACGTTCCTGGTGTTGTGTAGTGTAGCGACGTTCCTGGTGTTGTGTAGTGTAGCGACGATCCTGGTGTTGTGTAGTGTAGCGACGATCCTGGTGTTGTGTAGTGTAGCGACGATCCTGGTGTTGTGTAGTGTAGCGACGATCCTGGTGTTGTGTAGTGTAGCGACGTTCCTGGTGTTGTGTAGTGTAGCGACGTTCCTGGTGTTGTGTAGTGTAGCGACGATCCTGGTGTTGTGTAGTGTAGCGACGATCCTGGTGTTGTGTAGTGTAGCGACGTTCCTGGTGTTGTGTAGTGTAGCGACGATCCTGGTGTTGTGTAGTGTAGCGACGATCCTGGTGTTGTGTAGTGTAGCGACGTTCCTGGTGTTGTGTAGTGTAGCGACGTTCCTGGTGTTGTGTAGTGTAGCGACGATCCTGGTGTTGTGTAGTGTAGCGACGTTCCTGGTGTTGTGTAGTGTAGCGACGTTCCTGGTGTTGTGTAGTGTAGCGACGTTCCTGGTGTTGTGTAGTGTAGCGACGATCCTGGTGTTGTGTAGTGTAGCGACGTTCCTGGTGTTGTGTAGTGTAGCGACGTTCCTGGTGTTGTGTAGTGTAGCGACGATCCTGGTGTTGTGTAGTGTAGCGACGTTCCTGGTGTTGTGTAGTGTAGCGACGATCCTGGTGTTGTGTAGTGTAGCGACGTTCCTGGTGTTGTGTAGTGTAGCGACGTTCCTGGTGTTGTGTAGTGTAGCGACGATCCTGGTGTTGTGTAGTGTAGCGACGATCCTGGTGTTGTCCGACACAGCAATGTTGATGACGTTGTGTGCCGCTTTCTTTCCTCCCTCAAAATACTGGTTAACCACCATTAAGTAGAGCAGAATGACATGTTCTACCTCCGTGTATGATTATTTCTTCTGTATCATTCTTTACTATTTGTACGAAAAATATTACCCTCTCACAGAAAAATGTATTTTTTCAAACGGATTAGATTTAGATAAGATTTTGCCACCGAAGTGGACCGGGCCGCGGGGGCGTTGATCCCCGGAATAACCTCCAGGTAACCTCCAGGTAACCCCATATCCATCCTGTGGACGGTAGCGCGAGAGCATATGGATACACAAAAGGCCTAGGAACTAGGCCCCAAAGGGTTAACAGGAATACATATGAACAATTTTTATTAAGGGATATAATCATTTCATAGCAGATACAAGTTGGAGCAGGACGCCTCATTCATCCTGCCTCCCTGCCGCTGGTTGCTCTGCTATCAGTCTTGACTCACTGTAACGGGCACCTCAGTTTCCCTGCCTTCTAATATGTTATTTCTCCCCTATACTCTACCTTGTACATAATTATTATCGTACATGCTTTGTCTGCTTTCGTAAGGTGAAGTCCAAGATCTTTCCTTAACTCAGGGTATAACTAAATAAATCTTTGATGACAATTGTGTTGCAGAGCTGTGCTCAGACCTCTACAACACAATTGTCCTCACAATGAGCACAGCTCAGACCTCTACAACACAATTGTCCTCACAGTGAGCACAGCTCAGACCTCTACAACACAATTGTCCTCACAGTGAGCACAGCTCAGACCTCTGTAACACAATTGTCCTCACATTGAGCACAGCTCAGACCTCTACAACACAATTCTCATCAAAGATTTGTTAAGTTATACCATGAATTAAGGAAATATCCTGGACTTCACCTTACGAAACAGACAAAGTAAATGTGATAGTAATTATGGACAAGGTAGATTACAGAGGAAAAATAAACATGATGTGAGGAGACAGGGAAACTCAGGCGCCTTATAAATCTCAAGTTATCGTACCGACGCAGGAAGAGAGAAGAGCAATTAAAGAGGGTACATAATGGCAGTGCCGCGGTATTATTGTAGTGAACCAGGTCACCCCTCCTGGCCCTAGCCTGGGTTACAAGGTTGGGCAAGACATGCAGGTTTGGCCCGTATTCCACGAAGTGGGTGAACACACAGACACAGCCTTCTGGTTGTGTGTGATCTTGTCCCCTTCTCTCCACCTCGGGGTGTGCTGTTAACTTTGAGGCTGTTAACTGTGCTGCTTTTAACTGCTACTGTTAACCGTGGTTCTGTTAACTGGTGCTGTTAACTTTGGTGCTGATAAATTAGACACGTGTCGGTTCTCTGAACCATTGATCTACAAATTTGGTGCTGTTAACTGTGGTACTGAAATGTGGAGCTGTTAACTGGTGCTGTTAACTCTGGTGTATATTTTAATGTTTTCGTGGCCGTTACATCGAGATGCTTTTTATAACCAGTTGGACACCTGTTGGGACCTTGGTGGACTCGCAGAGGATTGTTGTTTTAATTGTTAATATTGTTGCAAAAGACCTTGTGAGACGCTGACACAACTCTGCCTTCCAGTACTGTTGTCCGGAGTAACAGGGAAGCTGACACAACTCTGCCTTCCACTACTGTTGTCCGGAGTAACAGGGAAGCTGACACAACTCTGCCTTCCATTACTGTTGTCCGGAGTAACAGGGAAGCTGACACAACTCTGCCTTCCATTACTGTTGTCCGGAGTAACAGGGAGGCTGACACAACTCTGCCTTCCATTGCTGTTGTCCGGAGTAACAGGGAAGCTGACACAACTCTGCCTTCCACTACTGTTGTCCGGAGTAACAGGGAGGCTGACACAACTCTGCCTTCCATTGCTGTTGTCCAGAGTAACAGGGAAGCTGACACAACTCTGCCTTCCACTACTGTTGTCCGGAGTAACAGGGAAGCTGACACAACTCTGCCTTCCACTACTGTTGTCCGGAGTAACAGGGAAGCTGACACAACTCTGCCTTCCACTACTGTTGTCAGGAGTAACAGGGAAGCTGACACAACTCTGCCTTCCACTGCGGTGTCTTGTGTTACCGTATATAGTAAGCACCTGCCTGTGCTGGTGGTGTCTTGTGTTACCGTATATAGTAAGCACCTGCCTGTGCTGGTGGTGTCTTGTGTTACCGTATATAGTAAGCACCTGCCTGTGCTGGTGGTGTCTTGTGTTACCGTATATAGTAAGCACCTGCCTGTGCTAGTGGTGTCTTGTGTTACCGTATATAGTAAGCACCTGCCTGTGCTAGTGGTGTCTTGTGTTACCGTATATAGTAAGCACCTGCCTGTGCTAGTGGTGTCTTGTGTTACCGTATATAGTAAGCACCTGCCTGTGCTAGTGGCGTCTTGTGTTACCGTATATAGTAAGCACCTGCCTGTGCTAGTGGTGTCTTGTGTTACCGTATATAGTAAGCACCTGCCTGTGCTAGTGGTGTCTTGTGTTACCGTATATGTATATATATATATATATATATATATATATATATATATATATATATATATATATATATATATATATATGTATATATATATATATATATATATCATTCAGGGAATCAGGTGCTGACACGGAGCGCGAGGACATACTATCATTTGTAGAATTTGTTGCTAACTTGTATGTAATATATAGAATGGACTGGGCTGTGAAATACTCGTTCATGTACTCTTCCTCTCCTGCGAGTTTTTTACAATCGTGTTATTACAAATTTACGAGTCACTCGTGACTGGAGTCTTGATTTTTTGTGGTCTGTTTATCTGGAGTTTATCTGGAGAGAGTTCCGGGGGTCAACGCCCCCGCGGCCCGGTCTGTGACCAGGCCTCCTTAGGTCAGTGTCCCAGGATGCGACCCACACCAGTCGACTAACACCCAGGTACCCATTTTACTGATGGGGAACATAGACAACAGGTGGAAAGAAACACGTCCAATGTTTCTACTCTGGCTGGGAATCGAACCCAGGCCCTCACCGTGTGAAGCGAGAGCGTTAACCACCAGGCTTGAAATAAGAGACAAATACAGGAATAGATTTTAGTATTGATGCCGTGCATATGACATGAAAATGTAGAAGACATGATACATCTCGGTGTTCAGTGAGTCATTAAACAAGCTAAGATTTTCAACGTGTGTTGTGAGTGTGTTGGCAACCGTGTGATTTATTTGCAATCGTTATTACCATTTCGTGAGTCATTCGTGATTTTCTTTTCAAATATGACTCATATTTTTGGAGATTTTCTAAACGTTGGTATATTCTCACTCCCGTAATACGGTCGGAAAATATGTAGACGGTTATCAGTAACGTAACTCAGTGTCACAGTACTTGAAGGTGTGCAGGAACGTGCAATTATTTACACAAACCACAATATAAATCATTTTACACTGTTTTACTCATTACCAGTTAGTTTTGAACGATCCCTGTTTACAAAAGTTTTCATTTATTTTAAGCAAGAATAAGTTACATAAAACTCAACACAAATGTATGCCAAATAAATCACCAAATAAAAAAATGTAGCGGTATACCGCAGTGGAGTCTACTAAAATGCGTTCCGTTAAGATGTGCGGGTTTGTCAGGTAGGAGACCTGGCTGTAGAACCTGGGGCTAGAGGAACGCTCTCCTCCCTCTAGCACCTGCTACAACATTACTGGTTCTCGCTCCAGTTATCTCATTCTCATATCTGACACAGATATACACATAAATCATAATATTGTAACATTCTTCCCCGGCTATGATACTAGAGTTTGTATGAGAGTGGCATGCATGGTAGACTATTTCTCCAGGTTGATGTAAATTAAGTCTTCTCTCTTCCAATGGACCACAGAATACAATATGACGTTCACGAAGACAAATCTAAACTACTTCGTTATGCAGAAGCTAAGAAATATAAACTGGAACAGAATACAAAACTCAGAACACGAGACACGATGACTGTAGGTGCCCAGAGGATGACCTGCTTGAAGATATTAAGGTATACTGGTGTTACTATCCTGAGTGTTAGTTATCTGTTGTGGGTGACATCAGTCATGCCTGGCAGTGACAGTACGACAACTACATCACGACTACCAAACTGAACATTGAGCCTACAATATTTCTTATCCCTAAATCATCCATACAGGTTTACCGCTTCATATACAAAGAAACATGAGAAGAAGGAACACTGTACAAGGCCTACTGGCCCATGCGAGGCAGGTCCAAGTCTCCCACCGGCTTATAAGCCAACCTAGTCTTACCTAAACAACCTGTCGGTATTTTATACCATTTTATTGTTCACTCTGTCAGACACTGCAACACAAGGGTATCTTGGTACAGACTTGGAACCACTTCAACAACCTCTATTAGTGAGAATGGCTGGATTTGAGAGGGACCTGACCTCTCAATGTCTACATTCTTACTCTACTAGTGACTTACGTCTCACCTCCTGGCGCTATATAAGGCTCCATCCTATCACTTCAACTCCATATTATTCCAGACAATGGAACAATACTCTTCTCCAGACTGAGGGACTGACCACCTCAAAACTTTAAGGGTGATGGACTGATTACATCGTCTTCAAGTCTCTTCTGCTTCTATCAACTTTGCTGTACTCGACTGAAGAAGCCTACTGTGTAGGCGAAACGTTTCGAAATAAAGATACCTAACTGTTGCATATGTGTCTTACCTAAACAACCTAGTCAGGTCAGGTCACATCCACTTAAGGAATGAGCACGGCATCAGACGTATTAGCACAAGCTTAGTCAGGTCTAACTCACACTCGCTCGTGTATTTATCTAGCCTATTTTTAAAACAGCACAAGGTTTTAGCTTCTATGAGTGTACTCGGGAGTTTCTTCCACTCATCCACAACTTGACAACATCATGAACGGTAATGTGATCAATCCTATTATTTGCCTCAGTGCTGGAGGCAATGATGTAGGCAAGCGTAGAAGTGAGGATTTAGTTAGAAAGTTCAGGACAGCTATAGACATAATTAGGAAGAAGGGGGGGCGCCCTGTTATATGTGGCATTTTGCCAAGAAGAGGTGTTGGTAATGAATGGTTGTCCAGAGCAATTGGTATTAATTGTTGGCTGGATAAACACTGTAAGGATAATGCAGTACCATTCATTGACAACTGGGACAACTTCTATGGCCGAAATGACATGTATGCCAGGGATGGGGTTCACTTATCCAGGGCAGGTGTGGGTTTTCTTGCTAACTCAGTTGAGGGGGTTGTTAGGACTTTAAACTAGGATTAGTTAGAGGTATGGGTTTAGAAATGATAAATAATGAGTATGGATATATTGACTTATGCTCTGATATTAAGAATCTTAATAGTAACTGTCATGGAGTAACTCTGGGTAATGATAATTTCAGAAATTGTGTAAAAACAAAGATGAATAGGAAAAATGTGCAGAAGAAAAAACATATGATGGTATTTTATGCTAACAGTCGAAGTGCAAGAAATAAAATTAATGAACTACGTTTGGTAGCATGTGCTGGGAACTTTGATATCATTGCATTAACTGAAACGTGGTATGATTTAAAGAGTCGGGATATGACTGCTGAGTGTAATATTCAGGGATTTAAGTTCTTCAATGTGGATAGATGTAATGGGAAGGGGGGAGGAGTTGCATTGTATGTTCGAGAAAATATTAATTGTTGCATAAAAACAGGTATAAAAATAGATGGAGCAGTAACAGAGTCTGTTTGGGTAGAGTTCGTGGAGGGTCAAGAAAAACTAATTCTAGGTGTAATATACCGACCTCCAGGCTTGGATCACGATAGAGGGAGACTTCTTTGGGACGAAATTGTTAGGGCTTCTGGACACAGTAACATAGTCATAGTAGGGGACTTTAACTTTAGTCAAATTGACTGGAATTCTTTGACAGGTAATCTAGAGTCCAGTGACTTTATGGAAACAGTTCAGGACTGTTTTCTGAAACAGAGCGTAACTGAGCCTACCAGGGGTAATAATTTGCTAGACCTAGTCTTGTCAAATAAGGAAACACTCGTGAATAATCTGGAGATCACTGAAGAGCTTGGCGCAAGTGATCACAAATCCATCACTTTTAGCATTAATTGGGAATGCAAGAATACTGATAATACAGTAAAAATCCCTGATTTTCGTTCTGCCGATTATAATGGACTTAGGGAACATCTGTCTAATCTTGATTGGGGTTATCTAGCTAATGATTTTATTGACGATAATCATACTTATGAATATGAAGGGATCTGCTTTTATGATTGTTTTCTTAATAATGTACACAGTGCCCAGAGTATATACATTCCCCAGAGAGAAATTAGGTCTAATAATAACGATCCCAAATGGGTTAACAGGAGGCTAAAGCATCTATTAGGGGAGAAAAGGGGAATTTATAGGCGCATCAGAAGAGGAGAGGTTAACCTTACTGACCAATATGTTCAGCTTAAAAGAGAAGTAAAAAAGGCGATTAGAAAGGCTAAACGTGACTATGAAATTAGAGTTGCTAATCCAAAGGGGTTCTTTCAAGTGTATAGGACGAAGGTGAAGGAAAAAGTAGGACCTCTGAAATCTGGGAATGGACAGCTGACGGATAATGAACTGGAAATGTGTTCCTTATTTAATGACTATTTTTTGTCAGTTTTTACACAGGAAGATGTAAATGAGATTCCAGTAATTAACAATTATTTAGTTCCTGATGAATTTAAGTTAACTAATATTACTGTCACGAGGGACATGGTTATTAAACAGATAGACAAACTCAAACAAATTAAGTCCCCGGGACCCGATGAGTTGTTTTCAAGGGTACTTAAGGAATGCAAGATGGATTGTTAGGTAAGACACATATGCAACAGTTAGGTATCTTTATTTCGAAACGTTTCGCCTACACAGTAGGCTTCTTCAGTCGAGTACAGCCTGAAGAAGCCTACTGTGTAGGCGAAACGTTTCGAAATAAAGATACCTAACTGTTGCATATGTGTCTTACCTAACAACCTGTCGGTATTTTATACCATTTTAATGTTCAATGCAAGATGGAGCTTAGTCAGCCATTAACGAGTGTATTCAATCCTTACCAGTGTTGTGCCAGAGTTGTGGAAGATGGCTAATGTGGTTCCTATATTCAAATCAGGGGATAAGTCCACTCCTTCAAATTACCGTCCAATAAGCCTGACATCTATAGTGGGCAAGTTATTAGAATCAATTATAGCTGACATTATCAGAAGTCACCTTGAAGAGCATAACTTGATAAATGAATCTCAGCATGGATTCACGAGAGGTCGTTCCTGCCTGACAAACTTACTGACGTTCTTCAATAGAACATTTGAGGCAGTTGACAGTGATAAGGAATATGATATTGTTTATTTGGATTTTAGTAAAGCCTTCGACAGAGTACCTCACAAGAGACTCTTAAGAAAAGTGGCAGCTCATGGTATAGGAGGTAAAGTTCTAGCATGGATTGAGGCATGGCTTACCAATAGAAAGCAGAGAGTTACCATTAATGGAGTGAAATCTGAATGGGGATTAGTCACTAGTGGCGTTCCACAAGGATCAGTTTTAGGCCCTCTCCTGTTCATAATTTACATTAATGACCTTGATGAAGGGATTACTAGTGACATGAGTAAGTTTGCTGATGAAAGTTAAGACACATGTGCAACATCTGGATATCTTTATTGTAGACGTTTCGCCATCCAGTGGCTTTATCAATACAGATTCTAGGACATAATAGGAAGACAGTAGAACTATATACAAAAGATGAGGTAATCAGTCCCTCGGCCTTGGAGTTAGTGTTCACAGCATCGTGGTGGAGGAGAATCAGATTCTCCTCCACCACGATGCTGTGAACACTAACTCCAAGGCCGAGGGACTGATTACCTCATCTTTTGTATATAGTTCTACTGTCTTCCTATTATGTCCTAGAATCTGTATTGATAAAGCCACTGGATGGCGAAACGTCTACAATAAAGATATCCGGATGTTGCACATGTGTCTTAACTTTCATCTTCTGCAGTGTTCCTACATTCCTATGTTCTTATGTTCTTAACTCTCTTTCCAAACCAGTGCTTTCCTGTATCCTTCCTGAATCTGAATTTTTCCAGCTTAAAACCATTGCTGCGAGTCCTGTCTTGGCTAGATAATTTTAGCACGCTGTTTACATTCCCTTTATGTATTTCTATTTTCCATTTATACACCTAAATCATATCCCCCATAATTCTACGCCTTTCGAGAGAGTGCAGATTCAGGGCCTCAGTCTATCCCCAGGGAAGATTTCTGATACATGGGATCAACTTTTTCATCCTCCTTTGTATGATTTCCAGAGCATTTATATCTATTCTGTAATACGGTGACCAGAACTGAGGCCTAACCAAGGATATATAGAGTTAAAGAACATCTCGAGGACTCCTATTATTTATGCTTCTTGATATGAAGCCAAGAATTCTGTTCTCTTTATTGTGAACACTTATGCACTGTTGTCTTGGTTTTAGATTACTGCTAACCAGAACTCACAAATCCTTTTTGCAGTTAGTAATATTAAGATCTACATTATTTAGTTTATATGTGTCGTGGTTATTTTCATGTCCAATGTTTAGAACTTTGCATTTGTTTATATTAAATTGCATCTGCCACTTCTCTGACCACTGCATCAGTCTATTCAAATCTTCCTGGAGTACTCTAATGTCCTCGTCAGAATGAATTAGACGGCCTATTTTGGTGTCATCGGAAAACTTGCTTATGTCGCTTTTTATTCCCTCATCTATGTCATTTATGTAGATTGTGAACAACAAAGGGCCCAACACTGACCCCTGTGGAACACCGCTCGTGACGCTTCCCCAATCTGATTTCTCCCCATTTATGCAGACTCTGCTGCCTCTTTGTCGACCACGTCTCTATCCAGGAAAAAAATTATTCTCCTATTCCGTGTGCCTTAATTTTCCACAGTAGTCTCTGATGTGGGACTATTAAAAGCCTTACTGAAGTTCATATACACATATTTATTACCATGATCCACCTCCTCAAATACCTTGGTGAAAAAAGTTAATAAATTCGTAAGGCAAGAATGCCCTTTTGTAAAACCATGCTGAGAGTCGTTGATTAATTTATGCATTTTAAGATGGCTACGAATTGCCTCGGCAGTTACTGATTCCATAAATTTTCCCACTATGGAGGTTAGGCTTCTTGGTCTGTAGTTCGAAGCTAAGGACCTGTCACCTGCTTTAAAAATAGATAATATATTTGCCATTTTCTACTTATCTGGCACTATGCCAGTTTGTAGTGATATGTTAAAAAGATTAGCCGAAGGTTTGCTAAGCTCCTCTTTATGTTCCTTTAGAACCCTTGCATACAGTTCATCAGGACCTGGAGATTTGTTAGGTTTTAATTTATTTATTTGTCTAAGGACCATGTCACTTGTGACCCTAATCGTGTATAGTTTATCATCGTCCTGTTCTACATAATTTATTATTTCCGGAATATCACTAGTATCTTCCTGTGTAAAAACTGAGAGGAAGTGTTAAAAATTCTACACATTTCCTTATCACTGTCGGTGAGCTGACCTGAGCAACTTTTGCGTAGGCCTATCTTGTCCCTAATGTTACTTTCTCATAATCTCTCTCTGCTTTTCTTATTCCCTTTTTTATTTCTCTTTTTAACTGAATATATTTATTTCTTAACTCCCCCTCTCCTCTTTTGATTCGTCTATATGTGCCTCTCTTTTGACCAATGAGATGTTTTAATCTATTGTTTATCCATTTAAGATCATTTTTGTTTCATCTGATTTCCCTATTGAGAACAAGTTGTCTGAGCAGCTAGAACTATGCTCTAGAAAAAGTCATATTGGCAACCATCACCACCTACCTGACCCATAGTAAGGTCATTCCAGTTCAGCCCACCCACGTAATTTCTCAGTCCTATGAAATCAGCCAAGCAGAAGTCAGGGACAGAGACTTGATTGTCATTATTAGGGTAATTCCATGATATATTAAAACTGAGTGATTTGTGATCACTTTCCCCAAGCTCATCATTAACCTCAAGATTATTAATTAATGATTCCCTGCTGGCAAGAACCAAGTCAGGCAGGTTATTTCCTCTAGTTGGGTCTGTCACAAACTGTTTTAAAAAACAATCTCGTATCAAGAAAGTCGCTCAATTCTAAATTTCCTGTCTAATTGCTCCAGTCAATTTGTCTAAAGTTAAAATCTCCCATTAGCACAACATTTTCGTATGTAGATGCCTTACGAATTTCGTCCCACAAAAGTTTACTGTACTCCTTATCAAGGTTTGGGGGCCTGTAAATCACACCCAAGATTAGCTTTTTCACGGCCCTCGGGAAGCTAATACCAAACAGATTCAGTGGCTGATGCTTCTAATTTTATATCTTGTCTAACACAACAATTTAAATTATCTCTGACATACATCACTACTCCACAACCCTGTTGACCCTATCAGTGTGGAATAATTTATAGCCTTGCATGTGGCATTCAGAAGGCATCTCTCTATCTAATAATTCGCCCAGCATTTTAAATGAGGTGAAATACAATAACAGCTCTTGGTCTGTAATATGCACTGTTAGAACATTAATAAGAAAATAATTGACTAATAGGAACCTGTGTCCCGTGGTTCGGTTGCCAACGCATTCTCCTCATTTGCTGAGTGTCCAGGGTTCAATCCCCGGCACTACTCTGCCTAACCTGGGTTATCCTGGGTAGCTACTCTCCCTAACCTGGGTTATCCTGGGTAGCTACTCTCCCTACCCTGGGTTATCCTGGGTAGCTACTCTCCCTAACCTGGGTTATCCTGGATAGCTACTCTGCCTAACCTGGGTTATCCTGGGTAGCTACTCTCCCTACCCTGGGTTATCCTGGGTAGCTACTCTCCCTACCCTGGGTTATCCTGGGTAGCTACTCTGCCTAACCTGGGTTATCCTGGGTAGCTACTCTCCCTACCCTGGGTTATCCTGGGTAGCTACTCTCCCTACCCTGGGTTATCCTGGGTAGCTACTCTCCCTAATCTGGGTTATCCTGGGTAGCTACTCTCCCCACCCTGGGTAGCTACTCTGCCTAACCTGGGTTATCCTGGGTAGTTACTCTCCCTAACCTGGGTTATCCTGGGTAGCTACTCTCCCTAACCTGGGTTATCCTGGGTAGCTACTCTCCCTACCCTGGGTAGCTACTCTGCCTAACCTGGGTTATCCTGGGTAGCTACTCTCCCTACCCTGGGTTATCCTGGGTAGCTACTCTCCCTACCCTGGGTTATCCTGTGTGGCAAACTCTCCCTACTCTGAGTTAAAAATCAAAATCTTATCTTACCCATCAAAACAGAGAGATGTCAAGCCAGTGATGTTATTCTGTAGGCACTTGTACTCTCTAGACTGAAATTTTATTGGTGGTGGCGGCAGCGGAGAGAGAGAGAGAGAGAGAGAGAGAGAGAGAGAGAGAGAGAGAGAGAGAGAGAGAGAGAGGAGGAGGAGGAGGAAAAAAGAAAAAAGCTCTTGAAGGATATGTCAGCTTTGGGGTTTCCTGCTGAGGCCAGCCTACGTTATCCTCGTCTCTTAACTCCCCTCCCTCCATCCCCCTCCCTCCGTCCCCCACCCTATCCCCACCATCACAATCACCATCACCCTCCCCTTTAACCTTACCCCTTCCCATTATGAAATCTCGGGTGCTTGAGGACGCAGAGCGAAGGTGGGGGTGGAAACGATAGTGGGAGGCGACGTGGGTTATGGTAAGTGTAGGTGGGGAATATAGTGGGAGGCGACGTGGGTTATGGTAAGTGTAGGTGGGGAATATAGTGGGAGGCGACGTGGGTTATGGTAAGTGTAGGTGGGGAATATAGTGGGAGGCGACGTATGGTAAGTGTAGGTGGGGAATATAGTGGGAGGCGACGTGGGTTATGGTAAGTGTAGGTGGGGAATATAGTGGGAGGCGACGTGGGTTATGGTAAGTGTAGGTGGGGAATATAGTGGGAGGCGACGTGGGTTATGGTAAGTGTAGGTGGGGAATATAGTGGGAGGCGACGTGGGTTATGGTAAGTGTAGGTGGGGAATATAGTGGGAGGGGATGTGAATTATGATGGGGGACGTGGTAAGTTAGTTCAATATGTTTTTTTATGCAGCTCATACCCATCCTGTGGGTGGTAGTCACCTCATACCCATCCTGTGGGTGGTAGTCACCTCATACCCATCCTGTGGGTGGTAGTCACCTCATACCCATCCTGTGGGTGGTAGTCACCTCATACCCATCCTGTGGGTGGTAGTCACCTCATACCCATCCTGTGGGTGGTAGTCACCTCATACCCATCCTGTGGGTGGTAGTCACCTCATACCCATCCTGTGGGTGGTAGTCACCTCATACCCATCCTGTGGGTGGTAGTCACCTCATACCCATCCTGTGGGTGGTAGTCACCTCATACCCATCCTGTGGGTGGTAGTCACCTCATACCCATCCTGTGGGTGGTAGTCACCTCATACCCATCCTGTGGGTGGTAGTCACCTCATACCCATCCTGTGGGTGGTAGTCACCTCATACCCATCCTGTGGGTGGTGGTCACCTCATACCCTTCCTGTGGGTGGTAGTCACCTCATACCCATCCTGTGGGTGGTAGTCACCTCATACCCATCCTGTGGGTGGTGGTCACCTCATACCCATCCTGTGGGTGGTAGTCAAAAGATTACAGAGGTACATAATGGCTCCAGGGACTGGACCCCAAAGTTATGATTAAGCTGAGCAAGTTACAAAGGTAATGAACTCCAGGTAGATCTGGTCACAATCATGACACGTTACAAAGGTAATGAACTCCAGGTAGATCTGGTCACAATCATGACACGTTACAAAGGTAATGAACTCCAGGTAGATCTGGTCACAATCATGACACGTTACAAAGGTAATGAACTCCAGGTAGATCTGGTCACAATCATGACACGTTACAAAGGTAATGAACTCCAGGTAGATCTGGCCACAATCATGACACGTTACAAAGGTAATGAACCATCTACACTTCTATACATGGTTACAATCATGAACAAATTAGTAAGTAATGAGCCACTGACACGTCCACACATGGTCACACTGTAATGATGTAATCAGTCCATCACCCTTGAAGTGATGGACTGATTACATCGTCTTCACATCCCTACTGCTCCTGCCTACTTTCTGTACTCGACTGAAGAAGCCTACTGTGTAGGCGATACGTTTCGGAATAAAGTTGCCTAAATGTTGCCTATGTGTCTTACCTACCAACTTGCAGTAGCTGCTACTCAAGTTTAACATATATTGGTATAGATGTTTTCTGGTCTGGTAATACAGTGGTACTACAGCGACTGTGTAATACAGTGGTACTACAGCGACTGTGTAATACAGTGGTACTACAGCGACTGTGTAATACAGTGGTACTACAGCGACTGTGTAATACAGTGGTACTACAGCGACTGTGTAATACAGTGGTACTACAGCGACTGTGTAATACAGTGGTACTACAGCGACTGTGTAATACAGTGGTACTACAGCGACTGTGTAATACAGTGGTACTACAGCGACTGTGTAATACAGTGGTACTACAGCGACTGTGTAATACAGTGGTACTACAGCGACTGTGTAATACAGTGGTATTACACCATGCATCCCACTGTGGCAGCCTCCCACCTGTTTACACCATGCATCCAGCTGTGGTAGTCTCCCACCTGTTTACACCATGCATCCCGCTGTGGTAGTCTTCTCCCACCTGTTTACACCATGCATCCCGCTGTGGTAGTCTTCTCCCACCTGTTTACACCATGCATCCCGCTGTGGTAGTCTTCTCCCACCTGTTTACACCATGCATCCCGCTGTGGTAGTCTTCTCCCACCTGTTTACACCATGCATCCCGCTGTGGTAGTCTTCTCCCACCTGTTTACACCATGCATCCCGCTGTGGTAGTCTCCCACCTGTTTACACCATGCATCCCACTGTGGCAGTCTCCCACCTGTTTACATCATGCATCCCACTGGCAGTCTCCCGCCTGTTTACACCATGCATCCCACTGTGGCAGACTCCCACCTGTTTACACCATGCATCCAGCTGTGGTAGTCTCCCACCTGTTTACACCATGCTTCCCACTGTGACAGTCTCCCACCTGTTTACACCATGCATCCAACTGTGGCAGTCTTCCACCTGTTTACACCATGCATCCCACTGTGGCAGTCTTCTCCAACCTGTTTACACCATGCATCCTACTGTGGCAGTCTCCCACCTGTTTACACCATGCATCCCACTGTGGCAGTCTTCTCCCACCTGTTTACACCATGCATCCCACTTTGGCAGTCTCCCACCTGTTTACACCATGCATCCTACTGTGGTAGTCTTCTCCCACCTGTTTACACCATGCATCCCACTGTGGCAGTCTTCTCCCACCTGTTTACATCATGCATCCTACTGTGACAGTCTCCCACCTGTTTACACCATGCATCCAACTGTGGCAGTCTTCCACCTGTTTACACCATGCATCCCACTTTGGCAGTCTTCTCCCACCTGTTTACACCATGCATCCTACTGTGGCAGTCTTCTCCCTCCTGTTTACACCATGCATCCCACTTTGGCAGTCTTCTCCCACCTGTTTACACCATGCATCCTACTGTGGCAGTCTCCCACCTGTTTACACCATGCATCCCACTGTGGCAGTCTTCTCCCACCTGTTTACACCATGCATCCCACTGTGGCAGTCTTCTCCCACCTGTTTACACCATGCATCCTACTGTGGTAGTCTTCTCCCACCTGTTTACACCATGCATCCCACTTTGGCAGTCTTCTTCCACCTGTTTACACCATGCATCCTACTGTGGCAGTCTCCCACCTGTTTACACCATGCATCCCACTGTGGCAGTCTTCTCCCACCTGTTTACACCATGCATTCTACTGTGGTAGTCTTCTCCCACCTGTTTACACCATGCATCCTACTGTGGTAGTCTTCGCCCACCTGTTTACACCATGCATCCCACTGTGGCAGTCTTCTCCCACCTGTTTACACCATGCATCCTACTGTGACAGTCTCCCACCTGTTTACACCATGCATCCCACTGTGGCAGTCTTCTCCCACCTGTTTACACCATGCATCCTACTGTTGTAGTCTTCTCCCACCTGTTTACACCATGCATCCCACTTTGGCATTCTTCCACCTGTTTACACCATGCATCCTACTGTGGCAGTCTCCCACCTGTTTACACCATGCATCCCACTGTGGCAGTCTTGTCCCACCTGTTTACACCATGCATCCCACTGTGGCAGTCTTCTCCCACCTGTTTACACCATGCATCCTACTGTTGTAGTCTTCTCCCACCTGTTTACACCATGCATCCCACTTTGGCAGTCTTCTTCCACCTGTTTACACCATGCATCCTACTGTGGCAGTCTCCCACCTGTTTACACCATGCATCCCACTGTGGCAGTCTTCTCCCACCTGTTTACACCATGCATCCCACTGTGGCAGTCTTCTCCCACCTGTTTACACCATGCATCCTACTGTGGTAGTCTTCTCCCACCTGTTTACACCATGCATCCCACTGTGGCAGTCTTCTCCCACCTGTTTACATCATGCATCCTACTATGACAGTCTCCCACCTGTTTACACCATGCATCCCACTGTGGCAGTCCTCGCCCATCTGTTCACACCATGTATCCCACAATGGTAGTCTTCTCCCACCTGTTTACACCATGCATCCCACTGTGGCAGTCCTCGCCCATCTGTTCACACCATGTATCCCACAATGGTAGTCTTCTCCCACCTGTTTACACCATGCATCCCACTGTGGTAGTCTCCCACCTGTTTACATCATGCATCCCACTGTGGCAGTCTTCTCCCACCTGTTTACACCATGCATCCCACTGTGGTAGTCTTCTCCCACCTGTTTACACCATGCATCCTACTGTGGTAGTCTTCTCCCACCTGTTTACACCATGCATCCCACTGTGGCAGTCTTCTCCCACCTGTTTACACCATGCATCCCACTGTGGCAGTCTTCTCCCACCTGTTTACACCATGCATCCTACTGTTGTAGTCTTCTCCCACCTGTTTACACCATGCATCCCACTGTGGCAGTCTTCTCCCACCTGTTTACACCATGCATCCTACTGTGGTAGTCTTCTCCCACCTGTTTACACCATGCATCCCACTGTGGCAGACTTCTCCCACCTGTTTACACCATGCATCCTACTGTGGCAGTCTCCCACCTGTTTACACCATGCATCCCACTGTGGCAGTCTTCTCCCACCTGTTTACACCATGCATCCCACTGTGGCAGTCTTCTCCCACCTGTTTACACCGTGCATCCTACTGTGGTAGTCTTCTCCCACCTGTTTACACCATGCATCCCACTGTGGCAGTCTTCTCCCACCTGTTTACACCATGCATCCTACTGTGACAGTCTCCCACCTGTTTACAACATGCATCCCACTGTGGCAGTCTTCTCCCACCTGTTTACACCATGCATCCTACTGTTGTAGTCTTCTCCCACCTGTTTACACCATGCATCCCACTTTGGCATTCTTCCACCTGTTTACACCATGCATCCTACTGTGACAGTCTCCCACCTGTTTACACCATGCATCCCACTGTGGCAGTCTTCTCCCACCTGTTTACACCATGCATCCTACTGTTGTAGTCTTCTCCCACCTGTTTACACCATGCATCCCACTTTGGCAGTCTTCTTCCACCTGTTTACACCATGCATCCTACTGTGGCAGTCTCCCACCTGTTTACACCATGCATCCCACTGTGGCAGTCTTCTCCCACCTGTTTACACCATGCATCCCACTGTGGCAGTCTTCTCCCACCTGTTTACACCGTGCATCCTACTGTGGTAGTCTTCTCCCACCTGTTTACACCATGCATCCTACTGTGGCAGTCTCCCACCTGTTTACACCATGCATCCCACTGTGGCAGTCTTCTCCCACCTGTTTACACCATGCATCCCACTGTGGCAGTCTTCTCCCACCTGTTTACACCGTGCATCCTACTGTGGTAGTCTTCTCCCACCTGTTTACACCATGCATCCCACTGTGGCAGTCCTCGCCCATCTGTTCACACCATGTATCCCACAATGGTTGTCTTCTCCCACCTGTTTACACCATGCATCCCACTGTGATGTTCTCCCACCTGTTTACATCATGCATCCCACTGTGGCAGTCTTCTCCCACCTGTTTACACCATGCATCCCACTCTGGCAGTCTTCTCCCACCTGTTTACACCATGCATCCCACTCTGGCAGTCTTCTCCCACCTGTTTACACCATGCATCCCAATGTGGTAGTCTTCTCCCACCTGTTTACACCATGCATCCCACTGTGGCAGTCTTCTCCCACCTGTTTACACCATGCATCCCACTGTGGTAGTCTTCTCCCACCTGTTTACACCATGCATCCTACTGTGGCAGTCTCCCACCTGTTTACACCATGCATCCCACTGTGGTAGTCTTCTCCCACCTGTTTACACCATGCATCCTACTGTGGCAGTCTCCCACCTGTTTACACCATGCATCCTACTGTGGCAGTCTTCTCCCACCTGTTTACACCATGCATCCCACTGTGGTAGTCTTCTCCCACCTGTTTACACCATGCATCCTACTGTGGCAGTCTCCCACCTGTTCACACCATGCATCCCACTGTGGCAGTCTTCTCCCACGTGTTCACACCATGTCTTGTGAGGTGTAGTGTTGGTAGTGGTACTACGTAACACACAGCAAGTAGCGCTCTCCACCCAGTCTTGTGTTTACACTCTTATAACTAACACGAAAATCCATTCATCACACGTAAGTTGATGCCAATGGCAGAATAAGACAGATTGTACTTTCTAACAGAGCTGGGTCGCTGTCAGCCATGTTGGTGCATGTTGGTGCACGTGCTGACAGGTCTGGGTAACTCAGTCATGCTGGTGCATGTGTTTACATCTGGGTCACTTGTCAGCCAAGCTGGTGCAGGTGCTGGCAGATCTGAGTCACTGTCAGCCATGCTGGTGCATGTCCTGACAGTTCTGGGTAACGGTCAGTCATGCTGGACCAAAGCTTCACCATGGTTGTGCTCACGACAAGCCTCGGCTAATGTATGGGAATGTCAGCCGGAGGGAGGGCGGCGCCTGCCCACACGTGTGACCTTGGACAGTGTCACTCAGGACCACTAAAATAATCTCCCATGCCAGTAGACCATGGACCACTACCAGTAGGCCATGGACCACTACCAGTAGACCATGGACCACTACCAGTAGGCCATGGACCACCACCTGTAGACCATGGACCACTACCAGTAGGCCATGGACCACCACCTGTAGACCATGGACCACCAGTAGACCATGGACCACCACATGTAGACCATGGACCACCATCTGTAGACCATGGACCACCAGTAGACCATGGACCACCACCAGTAGACCATGGACCACCACCACCAGTAGACCATGGACAACCACCAGTAAACCATTGACCACCACCACCAGTAGACCATGGACCACCACCAGTAGACCATGGACCACCACCACCAGTAGACCATGGACCACCACCAGTAGACCATGGACCACCACTACCAGTAGACCATGGACCACCACTACCAGTAGACCATGGACCACCACCACCAGTAGACCATGGACCACCACCACCAGTAGACCATGGACCACCACCAGTAGACCATGGACCACCACCAGTAGACCATGGACCAATAATTGAGAGTCACTACACTGAAGGTTGAGTAACTACGGCAGCCTCCAAGGTTACCTTTAACAGAACTATACAGTTACTGTTACCGGGAGATAGTAATTACTATCTCCCGCACCACACGGGAGGGGGGGAGATAGTAATTACTCAGGATGGACTATCTCCCGCACCACACGGGAGGGGGGGAAATAGTAATTACTCAGGATGGACTATCTCCCGCACCACACGGGAGGGGGGAAATAGTAATTACTCAGGATGGACTATCTCCCGCACCACACGGGAGTGGGGGGAGATAGTAATTACTCAGGATGGGCTATCTCCCGCACAACACGGGAGTGGGGGGGGGGCGAAGTAAGGTGAGTTACGTAATTGAAAAGGTTGGTGAGTTAGGTGAGGGGGGAGGGAGGTATACGTGGAGTATATCTGGAGGGGGTTTCAGGGGTCACCGCCCCCACGGCCCAGTCCGTGACCAGGCCTCGTGGTGGATCCAGGCCTGATCAACCATGCTGTTGAAGACAGCCAGGGGTCTATTGGTAATCCCCCTTATGTATGAGGGGGGCAGTTGAACAGTCTTGGTCCCCTGACACTTACTTATTGTCTTTTAGTGTACTCTTGACTCCCCTGTTTTTAACTGGGGGGGGGATGTTGCATCTCCTACCAAGTCTTTTGCTTTCGTAGGGAGTGATTTTCATGTGCAGATTTGGAATTAGTCCCTCTAGGATTTTCCAAGTGTGTATTATCACGTATCTTTCTCGCCTGCATTCCAGGGAGTACAGATCAAGGGACTTCAACTGTTCCCAGTAATTTAGATGCTTTACCCTGCTTCTACGTGCCGTGAAGGTTCTCTGTGTATTCTCCAGGTCTTCAGTTTTACCTGCCTTGAAAGGTGCCGTTAGTGTTAAGCAGTATTCCAGCCTAGAGATAAAAAGAAGAGAATCATTCTGGGCTTGGCATCCCTAGTTTTGAAGGTTCTCATTATTCATCCTATCAGTTTCCTAGCAAATGTGGTCAATACATTGTTGAGGTCTTTGAAAGTGAGATCCTCTAACATTATCACTCCCAGATCCTTCACATTAGTTTTCCGCTCTGTTCTGTGGTTGGAATTTGTTTTATATTTCGATACAGTTTTAATATCCTCGAGTTTTCCCGTAGCGGAGTAATTGAAGGTGAGGGAAACAGTTCTGCCTCAGTGATATGACGTGGTTGAACACGTACCTCCCCCCTCCCTCTTCCGCCCCTCCCCCCACCCTCATTTTTGCCTCGTCCTCCTCCCCCACCCTCATCCCTCGTACCCCTGTCCCTTTACTCTCACTGTTCCCTCGTCCCCCTCTCCTGGGTCCGTCCCCTCCCCACTCTTCCCGTCTGCTTGCACCCCCTACCATTTATCCCCCCCCCCTCCTTCCTCTGAGGTGGGCAGGCCACTTATCTGTCCACCCCAGGCGACACCACTCTCATGGTAAACTTATCTTATTCCCACTCATACCACTACAACACCAACTTAATAATAATAATAATAATAATAATTAACATAGCAATAGCTAAAATAATGGAGGTATGAGATGTTGCAATAGAGAAACTAGGAAGACTTGTGTTAGAACAGCAGTGTTGCAACACGCTCTATTTTGATGTCTAACTTCTGCCACTGTCTTAGATGTGTGCGTGTCTGCCACTGTCTTAGATGTGTGCGTGTCTGCCACTGTCTTAGATGTGTGCGTGTCTGCCACTGTCTTAGATGTGTGCGTGTCTGCCACTGTCTTAGATGTGTGTGTGTCTGCCACTGTCTTAGATGTGTGCGTGTCTGCCACTGTCTTAGATGTGTGCGTGTCTGCCACTGTCTTAGATGTGTGCGTGTCTGCCACTGTCTTAGATGTATGCGTGTCTGCCACTGTCTTAGATGTGTGCGTGTCTGCCACTGTCTTAGATGTGTGCGTGTCTGCCACTGTCTTAGATGTGTGCGTGTCTGCCACTGTCTTAGATGTGTGCGTGTCTGCCACTGTCTTAGATGTGTGCGTGTCTGCCACTGTCTTAGATGTGTGCGTGTCTGCCACTGTCTTAGATGTGTGCGTGTCTGTCACTCTGTCTTAGATGTGTGGGTGTCTGTCACTCTGTCTTAGATGTGTGCGTGTCTGTCACTCTTAGATGTGTGGGTGTCTGTCACTCTGTCTTAGATGTGTGGGTGTCTGCCACTTAGATGTGTGGGTGTCTTCCACTTAGATGTGTGCGTGTCTGCCACTTAGATGTGTGGGTGTCTGTCACTCTGTCTTAGATGTGTGGGTGTCTGTCACTCTGTCTTAGATGTGTGGGTGTCTGCCACTTAGATGTGTGCGTGTCTGCCACTTAGATGTGTGGGTGTCTGTCACTCTGTCTTAGATGTGTGGGTGTCTGTCACTCTGTCTTAGATGTGTGGGTGTCTGTCACTCTGTCTTAGATGTGTGGGTGTCTGTCACTCTGTCTTAGATGTGTGGGTGTCTGTCACTCTGTCTTAGATGTGTGCGTGTCTACCACTTAGATGTGTGCGTGTCTGCCACTTAGATGTGTGGGTGTCTGTCACTCTGTCTTAGATGTGTGCGTGTCTGTCACTCTGTCTTAGATGTGTGCGTGTCTGTCACTGTCTTAGATGTGTGCGTGTCTGCCACTTAGATGTGTGCGTGTCTGCCACTTAGATGTGTGCGTGTCTGTCACTCTGTCTTAGATGTGTGCGTGTCTGTCACTCTGTCTTAGATGTGTGCGTGTCTGTCACTGTCTTAGATGTGTGCGTGTCTGCCACTTAGATGTGTGGGTGTCTGTCACTCTGTCTTAGATGTGTGCGTGTCTGTCACTCTGTCTTAGATGTGTGGGTGTCTGTCACTTTGTCTTAGATGTGTGGGTGTCTGTCACTCTGTCTTAGATGTGTGGGTGTCTGCCACTTAGATGTGTGCGTGTCTGCCACTTAGATGTGTGGGTGTCTGCCACTCTGTCTTAGATGTGTGGGTGTCTGTCACTCTGTCTTAGATGTGTGGGTGTCTGCCACTTAGATGTGTGCGTGTCTGCCACTTAGATGTGTGCGTGTCTGCCACTTAGATGTGTGGGTGTCTGTCACTCTGTCTTAGATGTGTGGGTGTCTGTCACTCTGTCTTAGATGTGTGCGTGTCTGTCACTGTCTTAGATGTGTGCGTGTCTGCCACTTAGATGTGTGGGTGTCTGTCACTCTGTCTTAGATGTGTGGGTGTCTGTCACTCTGTCTTAGATGTGTGGGTGTCTGCCACTTAGATGTGTGCGTGTCTGCCACTTAGATGTGTGCGTGTCTGCCACTTTGATGTGTGGGTGTCTGCCACTCTGTCTTAGATGTGTGGGTGTCTGTCACTCTGTCGTAGATGTGTGGGTGTCTGTCACTCTGTCTTAGATGTGTGGGTGTCTGTCACTCTGTCTTAGATGTGTGCGTGTCTGCCACTTAGATGTGTGTGTGTCTGCCACTTAGATGTGTGCGTGTCTGCCACTTAGATGTGTGGGTGTCTGTCACTCTGTCTTAGATGTGTGGGTGTCTGTCACTCTGTCTTAGATGTGTGGGTGTTTGCCACTTAGATGTGTGGGTGTCTGTCACTCTGTCTTAGATGTGTGGGTGTCTGTCACTCTGTCTTAGATGTGTGCGTGTCTGTCTGTCTTAGATGTGTGGGTGTCTGTCACTCTGTCTTAGATGTGTGCGTGTCTGCCACTCTGTCTTAGATGTGTGGGTGTCTGCCACTTAGATTGGTTACCTGGAGGTTATTCCGGGGATCAACGCCCCCGCGGCCCGGTCCATGACCAGGTGTCTGCCACTTAGATGTGTGCGTGTCAGCCACTTAGATGTGTGGGTGTCTGTCACTCTGTCTTAGATGTGTGGGTGTCTGTCACTCTGTCTTAGATGTGTGCGTGTCTGCCACTTAGATGTGTGGGTGTCTGTCACTCTGTCTTAGATGTGTGGGTGTCTGTCACTCTGTCTTAGATGTGTGCGTGTCTGCCACTTAGATGTGTGGGTGTCTGTCACTCTGTCTTAGATGTGTGGGTGTCTGTCACTCTGTCTTAGATGTGTGGGTGTCTGTCACTCTGTCTTAGATGTGTGCGTGTCTGCCACTTAGATGTGTGGGTGTCTGCCACTCTGTCTTAGATGTGTGCGTGTCTGCCACTTAGATTGGTTACCTGGAGGTTATTCCGGGGATCAACGCCCCCGCGGCCCGGTCCATGACCAGGTGTCTGCCACTTAGATGTGTGCGTGTCTGTCACTCTGTCTTAGATGTGTGGGTGTCTGTCACTCTGTCTTAGATGTATGGGTGTCTGTCACTCTGTCTTAGATGTGTGGGTGTGTGTCACTTTGTCTTAGATGTGTGGGTGTCTGTCACTTAGATGTGTTGATGTCTGCCACTTAGATGTGTTGGTGTCTGCCACTGTCTTACATGTGTGGGTAACTACCACTCTGTCTTACATATGTTACAATCTTACAAGTGTTGTTCTTGCTGCAGTAAATACTGTATGTGGTCAAGTCTCACACCGCCCTAAAGTCTTCAACTCTCTCAACTATCCTTCCCAAGTACTTTTTTCATGTATGGAAAATCCAACTTAGCGCTTACAATATTTTTATTATTTGGTTATATTTTTAAGACCGCTTGTCTCCCTCCGAGGTAGTGACCTCAGATAGAAGAAACACTTTCACCATTTGTTACTCCATCACTGTCTTGCCAGAGGCGTGACAAAATTACAGTTCAGATGCCCCCTCCATACTGCAGTATCTCTCTCTTCTCCTACATCAACAAACATTTTGCATCAGGGTAAATGAAGCCAGTGAGGACAAGGAACACGTGAATAATATAGTGGGAATAGTGATCCATCACATAGTGTGGCTGTCCAGTGATCCATCACATAGTGTGGCTGTCCAGTGATCCATCACATAGTGTGGCTGTCCAGTGATCCATCACATAGTGTGGCTGTCCAGTGATCCATCACATAGTGTGGCTGTCCAGTGATCCATCACATAGTGTGACTGTCCAGTGATCCGTCACATAGTGTGACTGTCCAGTGATCCGTCACATAGTGTGACTGTCCAGTGATCCATCACATAGTGTGGCTGTCCAGTGATCCATCACATAGTGTGGCTGTCCAGTGATCCATCACATAGTGTGGCTGTCCAGTGATCCATCACATAGTGTGGCTGTCCAGTGATCCATCACATAGTGTGACTGTCCAGTGATCCGTCACATAGTGTGACTGTCCAGTGATCCGTCACATAGTGTGACTGTCCAGTGATCCATCACATAGTGTTACTGTCCAGTGATCCATCATATAGTGTGACTGTCCAGTGATCCATCACATAGTGTGACTGTCCAGTGATCCATCACATAGTGTTACTGTCCAGTGATCCATCATATAGTGTGACTGTCCAGTGATCCATCACATAGTGTGACTGTCCAGTGATCCGTCACATAGTGTGACTGTCCAGTGATCCATCACATAGTGTTACTGTCCAGTGATCCATCATATAGTGTGACTGTCCAGTGATCCATCATATAGTGTGACTGTCCAGTGATCCATCACATAGTGTGACTGTCCAGTGATCCATCACATAGTGTGACTGTCCAGTGATCCATCACATAGTGTGGCTGTCCAGTGATCCATCACATAGTGTGACTGTCCAGTGATCCATCACATAGTGTGGCTGTCCAGTGATCCATCACATAGTGTGGCTGTCCAGTGATCCATCACATAGTGTGACTGTCCAGTGATCCATCACATAGTGTGGCTGTCCAGTGATCCATCACATAGTGTTACTGTCCAGTGATCCATCACATAGTGTGGCTGTCCAGTGATCCATCACATAGTGTGACTGTCCAGTGATCCATCACATAGTGTGACTGTCCAGTGATCCATCACATAGTGTTACTGTCCAGTGATACATCACATAGTGTTACTGTCCAGTGATCCATCACATAGTGTGACTGTCCTGTGATCCATCACATAGTGTGACTGTCCAGTGATCCATCACATAGTGTGACTGTCCAGTGATCCATCACATAGTGTTACTGTCCAGTGATCCATCACATAGTGTGGCTGTCCAGTGATCCATCACATAGTGTGACTGTCCAGTGATCCATCACATAATGTGATTGTCCAGTGATCCATCACAGTGTTACTGTCCAGTGATCCATCACATAGTGTTACTGTCCAGTGATCCATCACATAGTGTGACTGTCCAGTGATCCATCACATAGTGTGACTGTCCAGTGATCCATCACATAGTGTGACTGTCCAGTGATCCATCACATAGTGTTACTGTCCAGTGATACATCACATAGTGTTACTGTCCAGTGATCCATCACATAGTGTGACTGTCCAGTGATCCATCACATAGTGTGACTGTCCAGTGATCCATCATATAGTGTGGCTGTCCAGTGATCCATCACATAGTGTGACTGTCCAGTGATCCATCACATAGTGTGACTGTCCAGTGATCCATCACATAGTGTTACTGTCCAGTGATACATCACATAGTGTTACTGTCCAGTGATCCATCACATAGTGTGACTGTCCAGTGATCCATCACATAGTGTGACTGTCCAGTGATCCATCACATAGTGTGACTGTCCAGTGATCCATCACATAGTGTTACTGTCCAGTGATCCATCACATAGTGTGGCTGTCCAGTGATCCATCACATAGTGTGACTGTCCAGTGATCCATCACATAATGTGATTGTCCAGTGATCCATCACATAGTGTTACTGTCCAGTGATCCATCACATAGTGTGATTGTCCAGTGATCCATCACATAGTGTGACTGTCCAGTGATCCATCACATAGTGTGACTGTCCAGTGATCCATCATATAGTGTGGCTGTCCAGTGATCCATCACATAGTGTTACTGTCCAGTGATCCATCACATAGTGTTACTGTCCAGTGATCCATCACATAGTGTTACTGTCCAGTGATCCATCACATAGTGTGACTGTCCAGTGATCCATCACATAGTGTGACTGTCCAGTGATCCATCACATAGTGTGACTGTCCAGTGATCCATCACATAGTGTGGCTGTCCAGTGATCCATCACATAGTGTGACTGTCCAGTGATCCATCACATAGTGTGGCTGTCCAGTGATCCATCACATAGTGTGACTGTCCAGTGATCCGTCACATAGTGTGGCTGTCCAGTGATCCATCACATAGTGTGACTGTCCAGTGATCCATCACATAGTGTGACTGTCCAGTGATCCATCACATAGTGTGACTGTCCAGTGATCCATCGCATAGTGTGACTGTCCAGTGATCCATCATATAGTGTGACTGTCCAGTGATCCATCACATAGTGTGGCTGTCCAGTGATCCATCACATAGTGTGGCTGTCCAGTGATCCATCACATAGTGTGACTGTCCAGTGATCCATCATATAGTGTGGCTGTCCATTGATCCATCATATAGTGTGACTGTCCAGTGATCCATCATATAGTGTGACTGTCCAGTGATCCATCATATAGTGTGACTGTCCAGTGATCCATCGCATAGTGTGGCTGTCCAGTGATCCATCATATAGTGTGACTGTCCAGTGATCCATCACATAGTGTGACTGTCCAGTGATCCATCACATAGTGTGACTGTCCAGTGATCCATCACATAGTGTGACTGTCCAGTGATCCATCACATAGTGTGACTGTCCAGTGATCCATCACATAGTGTGACTGTCCAGTGATCCATCACATAGTGTAACTGTCCAGTGATCCATCACATAGTGTGACTGGCCAGTGATCCATCACATAGTGTGACTGTCCAGTGATCCATCACATAGTGTGACTGTCCTGTGATCCATCACATAGTGTGGCTGTCCAGTGATCCATCACATAGTGTGACTGTCCAGTGATCCATCACATAGTGTGGCTGTCCAGTGATCCATTACATAGTGTGGCTGTCCAGTGATCCATCACATAGTGTGGCTGTCCAGTGATCCATCACATAGTGTGGCTGTCCAGTGATCCATCACATAGTGTGGCTGTCCAGTGATCCATCACATAGTGTGGCTGTCCAGTGATCCATCACATAGTGTGGCTGTCCAGTGATCACTCACATAGTGTGACTGTCCAGTGATCCATCACATAGTGTGGTTGTCCAGTGATCCTTCACAAAGTGTGACTGTCCAGTGATCCATCACATAGTGTGGCTGTCCAGTGATCCATCACAGTGTGGCTGTCCAGTGATCCATCACATAGTGTGACTGTCCAGTGATCCATCACATAGTGTGGCTGTCCAGTGATCCATCACATAGTGTGACTGTCCAGTGATCCATCGCATAGTGTGGCTGTCCAGTGATCCATCACATAGTGTGACTGTCCAGTGATCCATCACATAGTGTGACTGTCCAGTGATCCATCACATAGTGTGACTGTCCAGTGATCCATCACATAGTGTGGCTGTCCTGTGATCCATCACATAGTGTGGCTGTCCAGTGATCCATCACATAGTGTGACTGTCCAGTGATCCATCACATAGTGTGACTGTCCAGTGATCCATCACATAGTGTGACTGTCCAGTGATCCATCACATAGTGTGACTGTCCAGTGATCCATCACATAGTGTGACTGTCCAGTGATCCATCACATAG